>NW_005358520.1:896905-907345 GCF_000412655.1 Myotis brandtii | reverse complement strand
CGGGGCTCAGCCGCGGGCGGGACACACACTTCGAGGGAAGCCCTGAGCGCGTGACTGTAGGCAATTCCACACTGACTCGCTTCACTCGGGCTGCCAGGCCGTTAGAAAGTAATACTTCCTTGAAAGTTAGCAATAAGTAACATTGAAAATACGAAGTAGTTGAAAAATTAAGTCAATGTGGTCAGTAGTTTCTGTGATAAAATAAGCCATTTCTTGTTTATTTTCCATTTGCTTCCAAAGGCCTCTCTGCCCCTAAGTCCAGTGGGTGTTTTTCAATTCTCGTCTCACCTCTCAGGATAATCTTCCTCTCTAACTGGGTTCCTTTCCCCGGCTCCTGTGGCATCACCCCTCCTGTCTCCTCCCCCTCCGGGCTGGTCCTGTGGGGCCTCCCCTGGGATGTGCCCATTGTCCTGACCTCAGATGGTTACGGTCACTAGGTGGCAGCACATCTAAGTACCATGAACTGGGCTTTGTCTGTTTAAGGTATAAAGCCAACTTTTGGATCTGATTTTCTAAAAATAGGTAGAGGTGCCTACAAATTTCACAGTTAAAAAATGGAACAAACAAACTTCTTGGAGTATGAATCACTAACCAGGGGGAGAAAAAGCTCACATTTCAAAGTGTATATGAAACACCATCCTGTGACATTCTGCTGAGACGGAGCACCTGTGGAGACTACAGGCCCTAAGACACGTTTTAACATATGTAATAACGTTCTAAAATGCACCAAGCACTTTACTTCTGTCTTACCATTTCTTTCTTTTTTTCCGTCCGTTTTTGATGACTCTGTTTTAAAAGGAAACACACATGGGAATAGGATGATTAATATAGAGCAGTTTCCTAAATTAGCCAAAATAGACTCGTATGGAGAAGGACAGAAAGATGATGCTCGGACACAGATGATGTGAGACCGGACTGGGTATAGCCTTGGGCCAAGCACCTGGGCATACTGTGGGCATCTGACATCTCGCTGCCCCTCCAGTGGTGGGTCAGATGCACCATTGAAGCAGTTTTGTGCTGGTTAAGTAGTAGCAGACATTGCCAGCATTGCTCAACATGCTTCAACGTCTACCCAGCCCAGCCAGCGTGGCTGAGTGGTTGAGCACCGACCTATGAACCAGGAGGTCACGGTTCCATTCCCAGTCAAGGGCACAGGCCCGGGTTGCAGGCTCAATCCCCAGTGTGGGGCGTGCAGGAGGCAGCCAATCCATGATTCTCTCTTATCATCAATGTTACTATCTCTCTCTCCCTCTCCCTCCCTCTCTGAAATCATTAAAAATTTATTTAAAAAGAAAACTACCCAATTCTCAGCCAGTGGAAATTTAAGTAGTAACAGGATGAATGAGAGACTCTAATTTGCCAACTTTTTTTTTTCACACTGAAAGGACTTAAAATATAACACACCTTTGAATAATAATTACCCGTTGCATTTAAACGTGACTGAATGTGTGCTCTTTTTTTTTTAATGAAGATTGAATATTTTAATTGAGTAATAGAGGCATCTTAGCATCCAAGCACTTTAATTATAGTGACAGAGCACAGAACGCATCGGTAGTCAACAGGCTGAAGGCAGAGCGCTCTCCTTGGTGAGTGCAGATGGGACACAGCTTGCCGAGCGCTGGCGGAAATGGCGACCTCGGCAGCAACAATGCACCAGCGGCTCCCAGGGCTTCCCCCACTGCTCCCCTCAGCTACGGGGCCTCCACCTGCAGTTTCAACTTCCCTCATTTCCACTTCGGTTCAATATACTCCAAAGAATATGCAAATATGGGGGTGTAGCTAGTAACCAGGGAAATTACTCGTCAAAGTTTACACAGGGGTAGCCTCCAAGGGGTCACTAATCCTAAAGCTATTATTCTAGAGGATGTTTGCTGTAAACGTAACATAAGTTCAGGTGGTGGGAGACACCGTCCGGGCGGAGAGGCCAGCACAAGCAGTGGAGGTTCCGCCCGGATCTCCATTGCCCTCCTGCCCTCTGACCCCGGTAGGGAGCCGCTGTCTTTATGCCAGCGGTTTTCAAATGCTGCCCCGCACGCCTACATCCAGGCATTCCCTCAGCAAGGATTTCCCGAGCGCCCACCATGCCAGGCTTCCTTCTGGGCCCTGGGGCACCATGACCAACAAGTGAACCAAATTATTGCCCATTTATGGAGCTTACATTCAAGTGAGGGAGACAGGGTAGACCAATCACAGCAGGTAAGAGAGCAACACGTGATCCTCAGGCAACAAAAGGGGACCCCCTGGGAGAAATAGGACAGGAACCTCAACTCCACTCTGGGCACCAATACCACAGAGTAGTCTTGCTCTAAGATCCACATGCATTCTCTCTCTCTCTCTCTTAATATGTTATTTTTAATATGTGAGAGGGAGGGAGAGGGAGGGAGAGAGAGAAACATCCATGATGAGAGAGAAACATCGATCGGCTGCCTCCTGCACGCCCCACACTGGGGAAGGAGCCTGCAACCCGGGCATGTGCCCCGACCGGGAATCGAACCATGACCTCCTGGTTCCTAGGTTAACACTCAACCACTGAGCCACGCCGTCTGGGCTCGACATGCATTCTTAACGCTGAATAAGGAGTAAGAAAAAGAAAGCCCTCTCAGCCCTTTTGTACGATTAAAACCGTGGCGGCACCTTGGCTGAACATGATGAAGCGCCGCTGGTTGACGTTGAAGTTGGCTTTGCACAGCTGGCAGATGATGGGCACGCGGTTGTGCAGGGCGGCGTGGTGGAAGATGGCGTAGCCCGCCTCGTCCGACACGTTGATCGTGGAGCTGGAGGTCTTGCGGCTGAACGTGTGGAAGACCGCGGACAGCCCTTTCTCCACCGCAGACTTCATGCCGAAGGGGATGCTCTGGGAATCATCAGCGAGGCCAGAGTTCGTTTCAGGACTACAAGGCAGCGAACTATGTTCACCCTCACATACCCGTGCCCATTGTCAGTGGAATTTCCACCAGGATCCTTGAGGGAAGTGCCTCACTGGGCAACGACTAAAGTTGTTAGAGCTCTTAGAGAAACATCAAGAACCCGAAACCTTATTTTTGGGAAGTCCACCTACACTCTCCTCCCACCCCCCTTTTTTTAGGGAGAGATTACAGGTCTTTCTTCTTTAGAGACGAGCAAAATGCGGTGGACAAACATCTTTCTGAAATATTTCAAAAGCAAAGGGAGAGCATTGGTTTCCTTCTCTCTGATTTAAGAATATCATTCTAATGCAGAAGTCTCGAAACTCAAAATCTACAGCTATAGAAACCTTAGAACAATAAAGATTATGAATACTAAAAAAAAGAGAAAGAAATACAGTTAGTGTTCTTTGCTCTAGGTCTTAAAATGAAGAGGTAAAAATGTCACACTTTTTAAAAATACATATTTTTATGGATTTCAGAGAGGAATGGAGAGGGAGAGAGAGAGAGAAACAAATGATGAGAGAGAATTATTGATCGGCTGCCTCCTGCACGCCCCACACTGGGGATTGAGGCCACAACCCGGGCCTGTGCCCTGACCAGGAATCAAACGCCGACCTCCTGGTTCATAGGTTAACGCTCAACCACTGAGCCACGCCAGCCAGACTGTCACACTTTTCTTTGAGACATTCCAACTACTTAATATCTTAGAGTTAAACTAGCAGGCTATTAAATTTTTTAATGTATAGACATTAAAACAAATAAATGGTCGGTAAATGCCAGTGTATTCTTTGAAACTGGTGAGCTCACCACCTAAGACACCAGCTGAGATGCTAGGCATCGAGGCTGGAGGAGGTGCAGAGATCTGGGTCAGGACGCTGCGTTTGCGCTTGGGTTCAGTTCCCAGGGGAAGCAGGCTCCACCAGGTGGGAGCGCTGTGATGTGGGGAAGCTCCTTAGCTGGCTGCACCTTGGATTTCTTGTTTGTAAAGTAGGAGTGGTGACCAGACCACGGGTACCTTGAAAGGGTGTGTTGAAAGGGTTTATAATAATGCCTGGCACACACAATTAGCACTTAATAAATATTAGCCACCTATATTATAAAAGGCCGGTGGCTGTAATGCCGTAACGACCAAATGACCGGTCACCAGGAGGTGCATTGATGGGTCTCGCGGCGCGGCGGGGCCGAGTCTCGCGCGATTTCGAGCGCTGGGCCTCTAGTTATTAATATTAACCACAATCCAGTTCATGAACAGGCTGCTTGGTAATCATGCCAGATGTGCAATCCAGAGCTTTCCAGGCGGTAACATGTGGGATTCTCATTTCATACGGGAAACTTTACGTAACCTGTGATTTGACCCTGAGATGAAAATTTGAGACATACACTTGACTGTGATATATAACTTCTTACACAAAATTATGTGGTCATTACGGACATACCTTGCACTTCATAGCTTTCTTGAAACCAAATTTCTTCTTAAATTGTTCGTGTAATTGAGTGTCTGTGAGCGGGAGTCTCTTGGGTCGCAGGTTGTTCACTATTTCATTGATGGCTCCCCACCACTGCGTCTTATACAGTTGCTGATAGAACGTTTCCAGTTCAAAACTGATCACATAGTAGCTATTTTTTAAAAAAAATGTTAAAAAGGTACGTTTTTCTGACTTTGCTACTTTTTTATATGCTGGTAAAACTTTACGTTTTATAACAATTAAATACAAAACTGTAGTTGAAAGTGTACTTGATAAGCATTTAATAACATGGTTATCAATGGCTATTTAATAACATGGTTATCAATGGCTGCTTCTATAACAAGCATCTGCTCCATATTGGCCCTTCTGATGGACTCTGTGCTACTCGGGCCAGTGACCAGGGACATTGCGAAGTCACTGGAAGCTAGAACTCTGGCTTGAAGAGATCTGGGTTTACCTTTTAACCATCTCTTACCTTCCTTTTACCAATGCATATATTAACTCTTTTAATGTAATTATGCCTCCATGTACTTTCTCAAGAGTCTGCCTTGAGCCCGGCTGGTGTAGCTCAATGGTTGAGCATCTACCTATGAACCAGGAGGTCAAGGTAAGACAGGCCTGGGTTGCGGGCTCGATCCCCAGTGTGGGGTGTGCAGGAGGCAGCCGATCCATGACTCTCTCTCATCATTGGTGTCTCTCTCTCTCTCTCTCTCTCCCTCTCCCTTCCTCTCTGAAACCAGCAAAAATATATTTAAAAAAAGAACCTGCCTCGGGTGTGCCCTGGAACGGTGGTGTACCCCCTGCAGCAGGGACAGGGAAACCCCACCCTCAGGGCCTGAGACGCAGGTAGACAAGAGCCAGGCCGCTCAGTCTGGAGGGGAGTCACAAAACCTGGGCGCCTCTGCTGCTGGCTTGTTCCCATGGGGAAGGGAGAGGCGGTCTTTCTCCCGTCCGCCACCCCTGTTCCCGCGGGGGGCGCCTCGGGCCAACTCCACCTCCGCCAGTAGGAGCCTCTCCTGCCACCTGGGTTCTGCTTCAGATGCAACTAGTCGGAGCTGTGGATACAGAGGTCCTGACGGCAGCCCCCTCCCATGGCTCCTCGCTTGCTGCTTGGTGGCCCCCAGTTCCCCTGGGGGTGCTGGGAAGCCCGCTCCATTCACACATTTTCAGGGAGGTGAGTCAGGGACTGACTACACTCGGGCATTGCTTGCCCAGGAGCTGGGGTTGGGGGGCAGGGGAGGGAGGGTCACAGGCCCCAGGGGTCAGTGACAGAGGGAAGCCCTCTGCTCTGGCCCGGCAGAGGCTGATCCCCCTGCCTTGACCTGCCCTCCAACCGCTTGTCTGAGTCTAGAGGGCTCTGCACGGATGCGGGCATGTCTGAGGACCAGGACCGTGCATCTGAGGTTGCCATCCTTCCTGAACACCGGCATCCAAACAGAGGAAACCAGGACGCGAGGCTGTCAGCGAAAGGCTGTTCCCTCCCACACCTCGCAAGCACAGGGCCAGGGCTGGGGGCGGGCCCTGCCCCTTCTCCAGGGGCCCCGGCTTGTAAAGGGGCCACCCCATCACTAGGGGTTCGCCTCACTCACTGGAATCGAGGGGCGGGGAGCCTGGATCACACTCAGAAGGCTCTCCCATCAATGCCCATACGCTCTAGGACAGTGATGGCGAACCTATGACACGCGTGTCAGAGGTGACACGCAAACTCATTTTTTTGGTTGATTTTTCTTTGTTAAATGGCATTTAAATATATAAAATAAATATCAAAAATATAAGTCTTTGTTTTACTATGGTTGCAAAGATAAAAAAATTTCTATGTGACACGGCACCGGAGTTAAGTTAGGGTTTTTCAAAATGCTGACATGCCGAGCTCAAAAGGTTCGCCATCACTGATCTAGGACGTAAGGAGCTGTGCAGACCAGACAACGTTCACTACAGTGACCATCCCTAAGGATCGCTACACAGTGCTTCTCAGAGCGGGCATACATACAACTTCCAATACTCTGTTGGGTCCGTGTGTCACGCATGGGGCTGTCCTTGTTCTAAGGCCTCCAGCATCGGGTCGTAAGCTAAGCCTTGGAATCGGACACGTGTCTGTTTTCTGCTCACTTTCAACAACGGTGGCTGCTGGGAGGAACTACTGAGCGTCCTTACCTCTTTCCGTCCAATTCCATGACGGGGATGGAGTAATATTCTTTGTATCCGGAATCTTCTGCAAATGTGCTAGCGGCACATTCCTGTATTTTTTCCAAATTGTCCTAAAATATGAGTTATGTTAGTAAAAAAATTAAAAAAAATATTTCAACAAATCTCAACAATTGTGATGTCTTTTAGATGAAATTTTATGCATGCAAATGACAATTTAAAAAAACAATATCCCCTCAGACCCTAGTAATAACTGTATGTACCAGATCCCTACTCTGGGAATGAGAAAAAATGTAAAAGAAAAGACACAGGAAAGGTTGACGAGCAATGACAATAGAAATGTGTAAAATTTAGACTAGATTCCAGAGGAAGAATTATTATTCCCAAACTCTGGCGCAGCGGTCGCCACCCGGGGTCCCTGGGCCACTGGTGGTCCGGGAGGTCCGAAAGGTTGGCGACCGCTGCTCAGGAGGCCCTCTGCTCCAACACGCACCTCTGAGCAAAATAGAAGGCCATGCAGTGCGTGGCCAGGGATTCCGACTCACTGTTTGGTCAAGTGTCCTGGGCTAATATTGCCCGTGAGAGGCCCGACCATCTGTGAAGATGAGAGCTGTACTTAGCTACTTCCCATTTTCTCTCTGACACCTAACGTGGTACCTTAGGCGCAGTTGGCGCCTAATTCATACGCGTCACACACTGTCTGGGAAAATGAGTGAGAGGGAAACATAATCATTTCGAGGGCTGCCGAGGGCCCGCTCAGCAGAGACTGTCTGAGCGGAGACTAGGACGAGAGAGCCTTGAAACGACAAACCATCTCAGGAACAAGAATCGTTCACACCTGAAAAACTTCCAGCGCATTCTCGATCATAGGCGTGGTGATATCGAATTCAATCCCTCCGTGAACATGGAAATACTGATGCTTTGCGTACTGAAAGCTCTGGCATTTAAAATCTGGTCCGTAAATAAATGGAGGCAGTTCTCGCTCGGTCTTGACCTTGTCATCTCCAAAAAGGAAAACAAACTTTGATTTAAAAAGTGAAAAGGGCAAGTAAACAACCATCTTTTGGAAATCTAGGTTCTCATTTACGCAAACAAAGTGAAAAAACCCACACGAAGTGAAAAACTTGGCCATGAAATTCTATGCAATTACTTATGCTCTTGGTGTATATTTTAAACATTAAAATATATTTATGTCATACATTTTGGGGCATTTTCTATAGTTTCATTGTACAGACATTCTAAAAGGATAGTCAGAACGTTATTCTACTTACTGATTTCTATGTGTGAGCTCAATACTAATATCGTACCTCCAATCATCAGAAAAGATTTGAAACTTTGTGCCTTAGAGAATCTTTGGTTAAATGAACAAAAACTTACCAGAACTCGAAATAAGTGGGTATCTCTTACATGACAAAAATAACCAGCCCACTTCTCTGGAAAGTAATAAAACCACACATAAAACATTTATTTTAAAAAATAATTTTCTAAAATCTCAGCGAGGGTTAGGTTTGTTCAATACTTTGACCTGTTAGCAGAACATGGTTTCATCCATGGAAAATACATAATGTCATTTGGGGAATGTCAAAGGGACACACAGAAAACCACAAAGATGAGCATAGCAACCTGATCTCACCACCTGGAACGAACCGTGAACATGAACTGTGCGCGCATTTGCTGTTACTCGTCTAAGTGCTAAGACGTTGCAGCTAGAGCTACGTCCCCTGTGAGTGCGGCCTCTCAGCCCCCCACCCTCACCGTCCCTCACCCCGGCCCCGAGAAGCACTGCCAGGAACCAGTCTTCACACAGTTCACAGATACGATCCTCTTCACCATTGGAACACTTATGACACACATTTTCACTCAGTGATTTGCAAGTTTCTACTGAAACGTTGCCATCTGCATAGAAAGCCCACAGGCTCGGGCACTGAGGAAAATACCTAAATGGTGCTTTTACTTGGGTGGGAGGAACAGCTTGCACCTCATTCCTGTCAGACTCCATGGAAGCATGCGCCTATTTCGGCTCTCTCGTCTCTTCCATTGGCCTCTGTGCTAATTACAGAGCCATATAGTAACGTTTCAAAATATGTTTTCCGACCCAGAACCAGGAGGTCACGGTTCGATTCCCGGTCAGGGTACATGCCCGGGTCGCGGGCTCTATCCTCAATGTAGGGTGTGCAGGAGGCAGCCGACTGATGATTCTCATCCCTGATGTTTCTCTCTCTCTCCCTCTCCCTTTCCCTTCCTGTCTGAAATCAATAAAAATCCATATTTTTTTAAAAATAAAATGTTTTCATCTCTTGTTCTGCAATGTCAGACCACCCATGATCCTTCAATACTCCATATTAATTTCAGAATCAATTTCTAAACTTTCGTGAAAAACATGACAGATTTTTTTTGTTTGTTTTTAATCCTCATCTGAGGATATTTTTTCCATTGATTTTTAGAGAGAGTGGAAGAAAGAGGGAGAGACAGAGAGAAATATCGATGTGAGAGAGACACATCAATTGATTGCCTCCCACACACCCCGGCCAGGACCAGGAGCCCGCAACCAAGGTACATGCCCGTGATCGGAATGGAACCCGGGACC
Organism: Myotis brandtii; assembly: GCF_000412655.1. Classification (NCBI taxonomy): domain Eukaryota; kingdom Metazoa; phylum Chordata; class Mammalia; order Chiroptera; family Vespertilionidae; genus Myotis; species Myotis brandtii. The sequence continues at coordinate 898,241 of NW_005358520.1, read as the reverse complement.
CTTCAGTCTGAGGATGGCGCTCTATCCCCTGCGCCAAACCAGCCAGGGCATGACAGGGGTTTTGAGTGGAAGTGCACTGACTTTCTAGAGTGATTTGGGTGAGACATGATATATCCTCAGTGTGGTCCCATCATAAACATGGCACATTTCCCAATTTCTCAGAACTTGCTTTAAGTCTCCCAATAGCTCTTGTAATTGGTGTGAATATATACCAAGCACTGTGTACAAAGACCGAGTCTATTTCATTACCTTGGAGGCATTATATCTTTTTTTCTTTCTAACAGGCCACAGCCAGGTTACATGCCTGGACTCACACACTAAAACACAATTCAATGTCAATAGGAAGTGGTCATGTGTCTGTCGTTAACATGTGACTTGGGGTGCTGCTCACCGGAGAAGGGCTGCAGCAGACTGCTCAGATAGGGGACTTTCATCTTCTTCTTCAAACTCAGGAGAAACGGGGTCAGGAAACATATTAACTTCAGGTACCCGATCCCTCTTCTGATTTCTTTTTTCTTCTCAAAGTGTTTTTGAATCACCTTCTGTTGGAGGTACAGCCTCTGCTGTAGCCGCTGGTAGGTACAGATGTCGAGACAGTCCTGGGTGCATTTGATCGCATTGGTGAGCCAGTAGGCTGTGTCGAACACAAACACGTTCTCATACTGCTGAATCTGCGTGGTGCTGAAGGTCAACTTCAGCAGAATGTTCTCGGCGTATTTCATGAATACCGCGGTTTCTTCAGGGGAGTTGGGGTTGTATGTTGGGTCTTCATTCATGTCCTCGTCATAGATTCCGTCAAAGTCTGGGTCCTTTGTAATGTCAATCAAACCTTCACAGGGAAAGAGAAACAGTTTAGAGAGTGACAGGTCGAACACAGGGCTTCATGATCAAAGTCCTAACATGACAGGGGAGGGATCATGAAATGCCAATCAAAACTGTTACAGTGAAAAGCAGGCAGGCGATGGGTAACTAAGCAGGGTAAAGAAAGATGGACAGCCCTTACCGGTTTGTCTCAGTGGATAGAGCGTTGGGCCTGTGGACTGAAGGGTCCCAGGTTCGATTCCGGTCAGGGGCATGTACCTTGGTTGTGGGCACATCCCCAGTAGGTGGTGTGCAGGAGGCAGCTGATGGATGTTTCTAACTCTCTATCCCTCTCCCTTCCTCTCTGTAAAAACTCAATAAAATATATTAAAAAGAAAAAGAAAGATGGACAGGTGTAGAATTAAAAATAATAGATTTAATAAAACAATAAATTTCCATTCTTTTTGTTTATTTATTTTTAAATATTTTATTGATTTTTTACAGAGAGGAAGGGAGAGAGATAGAGTGTTAGAAA
>NW_005358520.1:885839-896649 GCF_000412655.1 Myotis brandtii | reverse complement strand
AACCCAAGCATGTGCCCTGACTGGGAATCGAACCTCCTGGTTCACAGATGACCTCCTGGTTCATAGGTCAATGCTCAACCACTGAGCCATGCTGGCCAGGCGATTTCCATTCTCTCTAAAGGAAAAGAAACACAATACCATGGAAACAATAGTGTAAATCCCGTCTTTAAATCAGGGAAAATATGGAAGAACAGGAAAATGTGACCTCCCTTTACCCAGGAGTCCGCTTCTGCCTTAGGCTAACAGTGCAATTTGCTTTTCAAATCTATATTACATGTGTCTTGGTTTTGCTGATAACAGAAGAGAAACATATACAATCCTTAAGGAACTTGCCTGCTAACCATGATAAATAGAATAAGAATCAAAACTTGATTTTATTCTGTTATATATGACAAATCTCCTATGTTACATTTTCTCCCTATTTATCATGAAATTAAGGACTTTCTTGTGAGTTATAATATCGTTTTAAGTTGCATTTATGAAGGGATTAAGAAGTACAAATTGGTAGCTACAAAATAGTCACAGGGATATAAAGTACAGCACAGGGAATTCTATATATATAAAAGCCTAAGCGACCGTTACCACCGAACGACCGGTCCACTAGTCGTTATGATGCACACTGACCACCAGGGGGCAGATGTTCAACGCAGGAGCTGCCCCTTGGTGGTCAGTGGGCTCCCACAGTCAACCTCCCGCGGCCCCTCCCCCCAGACAGCCAACCTCCCGTGGCCCCTCTCTCTGGCCAGCCGGGCCCCAATCGCCCCGATCAGAACCTCCTGCGGTCCCTCCCCCTGGCCAACCAGCCCTGATTAGCCCTGATTGGACTGGGCGAGATGCCCCAATCGGCCCGATCGCCAGCCAGGCCAAGGAACCCCACCCATGCACGAATTCGTGCACCGGGCCTCTAGCATAGACAATAATATTGTAGTAACTGTGTATGGTGCCAGGTGGGCACTGGAAATATCAGGGGGACCACGTTGTAAAGTACATGATTGTCTAACCACTGTGCTGTACATCTGCAACGAATACAAAATAATATTGAATGCAAACTGTAATTAAAAAAATAAAATAAAGACAGAATATTGCCATTTGTAATGTTACCCTTAATCTAGGCTTGGAAAAGCAGCTTAGAACCACAATGTATATTTGGTTAATGGAAGCCACTGGACACAGTCCCACACATTCCCCCTTCCCCTCCCCATTCCACTCGGCCTGCTGCAAAGAAACCAGGGGAAAATTTTTTAAAGATTCAATAAAAACAATGAACAAACTAAAGGGGATGCTCCAGGGTTCAGTGGCACCTGTCATTTATACACAGGCATTTAGAGAATTATGGCCATTGGAAGGGAGGCATTTAAAAATTTGGTAAATCAAGAATAAATACCCATGAAACCAAATGCTATTAAAACACCGCAGCTTCTATTGCTCATGCACATTATTTATGCTTAACTTCAATTCTTTTTAAAAAAAATATATTTTCATTGATTTCAGAGAGGAAGGGAGAGGAAGAGAGAGAGAAACATCAATGATGATAGGGAAATATTGATTGGCTGCCTCCTGCACGCCCCCTACTGGGGAGCCAGCCCGCAACCTGGGCATGTACCCTTGACCGGAATCGAACCCGGGACCCTTGAGCCCACAGACCAATGCTCCATCCACTGAGCCAAACCAGCTAGCAGTGATGGCGAACCTATGACACGTGTGTCAGAGGTGACATGCGAACTCATTTTTTTGGTTGATTTTTCTTTGTTATATGGCATTTAAATATATAAAATAAATATCAAAAATATAAGTCTTTGTTTTACTATGGTTACAAATATCAAAAAATTTCTATATGTGACACGGCACCAGAGTTAAGTTAGGGTTTTTCAAAATGCTGACACGCCGAGCTCAAAAGGTTCGCCATCACTGAGCTAGGGTCTTAACCTCAATTCTTATGTCATTTGTAAAATGCGCTCAATTCCCTTACCCGCTGAACTAAACTCTGCAAAGATATCTTTACTTGTCTGCGCCTTGCCCTCCGGGTCGATGTCCAGGATGGTTCGCCACAGCTCGGAGAACCGCGTCCGCTTTTCCCTGGGCATGTAGATCCCGTGCCACAGCGCTTTCAGCATGTAGTCGACGTTGATCAGAATCTGCCCGATTCTGGTGTCAAAATAAGCCGGAGGTAATTGACAAGAGGAGCTCTGGTCATAATTAGCCTCTAAACTGATGCCAGGGATTTGATTTAAGCAGTAAATTCCAACGGCCAACTCCCTGATGATCTGGTGGACCTCTCTGTAGTCTAGGAGGGCGGTGGGGTCCACGGGCATGAGCAGGATGGTCGTGTTGAAGCCCACGTTGTTCAAGTGACTCATGATCCCGCTCGGGGAGTCTATTTGGAGGTGGACGTCTTCCTTGCCCGACAGCCAGCTCACCAGCGCAATGGTCAGCAACTCCTGCACTTCACTCCGATCATATTTCTCAAAAAAGGCAGAAGCATTTCTCTGGACGGCTAAATTCTGCAGGTAGGTTTCCTCATCCTGAACTTGATCAAACCTCTGTAATCCTTTCTTGGGCAATCTTAACATTTCTAATTAATCCTAGTGTGTCCTTTTGGGAAGTTTTCTGTAATAAGTCAAAAGGGAAAAAAACAAGCAATTAAATAAAGCTGGATTGCTCAAGAAAGACATCTGTTCCTTTCGTCCTTATTGGGTTAATTGTTTAGAAGCAGGATAAGAAGAAGCTAGGACAATCCCTTGGCCAGTGGAATAAAGGAAACGGTGAAAAATTATTAAACAAGGCCAAACAATCTCAGCAATTTACAGCCAGCTAAAGAGTCATAAGGTTTTACCTCCCCTAACCAAGGACACTGAGAGTCAGTGGCTTACACATTCCAGACTGCCCTGGGGCAGACGGGCCTCAGTCCCGGTCCCTCTTGGCTGAGGGTCTTTGAAAAGAAAACTAACCAGAAAGTCACCCTGACCCCTCTATACGCTCACTCTGAGGAATCAACATAGTGAGGGACACACCTGGAAAGCTAATGGGTATTCTGTTAAGACCCTCCCCTGAGGGTCCCCTAGGGTTCCCACCTGCTAAAGAAAGAAAAAGCCTCATGCCCATGCCCAGGCCCCTCTCCCTTAGACGTGTATCTCTGTGCCCTCGAAATCACTTGGACTTGTGAAATCTTTCCTACGTGAACCAAGAACCCACACACTCCCTGCTGGCATGAAGCGGGCCCACCTGGTAACAGTTTCATGGTTAACCATTACATTTTCAATCTTTTTAAAAACATTTTTAGAAGTTAAAGTATAGTTAACATGCAATAGTATATTAGTTTCAAGCATACAGCATAGCGATTCTACATTGGTATACCATAGGATGGGATCACCATGATATGACTAGTAGCCTGTCACTATACAAAGTTATTAGGATACTGCTGGCCAGCGTGGATCAGTGGTTGAGTATCGACCTATGAACCAGGAGATCTCAGTTTGATTCTGGTCAAGAGCACATGCCCGGGTTGTGGGCTCGATCCCCAGTAGGGGGCATGCAGGAGGCAGCTGATCAGTGATTCTCTCTCATCATGGATGTTTCTATCTCTCTCTCCCTCTCCCTTCCTCTCTGAAATAAAAATGTATTTTTAAAAAACCCACAAGTTATTATGATACTATTGACTATGCTGTACAATATATCCATGTGACTTGTATTTTATAACTGGAAGTTTGTACCTCCTATTCCCCCTTCACCTTTTCCACCTATTCTCCCACCCCCCTCCTCTGACAACCATCCATTTGTTCTCTGTACCTATGAATCTGCTTCTGTTTTATGTATTTGTTTGTTTATATTCTACACATAAGTGAAATCATATTTTCATTTCTCTGTGTGACTTATCTCACTTAGCATAATACCCTTGAGGTCCATCTAGGTTGTCGTAAGTGGCAAGATTACATTCTTGTTTATTGCTAAGTAATATCCCACATATATATAACAAGTTCTTTATCCATTCATTTGTTGTTGGACACAGGTTGTTTGTATTTCTTGTCTACAGTAAATAATGCTGCAGTGAATATGGGGTGAGTATATATCTTTTTTAATATATTTTTTTATTGATTTCAGAGAGGAAGGGAGAGGGAGAGAGAGAAACATCAATGATGAGAGAGAATCATTGACCGGCTGCCTCCTGCACGACCCCTACTGGGGATCGAGCCCGGAATCTGGGCATGTTCCCCCAACCAGAATCGAACCCAGAACCCTTCAGTCCATAGGCCAATGCCCTATCCACTAAGCCAAACTAGCTAGGGCAGTATATCTTTTTAAGTTAGTGTTTTCATTATCTTCAGATAAATGCCAGAAGAGGAATTGCTGGGTCATATGGTAGATCTATTATATTTTTCAATTTGAATCTAATCACAGCATAAGGAAGTTGAAAATTGAATTAAAACAATTGAAATTGTAAAACCTTTAACATTAATCATGTTCTGCTTTTCTAAAGTCAAAAGAGACTAATACGTCAAAAAGAAATGTGTCTATATATGAGAAGCTAATGTTGCATACCTATTTTTTTGTTGGAGAGGCTTTTGGGCATATATTTATTTTATTTATTTTTTTAAGTAAGAAAATAAAAACCTGCTTAAAAGAAAAGGAAAGACAAGAAGTGCTTGCTTAACTTCACATTTCTGCACAACTACCTACCTCTCTGTTCCTGGGATAATGATCATGACAACCGTTATTTATTGAACACCTACTATTCGCTTAACTCTTTGCACCGTTATTTTGTCATTTACTCGCCCTTCCTTTGCACAGTGGTTCTCCCAGCGCTGCAATCAGCTGGGACCGAGTCAGTGGGGGGTGGGGGGCAGAGAATGTGCTTTTCTGAGAAGTTAGGGGGTGCTGCTGCTGGCAGGACACTGGGGAACCCCACTCTGAGAACCAGGCTCAGGCTCCCCACTGCACAGGCGCAGCAACAGGGACAGGGAGGTTCCTGACGCGCCTGGGGCTCCCACCTTCACAGTCAGGACCGCCCAGGCCTGTCCCCGAGCAAGTCCAGGACCCGCGTGGGCAGGGCCCGGGGAGGCCAGGAGGAAGGGCAGCCGACTCTGAATGACGGTTGTCTGGTTCACCCGAGCCCCGGGGACCCCTGGGCAGAGCCCTGCCGTCAGGAGCCCCCTCACCCCAGGGCCTGGGGAGGCCTGCGCGTCCCCTGTGGCTGCCCTGCCCTGGGAGCCCTCTGCCTGGCCCTCCGTGGGGCAGAGCTCTTGGCCTCCAGGACCTCCACCTGTACCCCCCCCCTGCACTGCCCAGGCCTGTCCCCGAGCAAGTCCAGGACCCGCGTGGGCAGGGCCCGGGGAGGCCAGGAGGAAGGGCAGCCGACTCTGAATGACGGTTGTCTGGTTCACCCGGGCCCCGGGGACCCCTGGGCAGAGCCCTGCCGTCAGGAGCCCCCTCACCCCAGGGCCTGGGGAGGCCTGCGCGTCCCCTGTGGCTGCCCTGCCCTGGGAGCCCTCTGCCTGGCCCTCCGTGGGGCAGAGCTCTTGGCCTCCAGGACCTCCACCTGTACCCCCCACCCTGCACTGCCCCCGCACCCCCTCCAGCGCTGTGCACCTGCCCCACCCTCACCCCCTCTTTAAACTCAGCCCTCCTCACCTCCGGTTACCAGGCCTCTATTATCTTTTACTTTCACGATTCATCTCTACAGAGAAAACCAGCCAACCAACCAGCCAGCCAGCCAACCAACCAACCAGCCAACCAATCAACCAACCAGCCAACCAACCAACCAGCCAGCCAACCAATCAGCCAACCGCCAATCAGCCCGCCAACCAATCAGCCAACCAGCCAACCAGCCAACCAGCCCGCCAACCAACCAGCCAGAAACCGGTGGAGGTCACGCCCAGGCTCTCAGAGGGCCCCAGGTGAGCCCGCATCACCATTCTCTCCCTCCTGGGGGTGGAACTCCTATTGTGAGCCAGGCGCTGGCTGGGACCTGGAGACCCGGAACACAGACACAAAGCCGCAGGGCGCTGCCAGGGACGGTGCCCACGCAGGTGAGTTTCATCTGTGACAGACGTGAGATGAGTGGGCACAGGAGGGAGAGTGGGCACAGGAGAGAGAGCCGGCTGGAACCGGGGCTGGGAGAGGCGGCCCTGAGGAACACCTTTCAGCGGAGCCTGGGGGTGAAAGGGCTGTTCAGGCGAAGACCCGGGGAAGGACAGGGATGGGGAGCAGGTGCTGAATCACTGACGTGGGAAGAAATTTTTGAGAAACTGAATAGAACCTTGCACAGAGAACAAGAGAGAACTGGGCACAAAGCGAGGCCACAGCGGTAGGTGAGGGCCAGATCATGCGGGCTGCCGGGGTAAGGATTTTGAACTTTATTCCAAAAGTGTAGGCTGGGGTGGCAGTAGAGGCTGGGGACGGGCTAGCGCGGAGGCGGTGGAGATGGGGGCTGTGGATGGACTTGAGGAAGAATGAGGGGCCTGTGGATAGAACGTTGAAAAGAAGGTGAGGTTGTTTAGAGCAACAGGGGGTCAGGGCAAGATTTCAGAGTTCGGTTGTGGACATATTGACCTTGATGTACCTGTGACATCAGCTCTGGGCTGGGCTAACTATGGCAGCGTGGGTTAGATGTATACATTCGGGAGGTTTGGGGTCGTTGAAACCAGGGGAATGGCTGAAATCGCCAGGGGAGAGAATAGAGTTGAGAACCCAGGATGGAGACCCAAAGAACCCAATATTTAAAGGTCAGGTAGCGAGGGTGGAGTCAGCAGACAAGGAGCAAGCGGCCAGGAGGGCAGCAGGAAAGCCAGGATTGGCCGCAGAAGCCGAGAGAAGTGTTTAGGAACCGGGGACTGGCCAGCCTCGCTGCCAGGGCAAGGGAGATGCGAACGGAAACTGTCCCACTGAACTTGGCAACATGGAGGTGTTTGGGGACTGTGTGGGGGCAGGATTTCTTACTCCAATTATATCAGATGTTAGCGATTTTAAAAAATTGCATATATTGATTTTTAGAGAGAAATGTTGGTTTGTTGTTCTACTTATTTATGCATTCATTGGGTGATTCCTTATGGGCCCTGACCAGGGATCAAACCCTGGCATATCAGGATGATGCTTTAACTGAGTTATCATATTTTAGTGATTTTAAAGACCAAAAATTCAACCTAGTAAATTTAAAAACCTACTTTGCATCACGGAGGGATTCGTGAGTTGGCAGTATCCAATCTAGTGAACAGAAGGAAGCTCTGCGGAGGTTTCGCCGGTAGAAGGAACGTTAAAAGAATGGATCATTTCAAGCAAGGTCAGCTTCCCATAGGGAAAGGCAGGGGTCGTATCAGGCAGCCTCCCTCCCTAGTGCTAACCAGGAAATTCCAGACTGATTGGCTTGTAGAGGCGGCGCTGAAACTGGGTTCACTATTAAGTCGTGGTGGAGCTGAACACCAGTGACTCCATGTTGGGTCTGCTGTTTCCTCTTAACGGCTGCTATGGAGGTAAATAAATGTGTGATTGTTGTTCCAGGGCAAGGGATGTCAAAAATCATTGCCTTCTTGGTGAGATTTGTATGTTTGCAATTATGAAGCATGAACAAAACTGAATTCCTCTAGAAGTGTTTTGTTCAGGTACCCAGATGGTTTGTTCCAAGTGTCTCAAATCTTGGGATTGCTCCTCTAAGCGTTAACACAGCACGTTTTCCCAGAGTTTATGGGATTAATTACCAAGAAGGCTGTAAACAACCAGGCCCTCTGGGGACTAAAGAAAAACAACACACCAACAGGCAAAAACAAACATGCAGAGAGACCTGCTGGAGCAGATGATCTGGAGACTCCCGAGAGGTTCAACCGATGGAATCGTTAACCCAGTAAAGCTCACGCCTGACACGTGAGAGCACTATGTAAATGACAGCTGATTCAGGACTGAACTGTATTATTATAACAACTATCAGACCCACCTCTAGGCTGCTTGGGCCAACCTTAGTCTACCCCTCCCAATAGGGAGCAATGTCAGATCAGTGCTCGGGGTCACAGACACTTGAAGTTGTCTGCCTTTAGGTGGAAAGCTATTCAGGTTAATACCTAAATCTGGTTTGAACACTGCATTCACCAGGGAATCAAGTCAGGGCATGTGAAAAGTCTTTGACAGAATTGTTTGTTGCATACGTATCCTAATATTTTCTTTCTATGATTAAAAGAATCAAAGTATGTCCACTCCAGAAAGTGTGTCAGCCCTAATTGGGGACGGATCCCTAACAGTGACCTTGGGATGGTGGTCACAGCTGAGAAATGTGGGTGGATGTCTCGTTGGAGTGCAGTGAGTCAGTGAAAAGGTGGAGAGGGCGAGTGTGCGTGGGAGATGAGAGATGGTAAGAAAGGAAGAGGAGGACCAGGGCTGTGCATTTCAAATGGCTGTGGGCTGGAATATTCTAGACAATGAGAGGAAGGATCCAACAGTGAAGAGGCTAAAAGTGTTGGCAAGGAGCATGCAGTTCCTGAAGGGCAGTGAGGGCTGAGATGCAGAGAAGCAGTGGAGGCCCTGCCTTTTGACTGTGGATTGACATTTCCCTTTCTAAAGGCGAGAAGGGAGAAAACGAGAGGGGTGCCTGCCGGCGAGTTGGAGTCCTGGGGTTGGGGGGTGGAGGCAGCTCTGGGTCTGATGACGGAGCTGTCTGTGAAGAGCCAGGTAGGGATTTGTGGGACAGGAGAATGTTTGAGAGTCCTCCAGGGTCTGAGTGGGGAAATGAGTTGCCTAAAGAGATGTAACAGAAGTACCGAGTATTGCTCAGGAGTGTGAACCTCAAGAACGTTTAGCCTCTCTAAACCTTCGTTCTCTCGCATGTCAAACAGGGTCCCTGTACCCAACGTAAACCACGACCCTGACAACAGTGAACGGAGTCATGTTTGGCTGCAGCCCCCATGGAGAGTCAGTAAAGGCTGCCGTGTTCAGTGCTGCTGGCGGGACATTTCCATGAAGAGTTCAAAGCAATGGCGACATCAGTTTAAAACATCCCAGCTGTTCTTTCAAGCACGATCCTTCTTTCTGCAGTCTGTCAATATGACTAGCTTGGTTATGTTAAGCTGCACAGTGAATTCTAAAATTACCATATTATACAATAACAGAGCAGGTTTTATTGTTGTATCACCATTTAGTGAATGTTATTACATTGTGGAATATTATGTATCAGTCTCCTTCTCAATAGAAAGGTTTTCTAAGGAAGTGACTTGGAGCCTCGCACATTTATCAGATGCCTTTTCATTACTCTTTTCCAGTTTTGCAATTCTGGACCCAAACTGCATGGCCCGCTTCGGCAGCAGCGCAGAGGCTGTGAGACCAAGGTCCATGGCTGCAAGACGCAAAAGCAGTTTCTCACCGATTCCTCGGGGTAAAGTCAAGTTTGCCTTTTCCCAAACTGGTAGGGAATTTAGAAAGGAGACCACATTTTCATCCAGGAAAGGAAATCTAGGATAGATAGATAAATACAAACACTATTAAAAAATAAAATCAATCTGTTTGATTACTTCTTTTGCATTTTATTCACTATATTAAAATTTACAGTATAAAATTAATTTTTGAGGGCACTATTTTTCTCATCTCTAACACACACCCTTCAAAAGGAAAACATCTTACAGACTTTGTATTGTGGCATTATCTCTTTATAATGAAAATTTGAAGATGATTAGAATGATGACATAGTGGTCACAATTTCACATGGGTCAGAACTGGCAACATGAGAATGACAATGGTACAAAGGCAACCAGAGCTCCATGAAAGCAGGAAGAGAGTGGAATAGACAAGAAGCGACGGCTCAGAGTGGCTGTTAAGATGCTCCACACCCCACGAGCTCGCTTGGACGCCTGCTCTGCATGCTGAATCCTTGTAGTCAACGGCCACTTAGTCAACTAACCACCAGAAGGAATGTCTTCTTTTCATAACCAAGTGACACACTGTCCCTGGCTGCTGTGTTGGCTATGAACCCAAGACGTCATTGTTGCTACGGTTATGACTTGAACAGTCTCCAAAGGAAAACAAGGGACCCAAGATCTCCCTTTACAGCCTATCATCTGTACAAAACTACATGAGCCTCCGGTTACCTTGCCTCTTTTCCATGGTCGCCAATCACTCTGTCATCACGGCCAAGGTTCCTAGAAGAGATCCGAGCCAGTTCCATCTCAATCTCCCTGTTCAGTCCTTCCAGGCCGTGCATCTGAAAGCGGGCACGATGGCGGGAGTAGCCTGCCAGCTGCTCGTCTGCACCGATCCCAGTCAGCACAACCTGTGATGGTGAAAGAAACTGCAATGAGCTGCCACCACCATGCAGTACAGAGGGTAAGACAGACGCAAAGCTGAAAGTCACTACCGCAAAGATCATGTTTGCAGAGAAAAATCACTAGACAAAGTCATAAGAAAGTAAAATATGCCCAAATTTTAAGAAGTCATATACATTGCATTGTAGTTTAAATGCAACTAAAATATGCTTTATTTTATACCCTCAATGCCAAAAACTGCCAGGGCAAGAGCAGGGCTGAGAAACGGGGGGAGACGCGGCCGCACCTTTGCCTGGCTCCGATACGGCCTCACGTCCTCCGGGGCCACCAGGCAGCCAGCTCCCCGGGCAGCAAACCAGACGGCACAGCCGATGCTGTCGTCCAGCACCGTGTCCGAGGGCTGGACCAGGTGGCGTATGCGAGCTCTTCTCAGCTCCTGCAGTTCTTCCAGAGAAACGTTAATTTCGACCAGATTCCAGGCCCGGGCCGGGCTGGCGGCTTGCAGCTCCTTCAGGCCCGCTCGGCCCGTGGCTCGGTCGGGGGCACCGGCCCCCTTTTCAGGACCGGCAGCAGCAGTG
>NW_005358520.1:884367-884682 GCF_000412655.1 Myotis brandtii | reverse complement strand
CCAGCTGCAGCACTTGGAGTCGATCCCTCAGACGGCATTTCGCAGTTTCCCTGTTTCCTCCCTTTGCTGTTGGAACTGGCCGGGGCGGCCTTTTCTTTCGTCATGAAAGCCACGTTCAGCAGGTCAATGGGCTCATCTAAAGGAACATGACGGTCAGCAAGGGCTGCAATGACCATGGAGTCAACACCCCCGGAGAACAGGACTGCAACCTTTGCTTTCCGGTCGTGAGTTTCCAACACTGCGCCCGGTGGCCGGGCTCCCTCCCGAGGCAAACACAGGACGCGCCTCCTGACCGCGCTGCTCAGCACAGCGATG
>NW_005358520.1:868727-874571 GCF_000412655.1 Myotis brandtii | reverse complement strand
GCGGGGGGAGGGCTGCCGGCAATGCCGGCGCGGAGGGCAGCAGCTGGAGCCGGGGGCAGCAGCACGTTTAGAGGAGCAACAGGTTTCAGACACAGCTCCTGCGGGAGGGCTGCCGGCAATGCCGGCGCGGAGGGCAGCAGCTGGAGCCGGGGGCAGCAGCACGTTTAGAGGAGCAACAGGTTCTTTCAGACACAGTCTGGCTTCGTTTGCTGCCACAGATACAAACGCTGGCAGGCTCGCTGAAATCCGAGCCAGGCCATCGTCACAGTCTTTGGCAACATTCTCCTTAGAAATGGATCTCCAAGGATACAATCTTAAAACCACAGATTTGCAGACGGAAGTAGATTTGAGATCAATTCTGAAAATTCCAGATGCTGGAACTTCTCGCCATTGATTGGCCACTTCCGATGTGTGGGAGCCGACTGAAGAGAGGCAGAAACCCATGCCCAAGTTACTAAAATGCCACAGCAAGCTCCGGCGACCAAAAAAATCCCTGCCAAACCACAGATGATGATTAGATGCTTGGTAATAGATAAAGGACCAAGGACCCTGAACTTCCGAGAAGAGTGACAAGATGTCAGACTCATTCTGACAAGAGGAAAGACAGTTAAACATGACCTGAGTGTCATTCTCTTCGGCTTCCACCTGCACTCCACTGAAGACTTCTCCGTTCCACAGGAGCACGTCGCCCCTCTCCCCTTCCAGCGGCTGGGCAGTCAACACCCCTCTTAGGTGAAGGACGTGCCCCGAAAATAAACACTGGTAGTTGGCATTCGACTTCAACAACTGTCTACTGCTATCGGGTCCCCGTCGTTGAAGGTTACACAGCAAGTCCTCTTTCAAATCTTTGCTGAAATGTTCAATAGAAAAGCTGACAGAACAACAAATGCCACACATGGTTACGTGAAATCAGGTGGACTATTTCTTGGTTTTGGTCTTCTCTGAGTTTTCTATTTCTTGGTATTCTTTTTTCAGCTCATCCAATATATCTGTGGGGGGAATGGAGAAGAATATTAAGTATAAAATAAATAAACCTAGTAATTCACAGGATGACAATTACCAAGATCAAACCATTTGAGTATAATGCAGTGTGTTAGTGCAAATTAATAATTTACAACAGGCTTCTCAGGATGAATGTTAACCTCTTAGGAAACTAGTTTCTGTACATTAAGTGCTTTTTTTGGCCCAGGCACTGGGCTATGCATAGACCTTCTCATTTACATAGACCATCTCATTTAAATGCCACCAGACTTTGGAGGTTCAAAGTAATTCATGCAAAGTCACAAAGGTTTTGGAAAGTGGTAGAATAGTTTCATATCTAGATCATCTCAAACTCTAAAGCACATGTTACTAATCAGTGCTAACACATCTTTGTATTTTTACTTGATTTTATCTTTACCATAAACTCATCTTTGGAAGGCTAACTTGAAGACAACCAAACCACTGCACTGATTTTATTAACAGGTGTAGCATCGCCCAATCTTTAGATAAATACTTCCACATTCAGATGCAGATAGTATGTTTTAGGCACTACCATGAAATCGTACAGAAAGCCTATATTCTCTGCATTTCCATATGATATACCAAAAAAAAACTTACTTTTGCTTTCAGAAAGCAATTCTGTTCGGTCGGCAAGAAAGAATATGTTGCTGTTCTGTTGCTGCCTATAAACTGTCTGCAAAACACAATTTAGGCTAATATTAAGATTTGATCTAAAAAGCAGATGTCAAAACTCTGAACCCTATCATTACTTATTCTTGAATTTCAGTAACATGATCAGAACAGTACCTTAGCATAAAGACAAAGTTACTCATAATCCTGCCATTGCTACCATTAACTTTGAGGTGAAATTCTTTTTTCTCTGCATATTCCATAATACCATTTTTCTTTAACAAAAACGGGCTCCTATAACTACAGATTTATAACTTGCTTTAGCAATGAATATATTGAGAACTTTTTTCTTATTAATATGTGTTCTTTTACAAAATTACTGTATGGGTAAAACATATTACAGTTTATTTGGTCAGTCCTCAAGTTTTAGGTATTTAAGGTGTTACTAACTTTTAACTATTATAAGTCAATGTTGCCATGAATGTCTTTGTAACTAACTCTCTGTGCACTTCATGATCTTTTCCTAAGTATCACTTCGTAGAAATGGAACTGCAGGGTCAACCTGTTACACACCTTTAAAGCTTTGACACATTCTGCCAATTTGCCTACAAAGTCTGTATCAATTGTGCCTTAACCTCTAATATTCCACAAGTGACAATACCAGAAATGTTTAACCTGTCAGTTATCAAATAATCTGTAAAATGCTTTAAAAGGTTCAAAATCATTTATTCCTAAACTTCAAAATGTAGTTTTTTGACAGTATAAGCACACACGAAGCAGCAGTTGCTTGTTTGTGCCTACATGAATGGAAATGGCATTAAATAACCATGTCAGATATTTGGAATATTTATGTAAGAAAATGTGGGAGTGAGAGGGGAAGCAATTTATCCTTTTTGTTTTTCAACAATTATCTACTTTCACTTAAAGGAACAGTTTCCTCTCTTCTCAATATATTTAAAGTTCACTTATTTTAAAAAATCATATTTAAGTACAAAATAAATATCATTAGTTATTACAACTCCAAAATATCATAGTATAATTAGTATCATTAGGTTCAAAGGTAATGTGAATTTCATATGATGGGGAAAAGATACTATCAATTATGATCAATATATAGCTATCTATATATTTACCTATATTTTCTCTTGAACTACAAAAGTTAAAGTAAATATATATTTATATAGATATCTATGTACTAGTATTATCTACATATGCATATATACAAAATCTTGGACACTTCATTTTTGTAATTTAAGATGCTAAAATATTATAAATCTTATATAAAATTCTTGTAACTTTAAACAATAAAGAACTTAAACTTAAAAAAATAATTCTTATAACTTCAGTATATAGGTAATAAGATAAATCAAACCCTCCCACATACTATTCAGTATTCAGAATCACTTTAATAACTCACCCTGTTCTTCTTCAGGTTAGAAAGTTCATCCACGACAATCTTTTGTTCTTTAATCTGTTGAGATAAAGAAAAACTTCTTACATCAAAGTCCGCTCCCTGGGGGCTCCTGAGAAGTAGCCGTGGGACAGGGGCTAAGTGTGCCGACTGTCCAGAGGCCAGCCTGTGAGCAGTGTTCTCAGCGGCCGTGTGGGGAGGTGCGGGTGCGGGAAGTTGCCGAGGACACAGCATTGCACTCGCCCAGTGCTATCCAGCCCACTGAGCCCAGATGCGGGGTTCGGAATTGGTAATCGGCACACGCAAGGCCAGCTTGTACACTTTACTTAAAATAGACAATATGCACCCGTTTTCAAACGATTTCTTTTATGTTTTAGCTTTTTAAAGTGAAGAATAGCAAATGGAAAGAGGAGTGGGCTACTCTCACCACTCAAATACCAATGCTTTTCTTTTTTGTATATATTTTACTGATTTTTTTACAGAGAGGAAGGGAGAAGGATAGAGAGTTAGAAACATCAATGAAAAACCTCCATCAGCTGCCTCCTGCACACCCCCCACTGGGGATGTACCTGCAACCAAGGAACATGCGCTTGACCGGAATCGAACCTGGGTCCCTTCAGTCCGAAGGCCGATGCTCTATCCACTGAGCCAAACCCGTTAGGGCAATACCAACGCTTTTCATGATTTATGCACGAAATGGTGCAGCCGGGCATTCGGAACAAGCAGCAAGACCTCTCACCTTCCGCTCTGCTTTAAGACTAGCACAGCGCTGGCAGCTGAAGGCAGCCTCATTTTTCATTAGTAGGAGAAAGGGCTCAGCTAAGTGGAAAGGAAGGTTTTTCTAACTCTTTTCAGTAACGGTAGCTACTTTGTGAACATGATTGGAGTCGCCAGTGCCTCTAAACCAGTGGTCCTCAACCTTCTGGCCCTTTAAATACAGTTCCTCATGTCGTGACCCAACCATAAAATTATTTTCGTTGCTACTTCCTAACTGTCATGTTGCTACTGTTATGAATCTTAACGTAAATATCTGATATGCAGGATGGTCTTGGGCGACCCCTGTGAAAGGGTCGTTCGACCGCCAAAGGGGTCGCGACCCACAGGTTGAGAACCGCTGCTCTAAACCCACGTTAACAACCTTTGCCCGACCTCACATCCCTCAGGGGCCGTCACACTCCAGTGTAAGTGGCTTGCCATGGAGTCCTCAGAGTGGCCTGTGTGCGGTTTGGAAATTCACCCCTCCCAGGCGTGTGTTCCCTCCTGTCTCCCCAGTTCACAGTCAGTACAGTAACTGACTATATTGACTCGAATCCCAAGACCCCATTTGTACAACCTTGAAACCTGTGTTTGAACAAAGCTTTCCCATTCACTTCAGAAATGGCAAGTATCCACCTATTTCACTTCACGTCAAACAAGGAAACTGACACCGGGGACCAGAGACCTGCCCCAGACAGAACTATTAGTTCAGGACAGAACCAAGGATCCAGGGCATCCCATCCCCGAATGGCCACAACCATCCCAACTCCAATACATTTTTAAAGGTTCTGGCTGCCAATGGCAGGTAAGGTATTATATTGGCTCCCCTCTCCCCTCTTTTGGGTAGAAGAGTGACAATCAGCTATGTGTTTTAGGATCACTGCTCTGGCTCGAGTGGAGAACAGACTGGAAGGAGGTAACATGGATGAGGGATGGCAGGTAGATGAGATGGCTGATAAAGGCCAGTCATACCAAGCATGTCAAACTCGTGGCCTGCGGGGCCGCATGCGGCCCACAACGAATATTTTTGTGGCCCAGCCAATATAACAGTAGGTAAGAAACATTTTAATAAAAATGTCATAACTTAATTTTTACAATATCCTGTTATACATAATAACGAACTACAACACTCGCTAATCACTGATTACTATAATCGTGTTGCATTCATTTCCCTTACGTGCCTTATGCGCAGGCGCACCATTTAGCAGCCAATGGCCATGCCATTAGTCTTGGACTGACTTGTTTGGTGTGCGCAACAGGAAATATTTCGCTTTTGGAGAACAAGAGAAATAGGTTTATTTGTGTTACGCTTATTAATTGGTGCAGTTATTCAGTGTCTGGTAAGTTAATGTTCAAGAAAAAATATTGATTTTTATTAAAATGTTCTATTATTTTATGTTAACGACTCACTTCAGCCCTTTGTATTCAGCATGTCTCCATCGAAATAAACCTACGCTGCTATGAAAGCGGAAGCTTTTGTGTTTTTGCGGTCACAGACACTTAACGCTTTTTATCTGGCCCTGTTAGCCTGAGTGTGACGTGCTTGGTGTAGGTGATGGGCGACGAAGGGACATGTGACACGGGCTTCAGCAGCAGATGGATGGGCTTCGTGGTGGACGGCAAGGGTGGCTCCCGAGTTCCTGGACGGATGGAGGTGCCGTTTTCCCGCATGGAGAATACCCGCAGCCCGGCTGGGGTGTGCCATATTTCTAGAAGTTTCCTCCCAACCAAACCCCCGGCCGCTGCCAGTTGGGTCGGTTCCAGCACGTTTCAGGGTCTCCCTCCACAGTAGCCGTCCAGCGCTGAGAATATAAGGGGCAAGGCTGCCCTCCCGGCGTGCTCAGTGGTGGGCGTGGCCCGGGGTGGGCGTGGCTCAGTGGCTGCCCGTAGACCTACGAACCAGGAGGTCACAGCTCCCTTCCCGCTCAGGGCACAGGCCCGGTTCGGCTCGATCCCCAGTGGAGGGCGTGCGGGAGGCAGCCCATCCATGAATCTCTCTCATCATGGATGTTTCTCTCTCTCTCCTCCCCTCCCTCCGAGATAATTTCCATTTAAAGGAGCCAGGC
>NW_005358520.1:848567-868283 GCF_000412655.1 Myotis brandtii | reverse complement strand
GAAGCGCTCTGCTGACGTCACCGCGCGCCCCGGGACCGTGAGTTGCCTGCGCCCCCAGAGCGCAGCTCCAGAAGAGGGGCGCCCCCAGGTGCAGCCCCGGAAGAGGGGCGCAGTGGAGACCTAGCTTCTCAGTCACTTCAGAGAGAGGCCGTCGGCCGGAGCCGCACGGACGTGGCTATGTTTTTGCTGGTTTGGTCTCGGGGTGAAAACATTGCCGCCCCCCAGCCCCCCAGATGGATGCCCCGTTGAGTAGGAACCTCAGACACACGGGTAGCTTCTCAGTCCGCGTGCGCCCCGCACAGGATGCGCACCCGCGCTCCTGGGAAAGGCCACCCCAACCTGCGGCGGCAAGCGCTGCCCGGCCGGGTGTCGGCCTTTATTCTCTTGCAGCGCCTTTTATTTTTAATTTTTTTGGATTTCGGTGTCGGGGTCATGTTGGCTTCATGCCATCAGTTGGGATGTGATTCTTCCTTGCTATGTTTTCGAAAAGCTTGTGAATCAGTAGTGTTTCTTCTGTGAACATGACATAGAGTTTCAGGGGAGTCTTTGTTGGGTGATTTGGGAAACGAAGCCTGTTGTGTCCATCTGTCCAGCCGCCGCGGGCTGCTCGGCGTGTCGTTCTCCGTGGTCCCTGCCAGGTCCTGTGGGGGGTGGGCCCTGTCCCCGGTCTGCAGGAATGAGGTCTGCACTCGGACCTCGTGCCCCGGCTCAGGTCTGGGTACAGCGCCAGGGGCTCCCCTGTGTGTGGCTCCCAGAGGTGCTGTCTCCTCGCACTAGTGCACGTTTAACTTTAAAAACCAGGGCCTGATTTGGCCGCGTTTCCCTGCCAGCCTCCGTGGCATCTGGGGAGCCCTCCCGGGAGGCAGTGTTTGAGTCCTGACTTGCATCCAGGGCTCCTGACTTCCCTCCCACTTTGACTTAGTTTGTTGCCCCGTGAACTGGGTTCTCCCACGAGTGCAGGAGAAGTTGTGATTCCGTAGGTCATCCATTTGTTCTTGTTGTTGTCACTGGGGGAATGGCCAGCTGTTGGGCTTTCTATCTCTTAAATGGGAGCTTGAAGTCTAATCATATCATTGCTTTTTAAAATTATTTTTTTTAATTTTTTGATTTTTTACAGAGAGGAAGGGAGAGGGATAGAGAGTTAGAAACATCAATGAGAGAGAAACATGGATCAGCTGCCTCCTGCACACCCCCTACTGGGGTTGTGCCCGAAACCAAGGTACATGCCCTTGACCGGAATCGAACCCGGGACCCTTCAGTCCGCAGGCCGATGCTCTATCCACTGAGCCAAACCAGACAGGGCGAATTCTATTTATTTTTTTAAAAATAATTTTAAAAAATATATTGTTAAAGCTGTGGTACTTTTCACATGTTTTTATCCATTTCAGAGAGGAAGAGACCGGGAGAAAAAGACAGAAACATCAATGATGAGAGAGAATTATTGATTGGTTGCCTCTAGTGCGCCCCCTTCTGGGGATGGAACCCCAAACCCCGCCATGTACCGTGACCAGGAATTGAACCTCAACCTCCTGGTTCATTGGTTGATGCTCAACCACTAAGACACATTGGCGGGGCTCTATTTATTTTTTCTGTTATTGATTTATTTTAAATTTTTTTTTTTACAAATTTACAGTATTTATTGAAAAAATGTGCATAAAGTGGACCCAGGCAGTTCAAACCCATGTTGTTCCAGGGCCAGCTGTATAATTAGCTAGTTTATCTTTCTTCAGTTTTTTAGATGGGCGTAAAACTGAGTACTCCAACCTTTGCCGTGGATCATCAGACTCTACAACCAGGTTGGCAGCATGAGCCCGTGTGATAACCAACTCTGATCCACTGTAGGTACCTGGAGTGCAGTGTTGAAAGGATCCTGAGGCCGAGCCCAGGCTGAGTGGTAGAGTAATGTCTGCTGTACGAGGGACAAGAAGAAAAGAAAGGGCAATGCCAAGTCTGCATTAGAGCCTCGGTACCCACGCTAAGAGGTAGTGAGCCACCCGCCCCCCCTCGTCCTGAGCATTCTGTCTGTTCAGTTTGCCTATTTCATTGTATCTATTATTATTTGTCTGTGTGCCTACCTTTCACAATTGGGAGTCTTTCCTTCATTGTATTCTGAGAGTCTGACACATAGTAGGTGCTCATTAAATATTTGTTGAGTGACTTGCTCTCCCTAACTGGTCTCCACATGTGGAATCCACAGTTCCTCTTCTCTAGAGTCAGTCATTTGCCTTGCTAAGATCCAGCGTGTAGAATTTCCTTGATTCTCCTGGTCTATCCCTTCTAGGAATTAAAAAAAAAAACAAGCAAAGGTTTAGGTAAATATTTATAGCCTACACTGTTTTTAGAGAAATGATGATCTAGTATAAGTACTTTCCTCCAGTTTGATTTTCTTACCTAATATTATATCTTGGAGATCATTGCACAGTCGCATGCAGCAATATTCTTTATTTCTCTCAAAGTTGCACATCATGTGTTGTCCCACAGTTTATTCAGGTATCCTTCTATTTCAGGTTGTTTCCATTCTTTTGCTTTTATAAGTAGTGCTGCACACACCATTACTTATTATTCTTGTACTTGACTTCTTACCTTTAATCCCTCTTTCTAGGTTTAATACAACATTTATTTCTTTTGCCTTTAATATGGTTGTGGCTTGTGGTACTCTGCACCCAGAATTCCACTCACTTCTTCTTGGTGAGTTTGACGTGGAGGCCAGGGGCTCCTATTCAGTTCACAGCCCCCTTAGTGTCTACACAATTTCTTCACGGTCCTCAAAAGCCACCACAAGCAAGCAAACAAACAAACGAACCCCCAGAGCAACCAATAAAAACACCAGACAGTTCTTTTCAGTAAGTGGTCAGGCCCTAACAACTTAAGAAGTATTTGTGTTTTAACAATTCAGTAGCCATTTGAACAGATAAATTGAAGTAGAAAGTAACATTTTCATTGTATTCTTAAATGACCACCATTACTTATTGGATGCGTATACCCATTGGGCACCGCATAACTTCTCAAACCCTGGCACCACCACCCTCATTTCCTGTTCTTCATTAATTTCCATGAGGTACTGTTTTTCACCCCAAACCCAGCTTTGCAAATATATGACATCATCAAAATAAATATAGTGCTATCAAATGTTGAAACTGCTAATAACTTGAACAGCCAGTTTAAGCCATGTTCAACGCATGTCATGGAGCACTGTTCCCTTTGAAAATGCAAAGAACCTCACGGTGCCCCCATGAGTCCCCTCTGACACCCCAGGCACTTGAGTGTGCCTGTGGGAATCCAAGCCCTGCCATCACCCTAGACCAGTGGTCGGCAAACTGCGGCTCACGAGCCACATGCAGCTCTTTGGCCCCTTGAGTGTGGCTCTTCCACAAAATACCAACTTCTGTGCATGGGCCACGAAGTTTCAATCGCACTGTACGTGCACGCCCGCACGTGGTATTTTGTGGAAGAGCCACACTCAAGGGGCCAAAGAGTCGCATGTGGCTCGCGAGCTGCAGTTTGCCGACCACTGCCCTAGACAATCACATAAACTGTGACCTAGAATACCTTCCCTCCCAGGTTAGCTTTCTTCACATTGAACAATCACAGCATACTTTCACTGATACAGTCCCACTTTATTTCCCATTTCCTGTTACCATGTTTCTACCATTTTGTTTTCCCAATGACCCACTCACCTACCATCTTCTTACTTCCTTGTCTCTATAATCACTGCCTCCTCCATTGGAAAACAGTAGTTTCCTCATCTCTATTAACACTTCTCTGCACTCCTAAACTCCACATTTAAAAACCTCTAGGAAATCTTATGAGTACATTGTTTCTCACCACCAGCAGATGTCACTGAATGCAGAGTTGGGAAGCAGAGTGTAGCCACACGGGAGATGTAAAAACCTAAAAAGCATGGATAATAGTACAATATGATTTGAAAGCGTAGCATTTTTAGCATTTATTAACTTTGTTTTAAAAATAATTTTTTAAATTATGAATTTGTATACCATCCTTTTGAATAATGGTCATGGTTAACAACCTGCTTATAAAATTCCTGGAAATGTCACTATCAGCCAGGGAGCTGGCTCCAGCCACCGTGCTTCCTATGGCTAAATTTTCAGTTAGAGAATCAAAGGGTCAAAGGGCATGAGGCATTTTGGGCTCATGTTTATTTTGTCAGGTTGTAGCTATGTCATAAATTTTCCTTTGTCATTGTTATTGCTTTTGCCTTGATTTTTATTTCGATCTTTGATTGCCCATTGGAGCTTGAAGTCAGCCACGGTGGGAGTATGTACACCCCTGAGACTGGCAACTGAGACAAATCGGGCTTCTTTCACTCCACGTCGTTGATAAACATCATTAGCACACTACTGTTCTGTTTAGGATATAATTTTAAAGTGAAGTAAAAAGCTATGTGGAAGGAGGGGGGCAGGAGACACAGAGAGACGGCCGTAGTGATTGGTTGCCTCCTGGGTCAATCCTGCAACAGAGGTCTGTGCCCTTGACTGGAATCGAACCTGGGACCCTTTAGTCCATGGGCGGACGCTCTATCCATTGAGCCAAACTGGCTAGGGCTGTTTCTGTTTTGTTTGTTCATTTATTTTGTTTTTTAGATTACACATATAAGTGAAACCATATAGCATTTGTATGTCTATGACATTTCATTTAGCATAATACCTTCTTGGGCCACCCACGTTGTTGCAAATGGTAAGATTCCATCCTTTTTTATGGCCTAGTAATATTCCACTGTATATACACCACATCTTCTTTATCCACTGGTCTACTGATGGGTACTTGGGTTGCTTCCCTAGTCCAGCTATTGTAAATAACACTACAGTGAATATAGGGGTGCATATATCTTTTCGAATCAGTGTTTTGGATTTATTTGGATATATACCCAGAGTGGGATTGCTGGATCAGAAGGTAGTTCTATTTTTAATTTTTTGAGGAAACTTCATACTGTTTTCCGTCGTGGCTTCACAAATTTGCAATCTCACCAAAGGTGCACAAGGGTTATCTTTTTTCACATCCTCGCCAAAACTTGCTGTTTGTTGATTTGTGGATGATAGCCATTCTGACAGGTCTGTAACTCAGTTCTTGTAACAACGCTATGAGGGCACTTAGTATTGCCCCACTTCACAGATGAGGACACAGTGGGGTTGGTTACTTTACCCAACAGTGTGTAGTCGGTACATGGCAATGGTGCAATATGGACAGAGGCAGCCTGGATCCGGCCTAGACTCCTGATCTGTAGTCAGGGTTTATTGCCTGTTGTCTTTGGGCGTCAACTAAAAACAAGTAATAAAACTACACGAGGAAGGCCTGGCTGGGAGGAACTCGGAAGCAGTTAAATTATTTCTGCATCTTTCTCTCTTTATTCCTTTTTACTTCTGACTCCACCAGATGAAGAAGGAAACAGTTTTCACATGGTTTCGGGGAAGGTTGCTAAGTGTTCAGATGGGATAATTGGTACTAGACAAGTATCCTTAAAAGTGAATATATTTAAAATGACAATAGACATTTTATAGTAAACCAGAGGCCCGGTGCACAAATTCGTGCACTGGTGGGGTCCAGCCGGCCTGCCCAATGGGCACCATCGGGGGTGGGCCAGCTGGGGCGAGGGGCCGCGGGCGTTCTGGTTGTTCCACCATTTAGTCAATTTGCATATTACTTTTTTTATTGTATAAGATATTTAAATACACAGCTTTAATTTGTTATTTTTAAAAATGAAACTGTTAGGAAAATAAACTTACAGTATTTAATATTTAACAAAATTTAGGTTATATGACTACCACTACATAATTTTTAGAATGAACAAGGAATAAATTATGTTGGTTTTTGAGGCACAAGGGAAAAAACACAATATGTGAGAGTCTGATTTGACATCTTTCATTTCACATTCCATTTACTTGAAATGATCAAAGAGGACCAATTTTGAAAATATATTTGAGAATGTCAGACTTCATCAATTTTCCCCAAATTGACTCTAAATATTTTGATATTTAAAGTATTTTCTCTTGAATCACCTATTGTGCCCTGACCAGGAATTGAATAGTGACCTCCAGGTTCATAGGTCCATGCTCAACCACTAAGCCACACCAACTGGGCTAAAGTGCAATTACTTCAAATTCACCAAGGATATTTATAAAATCTGCTTATAGTAAATGAACTAAAATTTACTATTTAGCAACAGATGAGTCTTTAAAAGCCTTATCCTATATAATAAAAGGCTAATATGCAAATTGTCCCCTTGACTGGGAGTTCGACCAGAGGGTGGGGCCGGCCTACCAACTGCCCGAGGCCCCTCCCCCCAGCTGGCCCTGCCCCTGATCGCCCCAATCTGGGTGGGCCACCTGGACCCCACCCGTACACAAATTTGTGCACCGGGCCTCTACTAACCATATAATGATATCAGTAGATGTTGAAATCTGGCCCTTTAAGAAGAGAATATACAGTGTGGGACAAAAGTAGGTTTATAGTTGTGAGTATGCAAAACACAGAGTTTATATTTGTATTATTATTAATTATTGTAGTATTTTTCACATAAACAACTGTAAGCGTACTTTTGCCCCACCCTGTAATAGTACATTTCAGATAGTACGTTACAGTTTTAAGCTTTAATTAAATTATAACCAAAGTAAATAAGAATGTTTTGAGAGAAAAAAAGTTTGGTAATGGCTTTTATATAAATTCCATAAATTCAAAATTAATGTTTTTAATTAACAGGTATTTGCATTTTAGGGAATTTTTAACAGCTTTTTCACTTTGATCAAATGTTCCATTTAGAGTTTGAAAGTTAAGACAACATCCTCCTACAGATGTACTATTTAAGTCACGAACATGAGAAAGATGTGCTGAAAGGAACTTTGTTTTTCATGTGGAACTGGATGGAAGCCCCTCAGACATGAAGGTGATAACCTAAGCCCTCTAATGACTGTTTCCTGGCCCAATGCCAGGCACCCAGGAGGCACCCAAATATTTGTTGAATTCAGCTGGAATTCGTTCCGCAGCCTTTGGAAACCAGGGCACAGTTTTGTTCATTGAACTGTCCTGTGATGGAAGGTCAGTAAGCGAATCGCCCTGGGTCCTGCTGTCACCTCTGAACTAGTCCGCTGTGCGAACCGGGGAAATGTTTAATGAATCCTCGGCCGGTTTGAGCTGCGACCAGCAGTCCTCGGCATGGGCTCCCTGGGACGTGGGGCCCACCTTTTTGAATGTGCATGAATGCTTCTGTCTATCAGTGTTGGGTGAGCTCAGGAACTTGAACGCTAAAGGCCCGGCATGGGAGCCAGCCAGCAGGCAGCCTTACAGAGGCCCTGTGACACTGGAGCAACGCTGTTCAGCAGAACTAGGAGCAGCAAATGGGAGCCGTGTATTTAATATAAAATCTTAGTAGCCACATTAAAAAAGTAAACAGAAACAGGTAAAATTAATATTTTTTCCTGCAGAAAGCTTTATGGCTGCATGTGGCCCAGTGCCTGGGAGAGGCTCCAGGTGCTTAAGGGACGCCTAGTGGTTTCGGGGAGACCCCAGGGGGGCGCAGAGGGGCCCCCAAAGGCCTCCGGGCCCCCAGGCTCCTGGCGGTGCCGGAGGGGGAGCCTTTGGGAGAGACACTCGCCCGCCCCGCGGGGGATAGAGGGGGGCCGCCACCTGCGGAGGGGCCAGGTGTGGCCCATCTTCCCAGGAGCCGCCCTCCTCACCCGGAAGTGGTTCCCAGGGGTCACGGCGGAGGTCGGGGCAGCAGCAGGGCCTGCGGCTCCCCACGGGCCAGGGCCACCTCCTCGAGGCCCAGGCCAGGCCTCCTGGGGTCCGAGGTCACCCCCTCCCCTGGGGGGCCCAGCTCGTCCCGGAGAGAAGCGGCCCCCGCGCTGGGTTTGCGCCTCAGGAGGCTCCGCGCCCTCGGCTTCTCCCCGCCCCCCGCCCGCCAGGGCCGCGTCGTCAGGTGGACACAGACGCCCAGGACAGGTAGGCGGGGCGGCCGCGGGGCAGGTGGCCAGGCGGTGACCACAGCCTCCACCTGGGGGGGGGGGGGGATTCTGAGGCATTGGGAGCTCGTGGTTGTTCGGAAACAAGGAGTTAAGGTGGGAACCCGTGTGTTGGCCGGTCCCGGAGGAGGCTCTGAAGATGGGACTGGAGGAGACGCTGGGGGGGTCGAGGCTGGAAGGAGGGGCGCCCCTGGGTCTGTTCCTTCCAACACTGTTGAAGAGGAAGCAGGGCCGGGACTGCCGAGGGCACTGCTGAAATCAATTTAAGGATGTATTTTCCTTAGCTCAGTATATCCAGTCATTATCATTTCATCATGTCAGCAATATAAACGTAATTCAGGATATATGTCACATTCTAGTTAGACTTTCTCCAAAGCCCACTGTGTATTTTGTAGCACATCTCGATTCAGACTCGGCACATTGCAAGGGCTCAGTTGGCACAGGTATGTAGTGGCTGTCTGTATCGGTTAGTGCCATTCTAGGCCTCCTGCCTTAATAAAATAACTCTAAAGCGTGTCTGCCACTATTGTGTGAAGTCTAACATGATGGCCAAGTAAACTTTAAGACGATTCTCAACTTGCCCAGCCAGTGTGGCTCAGTGGTTGAGCATCGATCTATGAACCAGGAGGTCATGGCTCAGTTCCCGCTCAGGGCACATGCCTGGGTTGTGGGCTCGATCCCCAGTAGAGGGCGTGCAGGAGGCACCAGATCGATGTTTCTATCTCTCTATCCCTATCCCTTCCCCCCCCCAAAAAAATCAATAAAAGATATTTTTTAAAAAGATGGTTCTCAAGCACATCAGTGGGACATCAAGAAAGTTTGTCTTTCTTGATGTGTGAAATGGGTGAATTGGAAAAGATGTTCTATGAGAGCTCTTCCATTTCTAATGCTATTGCTGTGGTTGTGTCAAAGGGCCTTGCACGGAGGGGCCATTAGCATTGTTGTATGTGGCGTGTAGGTAAAATATGTGTGCCTTGTCTCATTCCATAAAAGCTGAGGCAGAAACTGTTTGTGGAAAGAAGGAAAAAAGAGAGAGAGATGAATGGAGGGAGGGAGGGTGGGAGGGAGGGAAGATGGGGGGAAGAAAGAGAAAGGAAGGAGGAAGGAAGAGAAGAGTCACAGCTCAGAAATGTCGGTCTCCATTAGGCCTGTTGGCAGTTATTCCTGGTATCAGTGAACTTTCAAACAGAAGGCTCTGCTGGTGGGTGCAGTGCTGTCTAAGCTACAAAGTACATTTGAAAGGCAGATCATGTCCCGAGAACCCCTTAGACTGTGGACTTATTTACCGGTGGCCTAGGCCTGACGACCTTGGGCTTTGTGTCCGAGCCCTGCACACTGTAAAGTTCACTTCCCCCCGAGAGTGACCAAGCACAGCGCTGGCCATGTGCTCCCTGGATCTTCACGGGCAACGATATGTAAAAGGTGTGGTGTTAGTGCAAATATATTTCAACGTGTGAAGTTTATTTTAAGTGAAATCTGTCAGTGGCGTGAGCGGTGCTCGCGGTTGAAGCCCTCTTTCTTAGAACAAAGAGTAGGCGAGTCCCCTTGTAGACAACTTTCAAGTTTTTAGGTTGAGTTGGGAGTTAAGCCTTCAGAGCGTAGAGAAGAGAAGGGCCTACCTGCTACGATCAATGGTAGGGCTTTTCAGGGCAGTGTTCATGGCAGTTGAACTAAAATGCAGGCCCTGATCATAGCCGGTTGCAGCTGTTGGCCTGTGAGTCACTGCAGCGCAGTGGACCTATTGCCCCAGCACCTGCTGCGAGGCCCTGACACAGAGATGATCTCATCCACCTTTGATGCCTGCCATTGCCGTCCATATGCCGACAGCCCTCCACCTGTAGCTTTGGTCCAGGTCTCTGCTGAGTCCTAGGCCCATGTTCATTAAGACCTCACTTAGTTGACTCACTGGCGTTTCACGCTCACTGTGTCCCTGACTGAACTCCTGTTTCGCACTGACGCTGCTCCTCCTCCGGGTTCTTTATCTCAGTAAATGGTACCGCCATCCACCCAGTCACTCAGGTTTGAAACCTTGACTCATAAGTTCCCGGACCTCCCACCACCCCTCCTCCCACAGCCCGTCAATCACCACACCTTCTGAGTCTCCTTAGATGGACATCTGGACTCTCTGCACCTTCCTCCATCTCTGCTCACACCACTTTAGTCCATTCTGTTTCCCCTGACAGCCGTGAGAGCCTGTTTCCCCCAAACCCACTTAGGGCTCTCTGCATGCCAAGCCCTATGGGGACTTCAACATACGGGATCAGACCCCTTCAGCACCCGCTTAACATATCGGCGCTCTTAGTGTAAATTCTAAGCTCTTGTCCAGCCAGCGTGGCTCAGTGGTTGAGAGTCGACCCATGAACCAGGAGATCACGGTTCCATTCCCAGTCAGGGCACATGCCCAGGTTACGGGATCCATCCCCAGTCGGGGACCTGCAGGAGGCAGCCGATCAGTGATTCTCTCTCATCACTGAAGTTTTTTTCTCTCTCTCTTTCCCTCTCCTTTACTCTCTGAAATCAATCGAATATATTTTTAAAAAATTCAAAGCTCTCTTACCTGGCCCTGCACTTGTGCCCCGTCCCCTTCTCCAACCAGTTCCAGCCTCTTTGGCCTTCCTTCTGTTCCTGGGACACCCGGCTCCTTCCGCCCCAGTCCCCTCCAGCATGCCGTGTAGCCTGCCCCACACAGACGCTTAATTCCAATTAGCTGAGCAAGTGTCCGCTTCACTCTCCCTTCATCCTACAGCCTTTTTTGCACAGAAGAGGTTCAATCCCCCTCTGCATTCTTGTCGCTCTCTGTAGGCCATCCTGCTCCTCATCACATTTGTAATCTTTACACAATGTTTATCTTTCCACATGGGCTTGGACTGCGTTTCTCAAGTATTGCAGTATCACCAGCAGCTCGCACAGGCGCAGGTAGATAGCAGGCCTAACAACAAATATTCCTTGAAATACTGAAGGAATGGATAGGTTTACCTCAGTCTTTGATTTAACTAGCAGGTGGGCTGTTGCTATTTGTATCGGGGCCTATCGATTTTAAAAGACTTTATTATATTCCTGGATAATAGGAATAACTCATAGGAGCATTTTAAAGTTATTCACTCTCTTTCCTACTTGAACATCACATACCTAACAAAGATGTTATTGAAAAAAAGTGGAATAAAAGAGAGGATGTATGTATTACATATGCTAAATATGTTAGAGTTGACAGAAGAATCAGAAAATGGTAGTTACTCAACCAGAGTTATTTCAGAGCTGAGAGGCACCTTGAAAACCACCCAGTTCACTTGGTTTTAACCTCAATTATATAATACAGTCACTTGGATCAATTAAATCAGAATCCCTGGGCGATGTATATTCCAGAAACTTCTGAAGTGATTCTAATGTGTATTCATGGGAGAGAACTACTACTGACCTGGCCCAATCCAGCCTTTTTCTATAAAAGTGAAATTGAAGCTCAGAATTCTTAAATGACTTGTTCAAGGTCACATGGCAAATTTCTGTGTTAGTGGTCTATTTAGTAGACCATGCTTTCTTATATTAATAGCTAGGAAAATAGAAATTGATAAGGAAGGATGCTATTAAGCCCCTGAAAATCAGTTTTCTTTGTCCAGGATTCCTAAGTTCTGATTGGCAATTGAGCCTGAATATCCCATTAGATCAGCTGGTAAAATATTACCCAGAACCTTAGATGAGTGTTTCCTTGACTGTTCTGATCACAAGAATCACCCAGAATGCTAGCTAAGCATTCCAGTTCCTCGGCCCCTATCTTGAATCCTCCGATGCAGTCGATCTGGAGTGGGCCCAGGAATCGGAATGTGTTAGAAGCTCTCCAGTGATCTTATCCTCAGTGGTGTTTGGGAATCATTGGCTTAGATGATGTCATAGTTTCCATTCCCAGAGACGCCAGTTAAAGAGGCCATAAAGGGCTAACTTCAGCCGGGCGACTGGGGTTTACTCCCAAGGAAGGAGGTCAGTATCAAAGACCATGATGCAGAAGTAAGTCAAGGTGTGCTGATAAGGAGAGGAGAGCAAGGGTCTTGAGAGCCAAGGGCCCACAGAGGGCTCAGGCTGAGTGAGTTGGCAGAAAGCAGGTGTGCAGGCGATGGTGTCTCCAAGTGGCAGCTGTGGGAGGTCACCTCATGGAGGGTGGAGCCCAGAGGTAGAGATAAGATCAGGGCGCGCATTCTGGTGTGCGCTGCCTCCATTCCTGCAGCTGAGGAGGCTTCCCTGGCCTCGCTTTGTAAGGACTCATTGAGGCCTGCTCTGAGCACAGCCCACAAATGTGAGATGTGGTACCAGCGTGCGACAGACAGAAGGATACTCCATTTGGGCAAACAGGAAACTGCAGCAGATACGAGAGGTTTAAATTAGGTGCTAGGTGGTATAGGATAGACTGTCAGGGCTGTGAACACCTTTAACCAGAACGGTCGTGACAAGGCTGCTATAGTCAGAGGATGCTTTGTGGAGGGGCTGGGTAATGGGATGTAGGAGTCACCGAATCCTGGGCAGTGGTCCTGGATAATGGTGCACAATGATGAGAGCTCAGATGGTGGAGCCAGACACACGGGCCAAATCCTGGCTCAGTGCTAACTAATGTGTGAGCCTCAATTTTCTCATTTGTAAAATGGGAATCATAGTAGCTACTTCATTGGTTTATTATAAGGATTAAATGACTTAATGTACCAAAGTGCTTGAAAACCAGGCAGCCTGACCCCAAACCGTGAGCTCTAAACCCTTAAGCCTAGAACTGATTGTCAGCGTTGTGGTGGTCTTGTCTTACAAATAGCATGTGAGACAGAGTGGATCAGGGAGTCACTACCTGACAGGAGACTGTCTGAGGTTGTTACAGGAATCTGGGCATAAATGATAAGGACCTGCATTGGGTAGTGGCTTAAACAGCAGAGATAAAAGGGACTAAATGGGGCAAAAGAACCAAATCCAAAAGACGTTGCCTGGTACAAATCCAGAGGGGAGTTGGATGTTGGGGCTGAAGTATAGACAATGGAATACAAGCTAACAGGGTTGTGAGTCCAGGTGCTCAGAAATCCGGTGATGCATTGAAAATAATACAGGAGTTCCCATCCTATCCTATATAATAAAAGCCTAATATGCTAAGTGTCCAACCATTCATTCGACCGTTCGATCAGTTGCTATGATGCACACTGACCACCAGGGGGCAGATGCTCCAACCGGTAGGTTAGCTTGCTGCTGGGGTCTGGCCGATCAGGACTGGGCAAGAAGGACTGGACACACCCTGGAGCCCTCCCACAGTCCCTCCCCAGCCCCAATCATGCACCAATGGGGTCCCTCAGCCTGGCCTGTGCCCTTTCGCAATTCGGGACCCCTCGAGGGATGTCAGAGAGCAGGTTTTGGCATGATCCCCGCAGGCCAGGCCGAGGGACCCCACAAGCTCAATTTTTGAAATGTTAGGTTTTCCATGTCAAAGAGAAATCTAAGGGCAGATCACCTTGGGACAATCAAAATATGGTCAATAAGAAGCTAAGACCGATAGACCTGCTTTTGTCTCACATTGCTGTTGTGTCACTGAAGGTAGAGTTGAGTATTGCCACTCTCATCAGATTCTTGACATACTTCCAGGGTCTGGCTGACCAGTTAATCTTAGGTGTCATCGTTTCGAGTACTTCCACATTCCGGGTTCTGCTTTGATGTATTTTCTTGTTTTATAACTCCCCTGGTCTAGTGTGCACTGCTAAGTGTCACAAAGGTTGGCAATCTTGCTGCTAAGTAGTCAAGTCACTCTTTCCAAAGTTGTCATCCATTTATCAGCAATAATACCTTAATTAATGTTATAAATACTTCATCCAAACGTTTCTGAGATTGAGTGTGATGATTATTACCATCTAATTGTTTTAACAGAGTTCAAGTTGCTCCTGATTGAATGTGGACCATGAAAACCTGGCCCTTCCCTTTTTCCTGGGACTGACAGTTACCTCGGTTCAGAGTACACTGTTTTATAACTACCTTTGAAGTTCCCGGTCCTAGAAGTTGACTAGGGAAGCAGTCCTATCTCCATAAGAGCCCATCATGACTAGTGATTAGAGTAGCTTTAAAAATAGATAGTTTCTTGAGGTGAAAGGATGAGGTCAGTTTCTCGGCCTTGGTGCTGTTGATATTTGGGGCTGGATAATTCTTTTTTTTTAAAATATATTTTATTGATTTTTTACAGAGAGGAAGGGAGATGGATAGAGAGTTAGAAACATCGATGAGAGAGAAACATCGATCAGCTGCCTCCTGCACACCTGCTACTGGGGATGTGCCTGCAACCGAGGTACATGCCCTTGCCCTTGGCCAGAATCGAACCTGGGACCCTTCAGTCCAGTCCACAGGCCGACGCTCTATCCACTGAGCCCAACTGGTCAGGGCGGGGCTGGATAATTCTTTAAGGGGCTGCCCTGCGCCGTGCAGGGCATTTGTCAGCAGCCCTGGCCTCTCTCCACTAAATGCCAGTAGCACCTCCACCCCCCAAAAATGACGACAACAACAAAGGGTGCCAGACATTGCTGAGTGTCCTGAGTTAAAACTCACGTTCTTGCCCTGGCTGGTTTGGCTCAGTGGATAGAGCGTTGGCCTGGGGACTGAAGGGTCCCAGGTTCGATTCTGGTCAAGGGCATGTACCTTGATTGCAGGCACATCCCCAGTAGGGGGTGTGAAGGAGGCAGCTGATCGATGATTCTCTCTCATCAATGTTTCTAACTCTCTATCCCTCTCCCTTCCTCTCTGTGGAAAATCAATAAAATTATTTAAAAAACTCACCTTCTTCCATTTAGTTGTTTACATTGCTAATCTTGAATGTGAGGGTGAGCTTCCTGCTGAGGAAAAAGAAAGACAGTATTTTGTTTTCTACTTGCTGTCTAAGAAAAAGTCTAGATTCAAATCCAGAAGTTGCTTTTATGTTTTTCTTTTAAAAATCTGTAAATTTTGTCAAATGTTTTACATCATGAGAACCAGAATCAGAGAGCTCCCTGTTGTCTCAGATCTGAGTGTGTTAGGAAATGCTATTTTAGTCCGTTTATTTTCACTGTTTTTTCCATTTCCATCTCTTCCTCCTGCCCGCAGCCCTTGATGTTGTCTAACAGTCCGTGTTCCATGTGAGCATTTTGATTCCTTTTCAAGTTAAGAAAGATAAATAAACAGCAGGAGTAACTTGGGCGAAGCTCTGCTGAAATCGGAGCTCTCCCAGTGAACAGGGGAAAGAGCGTCCAGTGACCACATGCTGTTTTCATGATTCTCCCAGTTTGTGTTGGAGACCAAGGCAGTGTTGCTGCCCAGCCAGAAAGTGCTTCTCGGCCCCGTGGGGTAGACCGTTCTCGCCTGGGACATTCCTGTGCAGCATGAAAACATGAGACAGAGGCCGTTCTTCCTGCAGAGCCACACACATTGTTCATTCGCGCCACAAACAAACAGTAGCTGCTACTCCGTGTCAGGCTAGGCGCTGGGAGTACAGGTGTGAGCTAGACAGGCAGGGAGCCATCTGCCTCAAGAAGCTTGTGATGCAGGTAGGAAGGTAGACAGGTGAACAGACAGTGATCTAAAATGATAGGTACTGTGACGTGGAAAGTGCTATGGGAGCAGGGAGCACAACTAGATGGGGTTGGGGTGGGGTGGGCAGGAGAGGCCAGGGAGAAGGCAAAGGAAGTCTCCAGATGAGACTGGAAAGACGACAAGTTAACTAGGCAAAGGGAGAAAGAGCGGGTATAAAAGAGGGGAAATAAAGGAACTTACTCGTAACCAGCACAGACAACTCCAGTGCAGTCTCTCAGTTTCTGGAGCTGCCTTCACGTTGCACTACCTGTATCCCAAGCATCACAGTCAGATGAACAACAAGTGCTTCGTCACCAAGGTGGACACGTGGAGAATGGCCAGTCCCAACCTGGGCCAGGCGCATCTTCTTCTCAGCCATCGGAGGGCCCTGCCCAGCCTCAGGTGCTCCCAGGGACTCCTCCAGCCCAGCATGAGGCCCAGGGCACCTGGCCGAGCTCTGGGAGCACAGGAAAGGGCTCAGCCAGGCCTGTAACCCAGGGCTCTCCCTCTGTTTAAATAAGTGATGCCTGTTTACTGTAGTTCTTAAAAAATGTGTTCTCCTGGACCACTCGGCTCATTTGTGTTTTCTGTCATGTGTTTAAAACCACCTGATATTTAAAACCACTGGTGTTTAAAACCACTGCCAAAAAGAGAAGGTTTGGCAGGCTTGATCCATAAAAATGCAAAATTTCTAGATGGTAAAAGACTCCAAAAACAAAGTTAAGCTCCAAATGACACTTGGAAAATATTTAAAACATATAAGAGACAAAAGGTTAAAATGCCCCAAATCACACTTATTAACACTGAAAGAAAGAAAAAAGAAGAAAGAAAAAAGAAGAAAGAAAAAAAAATTCATAGAAAAGGAACAGGAAATTCATTTAAAAATACAAATGGGAACTATGGGAACAAATAAACGTATGGGAACTATGAATTAAAACACCAATATGCCACTCTTTGCCCATTACATTTATGACGAGTTAGAACAGTAAAACACCAGCTCTCAAAAATGTGTAGCCCAGAGCCAGGCCACCCCGGCCATCTCTCTCTCCTTCTCCCTCCTCTCCCTGTGAACTCACGTCCCGTCTCTTGGGGGCAGTGCTAAGTCCCCTCAGACAAGCTCCCCAGCCCTCACCACTTTCCGCAGCGTTGGCACCTCACACTCAGCTTTCCCCCCAAATCTTTATTGTTGAAAGTATTGCCTAGGTCCTCCTTTCCCCCCATTAACCTCTTCCAGTCCTCCCATCCCCTCCCCCCGCGCTCCCTCACCCCCAGGCCCTCACCTCATGGTCCGAGTCGAGTCCACAGGTTTTGCATATATGCACACAAGTTCATTGGTTGATCTCTTCCCACCGCCCTTCCCTGCCTTCCCTTGGAGGTTCCACAGTCTCAGCTTTTGAGGCTCTGAGAGAGAGTCCGCCTTGCTCTCTCGTCAGCTCTGGGGGCTATTTTGAATGTGTTTCCTCCACATAACATACATATTTGTAAAGTCACCTGACGCACAATAGTATAATCTCTCCATCACCTAGCTACAGCAGAACGCAAAAACAAACAAGCAATTGAAAATGTGGTTAACACTTCAGATGGCTATATAAATACTTTCTAATGTTGATGAAAAATAGATCGAGTCCTGCCACATAGCTAAGATAAGAATTTGGGATTCCACTCAGACACTCCCTCATTTTGCCTGAATAACTATCAAATGTGGACTCGATGTGGAATGTTTTAGTTACCCCATGTGTGGCATTGTGTGCCACCTTCAGTGTGGTCTGGTGTGATGGAAATCGCTCACGGGCAGCTATTTACTTGAATAGGGAAAATATCCGAGCCTGGGAAAGCAGACCCGAGGCGGACGCATTTCCATCCAGTTTCCCTTTGTGGTTAGAAAAGAGCTCTTGACTAAATTATCTGTCTATAAAACACTGATCTTTTCTGTCCCTGAACATGCCCAGCTCTTTTCTGCCTCGGACCCTGTCACTTGCTGCTCCTGGGACACGGAACCCTCCCTCGCTGCCTAATCGCCTGGCAGCGTCTTCTCCTTCAGCTTCACCGTCATTTCCTGATCCATCATCTGCGCTTTGCACCCAACACTCACCATCCTTCTTTTGGTAACTGGGTAACTCAGCTTTTCTCTCGAGTTCCACCCTTACTCACTTTCAAGCTTGTGTTTGTGGGGGATGGACCCCATGTCCAGGATTGGCTTGAGCCAGTGAGCTTTCCCAATGCCCTGGCCAAGAGACGGGGTCGGGGTGGCCCTGTGACCCAGGGAGGGCCTGGGAGATGCGGAGACATTCGCCAGGGTTTCTGAGAAAGGGACTGAGAGCTTGTGAACGAGGAGCCCTTTCTCTTTCCCTAGATCAGTGGTCAGCAAACTGCGGCTCGCGAGCCACATGCGGCTCTTTGGCCCCTTGAGTGTGGCTCTTCCACAAAATACCACGTGCGGACGCGCACATACAGTGCAATTGAAACTTCCTGGCCCATGTGCAGAAGTCGGTATTTTGTGGAAGAGCCACACTCAAGGGGCCAAAGAGCCGCATGTGGCTTGCGAGCCGCAGTTTGCCGACCACTGATCTAGATTGTTGGGTGGCAGTTGTGTTCATACGTGGGAGGATCTTCATGTACGTGTGTGTTTGTGTTTGTGTGTCTGTGTGTGGGGGGTGCAGTGGGGGTGGGGGGTAAGGAGTGGAGGGCAGCAACTGTGCGGAGTGTTGGATGCCTTCATCAGGGAGGAAAGCAGAGCTGGGAGGGTGCGTGCAGACATGGGGCTGCCAGACCCAGCCCTGCAGGAAGCTACACCTATTCCCAGACAAGTCAATAAATTCTCTTTATTGTTTAAGAGAATAACAGTGTCTGTTGTTGTTATTTATTACATAAGGAGCTCTAATCTGTACAGCTTTTCAGGGGGAGTTTTCCAGACAAACCCTTCTAGATGCTCCCCTCTTCCCATGACTACTTACCATGGACCCTGTGTACCTCCTCGTGTTACTCACCAAGCCCGTCAGGGAGTTCTGGGCTCACTTGCTCACTTGCTTATCGTGTGTCTCGGCTGCTGGGCTGTAGCCTCCAGGGCCGGGAGTAGGGTATGTGGTTCTAGTTCGCCCCCAGCACCTGGCACAAGGTCTGACGATGCAAATGGCAGTTATTGGCTGTGTGGATTAGGAACTTGTTGTAGACCCCAGAATGCTTTCCCCCCAGTTCCCTGCTCCAGCTCCCTTTTTCGCAAAAGCAGAAAAAGAGGTAGTTTACAGTTATTACTGCCTGTGCCCATCAGGGTGCATTCTAACAGGCCTTTTCCAAGCAAAACGGACTCCTTTTCCTGGAAGTCGGTTTCAGTGGAATCTTGTTATTTTACTTCACCGCAGTTAGCCTTCCAACAGCTTCAGAGTGTGGCCTCAGACAAAGAACTCTTCCACCATCTGCTTTGCATTTGGAAAGAGGCCTCCAGAAGACACACGTCGGAAAACATGTACAAGCTTTAAAAGAGGAGCCTAAAGCTGTTTTCCCCAAAAAACGGCGACTCAAAAGGTTAGAAGTTAATTATTTAGTACTTTTCAGCAACAAAAACAACAAAACAGAACAACAAACAGCCCCATCGTGTTGTGAGTTGCAGATAAGGGCCCGAAGGAAATGAGATAGGAATGTGGTAAACATAAGTTAGATGCTCGGAGAGAAGCTGGGAAGCATCTCGGGGAAGAAACTACAGGCGTCCAGTCCTGGCGAGGATTTTGAGTTGTTGCAGCACCTGTGATATTACAGTGAAGAGCAAAGGATCTGTTTTCTGTTTTAACCCCACATTCTAAAATATAAACTATTCTCAAATGGGAAGATACTTTTTTAAGTGGCTATTTTCTCAGTAGTTTCATAGAGTAGCTTTCAATTTTGGGGGAGACCAACACAATGATTTTACTAAGTTTTCTAATCAGAATCTCTGTCTCTGGATATTTAACTTAACAACACTCATTCATTCAATTAAACAAATGTGTATTGCCCGGCTGGCCCAGTGGTTGAGCATTGACCTATGAACCTGGAGGTCA
This sequence comes from Myotis brandtii, assembly GCF_000412655.1. NCBI lineage: Eukaryota > Metazoa > Chordata > Mammalia > Chiroptera > Vespertilionidae > Myotis > Myotis brandtii. Next base: position 848,734 of record NW_005358520.1, on the reverse strand, counting down.
TGGTTCAATTCCTGGTCAGGGCACATGCCCAGGTTGTAGGCTCGATCCCCAGTGGGGGGTGTGCAGGAGGCAGCCGATCCATGATTCTCTCTCATCATTGATGTTTCTGTCTCTCCCTCTCCCTCTCCCTTCCTCTCTGAAATGAATGAAAATCTATTTTAGGGGGG
>NW_005358520.1:820161-848056 GCF_000412655.1 Myotis brandtii | reverse complement strand
CCCCACATTCTAAAATATAAACTATTCTCAAATGGGAAGATACTTTTTTAAGTGGCTATTTTCTCAGTAGTTTCATAGAGTAGCTTTCAATTTTGGGGGAGACCAACACAATGATTTTACTAAGTTTTCTAATCAGAATCTCTGTCTCTGGATATTTAACTTAACAACACTCATTCATTCAATTAAACAAATGTGTATTGCCCGGCTGGCCCAGTGGTTGAGCATTGACCTATGAACCTGGAGGTCATGGTTCAATTCCTGGTCAGGGCACATGCCCAGGTTGTAGGCTCGATCCCCAGTGGGGGGTGTGCAGGAGGCAGGCGATCCATGATTCTCTCTCATCATTGATGTTTCTGTCTCTCCCTCTCCCTCTCCCTTCCTCTCTGAAATGAATGAAAATCTATTTTAGGGGGGTGGGGGGGGGTAGAGGGGGGGATAAGGTCACATATGCAATACCTTAATCAGTAAAGAAAAAAGAAATGCTGCAAGATCATGCCTGCTATGTGGCCAGAGAAAGTGGCCCATGAAGTGAGACAGAAAAAAGGAAATATTTTAAGATGGAAAAGTATATACAACCTATCCATTTCAAAAAATAAAATAAATAAAAATAAAAATGTACTTGAAACTAACGGTCTGAAGCTTGGAAATGACGCAGGGAGTGTTTCTCCCCACAGCTCTGCACCGAGGGCAGCATGGCCAGCGCTGGGGAGCCCGAGTCCGTGTGCGCACAGACGGCTCTCTAGATGGCAGCTCGGAGTTAATCTTCAGTTTCCTGCGTCTCCCCGCTTCTGGATTTGCTGCTTCCTTCAGGTCTCCAGGCTCCCCCTCTTGGTCTGTTGCCTTGAGAACCCCATGCATCTGAACACAGAGCTGGTGGAGGGGGTCACGGAGGCACCAGGTATGTGGCCATTCCCTCTGCTCACCTGCCTGCTGCTCCTGCCTCGTGAGTGTGGCCCTGTCTGAGCCCGGGAGGCCTGTGCAAACGTCAGCTTCCAGGCCTGTCCAGCACTCGCAGGGCTGGGACCTGGGAACTGGTTCTGACATCATGTGGGGGACCCAGGTGCCAAGGAAAGCTTCCTGAGGCTGCATGGGCTCTGGTCCTGCCTGCGGGCCTCGGCTTCTGGGGCGCCCACTTCCCAGACTGGAGAACAGGGAACCAGGCAGCCCTGGCCACCTCCCAGGCGGCTGCGAGGCAGATGGTCGCGAACACGTTAAATGCTTCACTATTGTTACGTTCAAGAAAAGGCCCTTTGCAAGAGGTGCCTCTATTCTGCCAGGGCAACCGAGCTTGCAAAGTACAAGGGCGCAAACACACAGAGCTCTCTCCAGCGCAGGCCACGTGGGACATGTTCACACGCGCTCGCTGCCCCCGCGGGGCCTCGATCTAAAGCCAGTGATAGAAACCAGTCTGAGAATGGCACAGGGAATTCTACACCTGCACCCCCACCCCAGTCCCGAACCAGTGCAACGAGGCCTAGAGTGCTTTTAACAAAGGAAAAGCCTTGCGTTCTAGAACTAAAGATGTCTTACCTTCAAAGCAACTTCACGCGAGTCACACACTCCTTAAACGGACCCGCTAGTGACACTGACTGAGGCGTAACTGGGGTCCCCACTGGAGAGTGGCTTGGAGAGGGCGTGGTGTGCAGGACACAAGCGCAGGCCCACAGCCCGGGCGGCGGGGAGGGCTGCTGTCAAGTGGGCTGGAAGGTGCAGACCAGAAACCCTTGGGAACCATGTACACAAGATGTGCACCTTCAGATGTGTCCGTCCATCGCTGTGCAGCAGCTTTGAGATACCGTGGCGGAAGGGGACTTGACTTGGGGTGGTGGGCACACAACGCAACATCCAGATGACGGATCACAGAAGTGTGCCCTTGCAACCTATACAGTCTTACTAACCAATGTCACCCCAATACATTTAATAAAGAAAAAAAAATCTTTTCTAGGCCCAGCTACTGATTTGATAGCTTATTTTATTTCTAAGCGGGTGTCAGTCTCATCTTTCTCACATTAGATTTGCCCCCCTCTTTTGGTGAAAGTGAAACCATTCTTGAGACTTTGCTCGAGTAGATAAACATTTGTTAAGTTTCTTATGTTACAATTGGCTCATATGTAAGGCAGGGGAGAGGGGAAGGGAGGGTAGGAACCTAATTTCTTTTTTTAAATTTTATTTTCTTGTTTAACGTATTACAAATAGTAGTACATATGTCTTCTTTTTTCCCCCCCATTGACCTTCCCCCAGCCTCCCGTACCCCCACCCTCTCTGGCCTTCCCGCTGCAGTTTGACAATCAGTTTGAGGCAGCTCTGCCTCTGTATCTATTATTGTTCAAAAGTTTGTAATGGTCTTTATTATCCATGAATGAGTGAGATCATGTGGTATTTTTCCTTCATTGACTGGCTTATTTCACTTAGCATAATGCTCTCCAGCTCCATCCATGCCGTTGCAAATTGTAAGAGTTCCTTCTTTTTTACAGCAGCATAGTATTCCATCGTGTAGATGTACCACAGTTTTCTAATCCATTCATCTACTGATGGGCACTTAGGCTGTTTCCAGATCTTAGCTATGGTGAATTGTGCTGCTATGAACATAGGGGTGCACATATCCTTTCTGATTGGTGTTTCTGGTTTCTTGGGATATATTCCTAGAAGTGGGATCACGGGGTCAAATGGGAGTTCCACTTTTAAATTTTGAGGAAACGCCATACTGTTCTCCCCAGTGGCTGCACCAGTCTGCATTCCCACCAGCAGTGCACGAGGGTTCCTTTTTCTCCGCATCCTCTCCAAGCACTTGTCATTTGTTGATTTGTTGATGATAGCCATTCTGACAGGTGTGAGATGGCACCTCATTGTTGTTTTGATTTGCATCTCTAGGATGATTAGTGACTTTGAGCATGTTTTCATGTGTCTCTTGGCTTTCTGAATGTCCTCTTTTGAAAAGTGTCTATTTATGTCCTTTGCCCATTTTTTGATTGGATTGTTTATCTTCCTATTGTTGAGTTGTCTGAGTTTCCTGTAAATGTTGGAGATTAAATCCTTATCAGAGATAACATTGGCAAATATGTTCTCCCATGCAGTGGACTTTCTTGTTGTTTTGTTGATGATTTCTTTTGCTGTGCAGAAGCCTTTTATTTTGATGTAGTCCAATTTGCTTATTTTCTCCTTAGTCTCCATTGCCCTAGGATCTGTGTCTGTGAAGATATTGCTATGACATATGTCTGTAGTTTTGCTGCCTATGGAGTCTTGTAGGGTTTTTATGGTTTCCCGTCTTACATTCAAGTCCTTTAGCCATTTTGAGTTTGTTTTTGTGTATGGTGTAAGTTGGTGATCTAGTTTTATTTTTTAACCTAATTTCTAATTTGACCTAGAATGCGATTTTTCAGCCGGTTGATTTAACTGAGTCTTATTCAGATTTTGATTTTCTGACTCCCCAGTAAAGCGTAACATTTTTTGTTGAGTTATTCTTTCAAGATAGCTATTCTTCCCTGGGGAGAAAAAAACCATATTAAAAAAATTGACTGTCAATTCTGCCGTTTGCCTTTTAGAAATCACGTATGTTCTGATCGAGGTCACGGGTATTTTGGGATTGGAGATAGCACACAATCTTGACATTTTGGGGGTCAACCTTGCAAAACAGCAAAAAGCACATTAGGAAAGAATGACAGGAAGTGGAGCTCTGGCCGCTAGAAAGCAGAGGGGATAGGCCTGCCAGCCCCAGCCTCAGCCTCGGCCCCAGCCTCAGCCTCGCCCTCACAGGCCAAGGGGCAGGCGGCCTGGGGACTTTCATTATTTGACACTCCAGGCGGGGCCCAGACAGCAGCCTCAGCCCTGACTGACAGCAGCCCCCCACTGCGAAACACAACACTCCGGGCTGGAAACACCTCGGTGCTGAAGTTCAGGATTAAAGGAAGAACGTTTCACCTGTTTGATCTTTCTTAACTAACTTGATAGTCAGCACATGGATATTGGAAAACAATTTTCTTATTTAGCTCTCTGTTAGGAGGAAAGAAAGGAAGGTGGAAGGAAGGAGGGAGGGGAAAGAAGAAACCTGTTCGCTACATGTTTTGGGATGTTTTTTGGGAAATTGCTCTCCCAGGGTTTATGCAGGAAATGAATATATCATATGGGACGGATGAACAGGAGTCTTGTAGGGTTTTTATGGTTTCCCGTCTTACATTCAAGTCCTTTAGCCATTTTGAGTTTGTTTTTTTCACAGGGGTCGCCTAAGACCATCAGAAAACACATATATAATTACATATTGTTTTTGTGATTAATCACTATGCTTTAATTATGTTCAATTAGTAACAATGAAATTGGGTCACCTCAACATGAAGAACTGTATTAAAGGGTCGCAGCATTAGGAAGGTTGAGGACCACTCCCCTAGACAGAGGCCAAAGAATCATGTAATCTCTGTTCAGTTTCAATCATTTAGTGAGGGTTCCAGCATTAACATGTGAGTCAGGGCAACATGTCAGCCAGCTGTGGCATCTGCAGGCATGTGCGAACCTTGCCATCGCACCTCTCCCACACCCGCTCGCTTCCGTTCCTCTGCCAGAGTGGGCCCGTGAGCACACCTGGGCCCGTCAGCGCTCTCTCTCTCTCTCTCGATATATATATATATGTGTGTGTGTATATATATATATATGTGTATATATATATATATAATTGATTTCAGAGAAACATCAATGATGAGAGTCATTGATCAGCTGCCTCCTGGACGCCCCACACAACCTGGGCATGGGCCCTGACCAGGAATTGAACTGTGACCTCCTGGTTCAGAGGTCGATGCTCAACCACTCAGCCACACTGGCTGGGCCTGGCTTAACTCTTATTAGTGAGAGAGGAAAAACATGCAGCTAGGATTTCACTATTTTACTGACGCCAGGTATTTGCCCGGGTGTGCTTAACACTGTAGCTGGAAAGGCCTCCTACGTCAGACGGCTGGGCCTGCCGAAAACACACTGTGGGGGAGCTGTGAGCAGTTTCCACGTTGCCATGGAAACCTCCCAACTCTATGGCTTCACGATTGCCTCTCTCCTGCTGGGAAAGGGTAATGTAGACTTCCTCTCCCTCCCCCAGTTGGGTTATCACCAGCATCGTATCATGTGTTTTCACACGTGTCGTTACCCTTCCTCCCACGGTGCTGCTGGTTCTCACGGTGTCACAGAGCAGCGAGGCCAGAGCGGGTCTGTCCGGGGGCCGAGGAGGGGCCACTTGCTGAACGAACAGCGCTAACTAGTGAATCTGAAAGCAGTGGGCTTGCTGTGCACGGTCAGTCTGTACTGCAGTTGCCTATACTGCACTTCCTGAGGCCCTGCCACAGAGACAGTGCAGGGCCACTGCCCTTGGGGGGGTTGGTTGGCTAAGTGAAAAGGTAGCCTTTAGGGTTGCGTAATTATAGCCACTGAGCATCCAATGAGACGAGTAGGTATAGTAAGTGTTCATTTGAAATGTTAGTTCTCTAGGTTATTCATCAAGTTCCTCTGTATTTAAATATCCACTAATAGATTAGGTCCTTGAACTTGACTTAATTATGTTGTCTAAAAGGGGAGCAAAGGTAATGCCATATGGGAAAGGGGCCGGGTTCTTAATCAGAAATAGTTCTCCCTTTGTGATATTTAATGGGATTTAACCTTTAGGTATCATCGAGCTCTTACAAATGTTAACCTAAAAACATTCAAACCTGTGAAGAATTTTTATGAGTTTATTTGAGCCAAACTGTCGACAATTGCCGGGCAGTAGCATCTCAATGGGTTGGCATAATGCTCTGGAGAATGGTGGTCTTTCATCTATTTCTATACATTGCAATCAAAGGAGATGTAGGTGGGTTACATGAAATCTATTGGTGATAAGAGAGGCGGGAGAAAGCAAAGGGGGGGACCTCTGGGATTGGATAAAGAGTAAAATGATAGACACACATTTCGTTTACTTAGATGGGTGCAGGATAGTTAACAGTCAACAATGAACATGATAACAATAACAATGAAGGAATTTGTGGTCTCTGTCCTGGCGCCCAGGGCATTTGGTTGTGCCCTGAGGGGTCCGGAAAAAAGGGACTTTACAAGTTACCCTGACATTTCAAGGCTGTTATCTTAGATGCAAAAAGACAATAAGCTCAGTTAAGGTAAAGACTGACCTTGTCAGGGAAGAGACCGGCCTAGGACGTGACTACCCACCATGATTGCTTTTAGTTAAAGTTTTCATTTCAGACCATCCTTGTGGTGACTTTAGGTCTTTGAGCCACGCAGGCCTCCCCTGAGCTGGTCAGGTTAGCATGTGGCTCCTCTGGTCCACAAGAATGACCAGTGATGTCTCCTAAGGAAATGGAAGAAGATAAAGTTCCGAGAAGAAGGCCTTGGTCGAGACCGGTGCGTGCTTCCCCCAATGCAGTGTCCATCTGCACCTGCACATCTTCTGCTTCCGGTGTGACTCCTGTCTCCAGCGCTGCAAGGAGAAGGCGTATCGGAGGCCCTGGAAGACGACCAAATCACGTGCGTTGAAGCAGTGGATGCGGTTTTAGGATAAAGAAGATTCTGCTTGAAGGGGCTCATTTGTCCTTAGACTTAAGTTTGTATCATGTGAGTGGACCCTGGAATTTGTACTGAAGATAACATACAGAGAAAGCCAGTTTTAACTGGTTTGACTAAACGGAGCCCAGAGCAAGGCCTCCCCGCGGGCAGGAGGGGCGGAAAAGCAGATCAGCCTGGGACTGTTCAAACCAGTAGAGCACGCTCCGGAGCAGGACGCGGCCTGCGGGAAGCCAGGTCCAAAGCAGTGGCTCCCACAGCGCCAGGGAGTCCTGTCTTTTTTCTGAGACCAACTCGTTCTGGCAAAACTTTACAGAGACACAACCTCACGCTGCGGAGGTTTTTATGCGTATCAGAAATCGGAAATATGAATTTTCGTGTCTGGTTGCCGACTGCCAGCTTAAAAACGAGTTCCAACCACTTAACATTCGACTTATGACATAGAGTGCTGTTCAGTCCTTACATGGATGCCTGAAATGATGAGAGCAGTGAAGATGAATGTTTCTCAGGAATCTGTGGACACTTAAGGGTCTGAGGACCTTATTCTCAAGTCTTTGTATTTTGAAGGGCATGTGTGTGCTTGTGTGTGTGTGTGTGTGTGTGTGTGTGTGTGTGTGTGTGTGTTTTCAATTCAATGGTGATATTTGAAATTATTGTTTACCTTTACATGAATAAAAGTCTTCTTTTTACTCTGGTAATTTGTAACCAAAAGATACTCCCAAACCCTTACATCTTAGATCAGTGTGTTTTAAACCAGGGACTTGACACCACATTCTTGGTGACCTGTTCTTTACTTGAGCATGAAAAATCCTGTAATCTTGGGCAAGTGGATTAGCTTTGAGCCCTCATGTCCTATCTATAAAACAGGATTTCTGATGCTTCCTTTAGAAGGTCGTTATTGATAAATGTGGACAAGGTTTATAAAGCACTTGGGCCTTAGTAGGTGCTCAGTAAATGTTAGTTCTCTTCTCTGTCTGGGCTCTTTTTCTCATTTCCGGGGGATAAACAGGTACAAAACAGACATGTGGGTTCTAATTGCAGATCGTTAGCTTTGCTTCCTCACGTAAAGAAGGTAGAATGTTTTTAACAAGTTGTCCATCAGCACACCCAGGGAGAGCTCAGCAGGCACCGGCCCCTGTGGGAGTGATGTGTTTTAGATTTTTTCCTACCAAACTTAGTTTTCTATGGCAGGTAAGGTTGCTGCATCTGGACAGAGTTACTCTATAAATAAGGAAGTATCTACTTAATATTAATGTCCCCTATTCACTTCTTGTTTCCGGTGGCAGGGACAGCAATCATGGCTGCAGAAGAGGAGCAAATACCTACTGTGTACTCCAGACAAGGCCACAGTCACATCCCTCACCCTCCTGTGAGCATTTCTGCATTCTCGAGTGGGAGGAAGGGTGGAGATGCTGCCCGCAGCCGGGCATGTGCCTGCAACCCGGGCACAGGAATCCAGCCGTGACCTCCTGGTTCATAGGTCGACGCTCAACCACAGCGGAGCGGAGACGTTTTCATCTGAGGAGGACGTGCAGGCCTACTATTTCAGTGTTCGTTACAGAACCCTCCCGTGTCACGGATGGACCGCGACTGTAAGTGATGCCCTGGGAGGGAACCTGCATCTCATGTGTTCAGGTCTCAGCATGTGCACACACAGGCGAATGGGCAGGAAGATGGGGACTATTGTCTACGCACCTGATACTCATTCACACACGCCTGCGTCCTGCTCCAACCCAAGCAGTTCATGTCTACTCCCAACCCCGCCTCCGGCCTTTCTCTTCTGTCTCTGTTGTGTGAATTACCTGGGAGACATGCCTTGGTAATCTTTATTCCTTTTTGCTTTCAGACCTCTGATGTTTATCCTTTGTTCTCTTTGCTCATTAGCTGTGAATGGCAGGCTGCAGCCGCCTGGCCTGCGGGGGAATGTGGTCCTGCCCACTTCCCACATGGTCCACTGGGCCGTGTGGACACGAGTGCCAGCCTTACAGGATGAGGGCGAAGGCAGGGAATGAGGCTGACATCCCAGTGGCGCAGCGGGCAGTGTATGGAAATTGCGAAATAGAATTGTTGCCTGTCTTTTTATCCATGTAGACTTGTTTTCCAGGGCTTTTAAAGGCAAGTTTGTTGTGTTTTCCCAATAAGCATTGTTTTTGCATTGCCGACCAGATTTCGCCAGACTTTCTGTCAGTTTCTCCTGTGTTTTTAGTGTCTATTATTTATTTCCAACCACAGTGCTATCTTCAAGCAGAAGGCCACATTTCATAGCTTTATCTTTGCGGAACCTAGCCGGGGTTGTTTTTATAACTGTTCTAGACTTGAGTGAATTCAGCATAAGCAAATTAACGGTTAATTTCTTTAATTCACATGGATACTGGGCAACCCATTAAAAATCAGAAATGATGACTTTTTAATTGTCATTTTAATTAACTTTCTATCACTTTATTCAGAAAATACAATGTTTTTATTTGTTTGTTTTTTGGTTCATCCTCACCTGAGAATATTTATCCATTGATTTTTAGAGAGAGTGGGAGAGACACAGAGAGAGAGAGACATCGATTGGTTGCCTCCTGGGTCAAGCCTGCAAGCAAGGTACATGCCCTTGACTGGAATGGAACCCGGGACCCTTCAGTCCGCAGGCCAGTGCTCTATCCACTGAGCCACACCGCCTAGGGCAATATGTAGTGTTTTAATTAGACCACAAATAAACTTAAGCAGTACAACTTTATGGAAGGAAAGACGAAACAACCTGGCACGTGGAACCCCCCCGGCAGTGCTGTGCGGACGGGCGACATCTACTACTAGCACACTGACGCCTTCTGGAAAGCCAGGCCTACGTGATCCAGGAAGTTCCTTGGCGCCCAAATTGGTGTATTTGTCTTCTGTCCTATTAGATAAAGAGAGGTTTCCTCTGTGCTGCCTGGATCCCACGCCAGGTAGCTGCCTAGCGAAGGCTTTTCCAGAATGCGCTCTGATTACGGCCGGGAGGGAGCGGAGCAGCCTGGGCTCAGGTGCTTTCCATCAGCTGCTCGGCTTCCTTCCTCCCACGCCTCCCTCTGCTGCCAGCGACCAGGGAAGAGTTGGCGCTGGGCGACTGCTGCTCTGGAGCCTGCTCATTCTCATTCTTCTCCTCGTGCGGCTCATGAGGTCTTGAAAGGAGTGAGCAGACAGCCCCGTCATATCGGGAAACATTCACACCTACTTTCTTGGCCATCGGCCTCCTAGTCCGCACACATTTTCCCTCCCTGTGTCCCAGGGCATGTTCCTTGCGTAGCCTCATCCAAAGCTACCGCAGTCACGTGCTGCCGAGCAAGGGGGCTGCATGCTGAGGAGCGTGTTGTTCAGCGAGCTCAGACTTACGCAAACATCACAGGGTCTAGCTAGCCTATGGCTCCCAGGCTGCAAGCCTGTGCAGCGTGTTACTGTCCAAAACAACATGAGATTAAATCAAGCACAAGAGAGATGATGCAACTGAGAGACGCGGCAAGCACGGGCCGTAGGAGGCTGCTGCCAGCATACAACACCGTCTCTCAGCAAACTCCTTGCATTTATTTAGTTACTTATTTATTTATTTAAATGCATTTTTTTAAAATTGATTTTAGAGAGAGGAAGGGAGAGGGAAGGATAGAAACTTCAATGATGGGAGAGAATCATGGATCATCTGCCTCCTGCATGCTCCCTACTGGGGATCAAGTCCACAACCTGGGCATGTGCCCTGATCAAACCCGGGACCCTTTGGTCTGCAGGCCGACACTATATCCACTGAGCCAAACCAGCTAGGGCTATTTTTATTGATTTCAGAGAGGAAGGGAGAGGAAGAGAGACAGAAGCATCAATGATGAGGATCATGGATTGGCTGCCTCCTGCACACCCCCCACTGGGGATGGAGCCTGCAACCCCTGCCTGGGAATTGAATCTCGACCTTCTGGTTAATAGGTTGATATTCCACTGAGTCACACTGGCCAGGCAGAAAACTTTTTTAATAAATAGAAAGAGGACACCCTAAAATAAGGAGAAAAGGTTGGTATAGTAAATACATAAACCAGTGACATATTCATTTATTATCATTATTAAGTATTATGTTAGTGAACATGCTATACTTTTATAAGACCAGCAGCACAGTAGGTGTAATTCCACCAGCATCACCAAAACACGTGAGTAACACATTGTGTTAGGATTTCCCAACAGCTTCGACGCCACTAGGCGGTGGGTATGTTTGGCTCCACTATAATAACCTTATGGGCCACGGCTGTACATGCGGCCCGTTGTTGCCATAAATGTGATTGTGCAGCCCACGACGGCATTTCCTTCTCTAAGGACGAGGCCAAGAAAACAGAATTCTCTTCTGTACGTGAGTGAGGGCACAGCCTCATCAGGGCTGCCTGAGTGAAATAGGCAGCCCCGTGCCCTGACAACCAGACACTGCCCCAGACCACAGTCACTCGGGAGTGACTACGGGAGAGCGAGTCTGGTAAGTACTAGTACCTGTAGCTTCAGTTATAAAGCTGTAGGTTGGACTCCTGTTCAGCGACTTGGTCGAAGTGAACACTAGTGGTCAGTGTTGTGTGGGAGTGTTTCCCCCGACCTGAGTGGAGGAGGATTGACAGCAACTGTGAGGATCCTGCGAGGTTCCTAGGCTCCCCCTATTCCTGTGGCTGGGAGACCCTCCCTTTCCCACCATCCTGCAGAATACTTTCTTCACTTGCCAGGGTCCTGAAATTAAAATAGTAGATATCATAGTTTTAACTAAAATTTAAATAATACAGGAATGATAGCAAGGGAAGCTTTGTCAGCTATTGACACATGAAGGTGAGTCTGTCCCCTATTCCCCGGAGCAGGCTATGCTGGGGGTGGGAGGCTGGCTTGGTAGGAGGAAGGTAGATGGAAGTACTTGGGGGCACGTGTGGTGAGGGAGATACATCTAGGGAAGGCCAGGCACAGGGAGGGGTACACCTAGGGAAGGCCAGGCACAGGGAGGGGTACCCCTAGGGAAGGCCAGGCACAGGGAGGGGTACCCCTAGGGAAGGCCAGGCACAGGGAGGGGTACCCCTAGGGAAGGCCAGGCACAGGGAGGGGTACCCCTAGGGAAGGCCAGGCACAGGGAGGGGTACCCCTAGGGAAGGCCAGGCACAGGGAGGGGTACCCCTAGGGAAGGCCAGGCACAGGGAGGGGTACCCCTAGGGAAGGCCAGGCACAGGGAGGGGTACCCCTAGGGAAGGCCAGGCACAGGGAGGGGTACCCCTAGGGAAGGCCAGGCACAGGGAGGGGTACCCCTAGGGAAGGCCAGGCACAGGGAGGGGTACCCCTAGGGAAGGCCAGGCACAGGGAGGGGTACCCCTAGGGAAGGCCAGGCACAGGGAGGGGTACCCCTAGGGAAGGCCAGGCACAGGGAGGGGTACCCCTAGGGAAGGCCAGGCACAGGGAGGGGTACCCCTAGGGAAGGCCAGGCACAGGGAGGGGTACCCCTAGGGAAGGCCAGGCACAGGGAGGGGTACCCCTAGGGAAGGCCAGGCACAGGGAGGGGTATACCTAGGGAAGGCCAGGCACAGGGAGGGGTGCACCTATGGAAGGCCAGGCACAGGGAGGGGTGCACCTAGGGAAGGCCAGGCACAGGGAGGGGTACACCTAGGGAAGGCCAGGCACAGGGGAGAGAGGCTCTGGGACCAGTTCAGTCCACTCCACACCTGCCTGGCCGGGCAGCAGCTCACCGTGGCCTCAGCTGGCTTTGCTCCTAGTCCTTGAAAGAGCAGGTAGGTGTCTGAGCACGCTCAAACGCTAACCAACAATTACGATGTGGCACTCAAGAGCCACGCCTGTTACACATTGTTTAATAACATGATATTACTCTGCACAGTTCATGTATTCAGAGCTTTCAAAGGCACCTGTATTTTCAGGTCACTTAAGCATGTCCCATGGTACGACCTTCTTATCCGATGAGGATGTATTACTGCTGATGAGCATATTTTGCTGTGTATAAGCAATGTCTAAATGTAGTTACGTTTTCTGAATTTCTATATTTCTGAGCAAATTTAATGTTCTGTTTGGGCACTACTTTATACTGTGTTTGATAACACTCATGATTGAAATGGGCAATTAGTTCAATCAAACAAATGATCAATTTAGTAAAATATTATTTAAATTTGTTTTATTGTTTCTTAAAAACAAATATAAACAAAATTAACCAAAACCAAAACAAACCCCCAAATACTAAGTCTACCAGTTAACTCTGTCCAAAATGCGGAGGCATTGGAAAGCCGATGATGGGCAACACCAGTGTGAGTTTTTGTGAATCTCACAAGGGTTGAAGGGACTTGATTATGATTGGCTTGACTTTCAGAATTAGTTCTAAAATACCTATTTTTAAAAATTTTACCCCAATGGAATTTTACTTGTACAGTTATAAGAGCTAAAATGTCATACATTTGTCCAAACCCGTAGAATGACAAATGTCTGAGTGGGAATGGCTACTTGTAATGAGGGAGACTGCGCATCTATGAAAGCAAAGAGTGTGGGAAACCTCTGCACGTTTGGCTCAGTTTTGCTGTGAACCATCAACTGTGCTAAAAAATAAAGTCTATTTTTTAAAAAAAGAAGCCTGGATTTAAAAATGTGATCTTTCACAAGTGATAGTGTATGAAAGATTAACATCTAATTAAGTTGAAATAAAAGAAAAAAATATATGATTGCAATTGACTAAGAAAAACGTAGATAGATTTGGCTAAACTCTGTAGGATCAAAGTTGAATTTATTAATTTAGTAGGCTCTCTGGCATTTGTATTGAAATCAAGTGTACTTTGCAGACCAAATCACTAAAGCCAGGTGAGAGGGAGAGAGAGAGAGAGAGGTAGGGAAGCATGAGAGACTTCGTTGAAAAGTTTGTAAGGAGGAAATTCTGAAAAGAGGAGTTGGCTGAAGGTGACCACCCCTAATTGTTCCTTGACCTTTCCAAACAAGACTGTGGACCTGCGGACCCTTGGGTGTTTACCAGAATCCTTATGCTTAATCTTTGGGTGTCCTTGCTTAAAGGACACTGCAGACACATGTGTCGTCCCCCCCCCCCCCCCACGATTACTTCCCCTGCTGATTGTATCTAAAAGATAAACTTTATCCCAAACTGCTGTTACAATCAAAGCCTGAAGAGGCAGGCGAACAGGCTGTTTGGTTTCTCTAGCCAGGCAGTCCCTTAGCCCTCTCTTTCACAGAAACGTGTGTCAGAGTCATCATTCATCTGTGGCTCAGGTTCTGCTGGTCAGCCCCGGCAGAGAGGGAGGGAGAGAGGTGCACATGCGAATGCATAGATAGGCACATACACACATTTTAGCTCCAGCTTTTGACTGTTCCCCATACCTGTTAGCTGGGAGGGAGGGGTGGACAGAAGACAAAAGAGCCGCTGTTTCTATCTCAGACACAGAAGACTCTCCTCTCCTTGCCACCAACTGTCTTGTCAAGAAGGTTGCCAGCTTCACTCCAGAATATGAGCCGTTTATTTTAATTTATTGAATTTATGGGGGTGATATTGGTTAATAAAACATACAGGGTTCAAGTGTACATACAGTTCTACAACACCCTCTGCACACTGCATCATACACTCACCACCCAGAGTCAAGTCTCCTTCTGCCACCATGGATCCCCCTTTGCCCTCTTCCACCTCCTCCCACCCCCTTTCCCTCTGATAATCACCATACTGTTGTGTCTGTTTTTTCCTTCTTTTTAAAAAAATATTTTTATTGATTTCAGAGAAGAAGGGAGATGGAGAGATAGAAACATCAATGATGAGGGAGAATCATTGATTGGCTGCCTCCCGCACGCCCCACACTGGGGATTGAGCCTGGAACCCGGGCCTGTGCCCTGACTGGGAATTGAACCTTGACCTCCTGGTTCATAGGTCACACTCAACTGCTGAGGCACGCTGACTGGGCTTTTTTTTTTCTTTCTTAATCCCTTCACCTTTTTCACCCAACCCTTTAACCTCCCTCCTCTCTGACAGATGTCAGTCTGTTCTCTGTATCTATGAATCTGTTTCTGTTTTATTTGTTAGTTTATGTTGTTCATTAAATCCATGGTATTTGTCTTTCTCTGACTGGCTCATTTCACTTAGCATAATACTGTCCACATCCATCCATGCTGTGCAAAAGGTCAGGTTTCCTCCTCTGTATAAACGTTCCACAGCGTTTTTGGCCACTCATCTACCGGCGGGCGCTTGGGCTGCTTCCAAATCTTGGCTATTGTAAATAACACTGCAATGAACATAGGGGTGCATATGGGGTATTTCTCCCCCAAATGTATTCACACTTAACTACTGATAACTCAATTGATGTTTCTTTCTTTCCAGATTTAACCCATTGGAATTAATAATTATTCAAAGTATGTATACATTTTTTGGGACACCCTATATATTCTTTTGAATTACAGTTTTGGATTTCTTCAGATATATTCCCAGAAGTGGAATCACTGGGTCAAATGGCAATTCCATTTTTAATTTTAAAAAAATATTTTTATTGATTTCAGAGAGGAAGGGAGAGAGAGACAGAAACATCAATGATGAGAGATAATCATCAATTGGCTGCCTCCTGCACGCCCCACACTGGGGACCAAGCTTGCAACCCAGGCATGCGCCCTGATGGAGAATCAAACCCCAACCTCCTGGTTCACAGGTTGACTCAACCACAAAGCCACGCCAGCCAGGCCCATTTTTAATTTTTTGAGGAAACTCCATACTGTTTTCCTAGTGGCTGCACCAATCAGTAATCCCACCAACAGTACATGAGGATTCCCTTTTCTCCACATTCTCACCAACACTTGTCATTTGTTGATTTATTGATGACAGCCATCTTGACAGGCGTGAGGTGATATCTCATTGTGATTTTAATTTGCATTTCTCTGATGATTACTGAGCATCTTTTCATATGTCTATTGGCCATCTTTGGAGAAGTGTCTATTCAGGTCCTTTGCCAATTTTTTAATTGGATTGCTTATTTTCTTGGTGTTGAGTTGTATAAATCCTTTATAAATTTTGGAAATTAACTCCTTATCATATGTATTATTGGTGACTATGTTCTCCCATTCAGTGGACTGTCTTTTCATTTTGGTGATGGTTTCCTTTGCTGTGAAGAAACTTTAGTTTGGTGTAGTCCCATTTGTTTACTTTTTGTTTTGTTTCCCTTGCCCAGGAGATATATCAGAAAAAAATATTGCTAAGAGCAATGTCTGAAATTTTACTGGTGTTTTATTCTAGGAGTTTTATGGTATCAAGTCATACATTTAAGTCTATAATCCATTTGGAGTTTATTCTCGTATATGGTGTAAGAAGGTGGTCTACTTTCATTTTTTGCACTCATCTGTCCAGTTTTTCCAGGACCATGTATTGAATAGTCTGTCTTTACCCCATTCTTTGTTCTTGCCTCCTTTGTCAAATACTAATTGGCCATAAAGGCATGGGTTTATTTCTGGCCTCTCTATTCTGTTCAGTGATTTATATGCCTATTTTTATGCCAGAATCATGCTGTTTTGATGACTGTGGCCTTGTAGGACAGTTTGATATCTGGAGCATGATATCTCCAGCTTAGTTCTAAATAAAACTATGTTTCTAAAAGGGTTCCTCCTGGAAAGATGCCTAACTTTATTTATTAAAAATAATTTCGCAGATCATTTTGTAACTCTACTCTGCTCTGGGAATTATGGTAACATGTTTAATCTGTTATCTCTGTTTTGAACTACTTAAAATATTAAAACTATATAGCTATGCGAGAGGCCATTATGCATCCGCTTATTTTTCTTTGTAATTTATCTTACTAGTAGTATGTAGCCCATACAGAAATAGTCTAAGACTATTTCATTTGCTGGGGAAAACTGAGACACAGGACACATTTCTTGGTCTTGATTCCTTGGCACAGAATGTCCATCCTCATCATTATTGCATAGATAAGCATACTTTCAGAAACCTGATCATGCACGAATTGGGGAAATCCCAAAATTATCTATTTAGAGATTGTCCCAGAGAATACAAATCAGTCTTTCCCTCTACACCAATTGTCCAGTGTTCTCACACTCTGGATAAGTAATTAAATTCATCATTCTCACCCTTGAGAAAATGTTGAGACCTCTCAGTTTTACTGAACTCGCCCAGCTGAGCAAAGGTATTGGAATGTGATAAACATTTGGGTTAAATGCGCTCTCCTGCTTGGAGAGGGCTTTTGTTATTGTTATTTAGCTTTTAATCAGCAGCTTCATCCCGGTTGCTTTGACCTGAAGGCTGTGTAACCTTATAATTACTGCCCCTCCCTATGCGGGAGCCTGGAGTTCATTGTCGGATTCATTTTAGGCTGGATATGTAATAACCAGGCTTGGGAAGGGTGTGATGAATCATTGGTTACTGATAGTGTCATTTTTAATAAATAATAATTTATCATGATTAAATGGGGTTAGGGTGTTTTTGTTTCTATAGTTAAAAACACATAGTAAAGAAAGAAAAAGAAAATAAACATGGATAAATATGTTACTCAGACAACATTTAAAATATAATTTTGTGTGGAGTTAAAAATGGCAAAATGCTTCACCATTAATACTTTTGCCCCCCCCCCCAATAACAAAATAAATCCGTTATTTTTGATATTGTTGGTATTATAGAGAAGTATTAATATTTGGTGGCATTACATCTATAAATACAATCTTAGCCTTAAATAAGACTGTAAGCAAAATGTGGCATCCATAGGGGCTTGGAGTAAAGTACAGATATTTTTGCATTTAATCTTGGTAAGTTTCATCCTTTATGTTCTGTTCCATTAGAAAGACAGGGGAAAAGGAGCAATCATTGGAGAATGAAGCATCCATCTTTTTCCCCCTGAAATTACAACAAAACAAAAATATTTCCATTCAGCAAAACGCATTTTAATCAATGAATAATGAGCAACCTACCAAAATATGTAAGTTGTATGTAAATTAGATATACAGATAGTCTGGATTTTGGAAGAATTTATACTTTGGGGGAATTTGGTAATTCTGAGATACAAGATGAGAGAGAAAGAAAAGAGAGGTTGACTTCACGGTTTGTCCACCACACAGTTTTCTAGTCTTTTTACAACTGTTGTGAAATAAAGATCGACCTTTAGTTCTTCTTCAATGTCCAGTGGAAGTCCCTTCCAACTTTCCAGTTTCCTGTTAAGCACAGACCTGGATAACAGTATCACACGCTTCTCCGTAAAGGGTCTGGTTACCAGTGGTCGGCAAACTGCAGCTTGTGAGCCACGTGCGGCTCTTTGGCCCCTTGAGTGTGGCTCTTCCACAAAATACCGACTTCTGCACATGGACCATGAAGTTTCATTCGCACTGTACGTGCGCGCCCGCACGTGGTATTTTGTGGAAGAGCCACACTCAAGGGGCCAAAGAGCCGCGCGTGGCTCTCGAGCTGCAGTTTGCCAACCACTGGTAGGCAGAACCCCCGAGTCTCCTGCCAGCTCCTGCCGCCTTAGGTTTCCTCTTAGCTCATCCCGGCCCCTCTTGTCCGCCGCAGAGACAGGTTTGCAGGGCGGTGAGCCTGGTCCTTTGTGCTGTGGTGACCAGTGTCCTCAGAGGGAGGCCTGCAAACGGCGGGAGGGCCAGTAGCACGGATGCCGGGGTCCTGGAGGGTGCCCTCCGAGTGCGCCCGGCTTCTCAGGGGCTAGAGCTGAAGAATAGCAGCGACTCCGATTCTCAGGGTCCTTCCTCGGGTGTGGTGTCCCCTGGTGGATCCGAGCCACCTGAATGCCAGGGTTAGCTTTGTGCCTGGGCCTGGAGGCGGCCCAGCGATCGGGAGTCTCTGGATAATGGCAGAAGGCTTCCTCAGCGTTCTCGGACGGACGCTGGCTCCAAGGAACTGAGTCAAGGCCTGTTGCCCTGGAGCGGAGTAGTGAGTCCAAGGGTCTACACGCCCCCAGTTTATCCCGTAGCCCTTCCAGTGTAAATATTTCATGAACTCTGAAAACAGCAAAAGGCCAGAGAAAGGCTTTAAAATTTTTCTATCATAGTGAAGCCCTCTGGGACTGGGTAAAAATAAGAATTACAAATGAGTGCTATGGATATGTTTTTAGTCCTTAAAATATGTTAAGGTGTGGGAAAGTCTGAGGAGTTTGCCATGACTGGAAATGCTTTTAAGTATTTGAATAAAAGGTGCTTGGGTAAATAAAAAGAATAAGTCATTTAATAGTAATAATAGTAATTTGGCACTTTAATATAAGGACTTCAATGCACATGAAATACATTAAACACATGGACAGGAGCTGGCGTATAAAGGTTCACAGAGCAGTTCACCAGCATATTTTTTTAAAAATATATTTTATTGATTTTTTACAGAGAGGAAGGGAGAGAGATAGAGAGCTAGAAATATCGATGAGAGAGAAACATCGATCAGCTGCCTCCTGCACATCTCCCACTGGGGATGTGCCCGCAACCCAGGCACATGCCCTCGACCGGAATCGAACCTGGGACCCTTCAGTCCGCAGGCCGACGCTCTATCCACTGAGCCAAACTGGTTTCGGCCACCAGCATAATTTGAATTTCAATCTGTGACGTCTTCTCAATCCGGGTAGCACCTATGGTTATACACCTGTACGGTGCTCATTTATTAATTAGCCAACATTTTTTGAGTGATGACTATGTACCACGCACTGCAATAGGTGCGGGTCTCCGAAGATGAATACTACCGAGTTCTGCCTACAGAAGCTCGTGGCCATGTCACGTCCACTCGGTCCTCCTGTGGCGGCCCACGTGGTGATCCTGGAAGGCTCAGGAGCCTCTTGGGTTTTACTCTGGCTCCAGCCTGGGACTGCGTGTGAGATCTACCTGAGAAATATGTTTTAGAACTGGACTCACTTAGGCTGTGTGTTCATCATACACTGAAAATACAAGAGGGCATGGACCTTTGGGTGGGACCATGACTTTTGTGATGTGAATGTGTAGAAATGCCCTTTTGGACGTTTTCAAATGTTAAATTATTAACAAATGAACTATGCCATCATCTCTCTTTTCAATGTTCTCTTCTTTTCATTGAAATAATAGATGCTCCTTCCGCTCTTGGGCCAGTTGGTGCTAAGCCGTTGATTCCTGCCGCCTGGTATGCGCCCCAGGTTGGCTTCCTTTCGTAAACTCGTTTTGTGTTGATTTCTGACTTTGAAGATCAGAGATTCTTAGAAACTCTTTTCCCCCTTTTCTGTGCGGTGAGTCACTTCCTTGTCTTCCAGACAGATTTCTAAATGTGAGGCTGGAGGAGACCTTAGAAACGGGTGCTGCTCCATCTCCACGTCCCCTCAGCCCCAGTTTATTCCTAGGGATGAATGAAGCCTCTTTAGTTTCCCTCCATAAACTTCTGGATAGAATGAGAGAAGAGCTGCCAGCCACATTCCCAAGGTAGTAATGCTTATTGCTCATCAACTGTTCCTGTCATGTGTTGATACTATGCTATAGCCATAGCCCAATAAAAATGGTTTTTAGAAAGATATTTGGAACAGATTGGTGGCTGCCAGAGGCATTGGGGGGTGGGGGGGGGCGAGGCAGGGAGGCCCAGGGGGAGTGAAATGGGTGAAAGGAGTCAAAAGGTTCAAAATTCCGATTAGTGAATAAATCAGTCCTGGGATGTACGTACAGTATGGTGACTAGAGTTAATACTGCATTGTGTATTTGACAGTTGCTAAGAGACTATATCTTAAGAGTTTTCATCACAAGAGCAAAACATTCTGTAACTATATGTGGTGATAGATGTCAACTGGACTTATTGTGGTAATCATTTCACAATCTATACAAATATCAAATCATTATGTTGTACACGTGAAACTAATATAATGCTGTGCCAATTATATCTCAATAAAAATACATTAAATTCAGAGCAAAGTAGTGTCCCCCCCCCAAAAAAAAAGATATGAAATATTTGGGTTACGTTGCCACCATTCCCTATTAGCAGAGATAATGAAGGGAAGATTGTATCATAACACATGTCTCTGGAATGTGTTCTGGACTTGTATTTTAATGTGGGTGTGTCATGCTGAAAATGTATAATAATTCAAATACAATAATGAATTTTACCATGAAGCTCATAAAATGTGGAAGTGCCCTTTTCTTTGTAATCTCTGGGGCTTTTGCTCATCTCCTCCCGGCTCTCCCTCGTGTTGGGGATGGCCGGCATCTCCACTCGGCTAAAGAAATCCCATTCTCTCTGTTCACTGATGTTCCTGTCCGTCTCTCCCTCTCCCTTCCTCTTGGAAATCAGTAGAAATATATATATATATATATATTTAAAAAAAGATATACCAGCCGAAGCAGAGGTGACTTCCCCCACTCCCACTTGCTCTTGGTTTTCCCCTCCCATGTTCGCCAGGAAGGTAACTACAATTTTCACTCTCAGCGGCGGCGGTAATTAAAGTCTTTCCCCTCGGGTGTGTTAGACTGTGAATAGACTTGAGGAAACAGTTAAGCAGGAAGATAATGAGGATGTGGAAATAAATTGTGTACTGCTACCAATAATTACCATTTAGTCATATTCTGTAACCAAAAATTTACTCTATTTGAATATTCTTCATGTTTGACAGAAAATTGTGCAACTGCATTTCTTTTGCTCACGATTGGATTACTTCCAATGAAATTATCCAGCCAATTAACAGACTTTTCTCTGCACGGTGCCTGTCTAGACATGGCTTACTCATTCCAGTGAGAAGGCCAATCCCACGGACAATGTCTTTTGTGTTCACTAAGCAAACTGAACTCCTCCCCTTGACCTTTGCTCCTCCGCGTGTGTCCTTTGAGCTCAGGAAGGATAGCAATCCCCACTGTGTGTCTCTTGTGTTCCCAACATCCTTTTAGTTGAAGATAAGGGTCAGCCGGCCACCCTGGGATCCGTGAGTGATGACGGTGCTGCTCAGGTGAAGGGCCTGGCACGGCCGCATGGTCTGTGTTTGTTTATGAAGAACGCTCATGGATTAAAGAAACAATGCTTGCCTGAAAGAGCCCTTCGCCCTGCTTTAAATTCTCTAAGCATCTTTATTTAGGCAATGTCCAACTACTATTTCTTTTAAGAAGGAAAGACAAAAACTTCATACGATGTCAAATAGCTTAATGTCATACAGTAAATAGGAAATGATGAAGCTGACTTTTGGTGGTTTTAACATTTTCATTAATTATGCTTTCAATCTAAAAATAGCTATTGCGTGTCTTCCATGTGTCCAGGTTGTCCCGATGTGAAGACTGTATTTCTATAACCGTTATTCTTAGAGACTACTGACTACAGTCCATATTGGAGTCATCTTTATTGAGGATCCAAAGCGGGAGGGGACTAGGATTTCTCAGTAGCCCTCAGTGTCTTTCTTGGCTGTGAGATCCACAAGTCAGTTGGGTTCAAGAGGGTCCGGGGAAAAGTCCTCCCCTCACCACTTTCCTTGTCAGGGACTAATACCTGAACCCCGAGTTTGCCGTAGTGGATGTAAGCCTCATGGGGGCTCTGTTTACTTCTGTATTTCAGGACCTTGGATAGTGCCTGCACCTAGTAGGGCTGCAGGAATAAGTGTTGACTGGCAGCAAAGACGTGCCTCTCCCAGCTCTGCTAGAACCCCTGGAAGGCAGCCCTCTCCCCTGTCCCCACCACAGTGCAAGCACCAGTCCTCTCCTCTCTTCTCCCAAACTCTTCGGTTGTGTCAAGGGTTATGGGGTAAGAACCACTCCTTGTACACAAATCCGTAAGCCATGCTTTGTGGTTTTCCTCAGTCTGTACCTCTTGTTTCATTGTTATGTCGATTAATTTATGCTTCTTTTTTCAACATTGATAATATAACAATACCTGAGACCCAATTGCATAATATTAACTCCTAAAAAATCTTATTCTGACCAGAGAAACACAATTTAATATGTCTTGTTGGTTAAAAATAAAAGTTGATTGTTGCCCTAACCGGTTTGGCTCAGTGGAGAGGGCGTCAGCCTGCGGACTCAAGGGTCCCAGGTTCAATTCCGGTCAAGGGCATGTACCTTGGTTGCGGGCACATCCCCAGTGGGGGGTGTGCAGGAGGCAGCTGATCGATGTTTCTAACTCTCTATTCCTCTCCCTTCCTCTCTGTAGAAAATCAATAAAATATATTTTAAAAAAAAGTTGATTGTTCGATGCTTATACTTCGTTGCTGTTTATGTTCAGTTTAACTACTAAAGATCTGGAGAATCACAAAAGAAAGTAGGCCCCTCATATTTAACTTTCAGTCATCCATAAAAGATGCTTTGAGAAACTGCAGTGGTTCCCGGGATGCATGGAGTCTCTTGCTGGGCTGTGGGGTGAGGTTTAGTCACTTGCAACCTGAAGATGAGGTCCTGCCTGTAGGGGCAGTTCATCCTACAGAACCAGCCTCTCGGGCATACAGTACTGCAGGTGACCCGGAACAGCACAGGGTCAGAGCTGCTGGCTCCTGGCACAGTTAAATCAATATATATATAATTAATTTCAGAAAGGAGAGGAAGGGAGATGGGGAGAGAGATAGAAACATCAATGATGAGGCTGCCTCCTGCACGTCCTCGACTAAGGATCGAACCCACAACCCTGGCATATGCCCTGATCAGGAATTGAACCATGACCTCCTGGTTCATAGGACGATGCTCAACCACTGAGCCACCAAGGCTGGGCCAACGTATAACTTTGATTTCACAAAAACTTAGCCTAATGGTGATCCGAAGCCTTGCTAATAACATAAACAGTCGCTTAATACGTTTTGTATGCTATATGTATTATATACTCTATTCTAACAATAAAATATGCTAGAGAAAAGGAAATATTATTAAGACAATCATAAGGAAGAGAAAATACCTTTACAGTATTTACTGGGGAAAAAAGTTGGGACATCAGTGGACCTGAGCAGTTCACACCTGCATTGTTCACGGGTCAGCTGTACTTCAGAGCCAGGAGGGTGGATTGTGAGCACAAAGTTGTCCACATCTGTGCACTGCATATGCTCTGTGTGCACTGCATATACTGTGTGTGCGCTGCATATGCTGTGTGTGCGCGCTGCATATGCTGTGTGCGCGCTGCATATGCTCTGTGTGCACTGCATATACTGTGTGTGCGCTGCATATGCTGTGTGTGCGCGCTGCATATGCTGTGTGCGCGCTGCATATGCTCTGTGTGCACTGCATATACTGTGTGTGCGCTGCATATGCTGTGTGTGCGCGCTGCATATGCTGTGTGCGCGCTGCATATGCTCTGTGTGCACTGCATATACTGTGTGTGCGCTGCATATGCTGTGTGTGCGCGCTGCATATGCTGTGTGCGCGCTGCATATGCTCTGTGTGCACTGCATATACTGTGTGTGCGCTGCATATGCTGTGTGTGCGCGCTGCATATGCTGTGTGCGCGCTGCATATGCTCTGTGTGCACTGCATATACTGTGTGTGCGCTGCATATGCTGTGTGTGCGCGCTGCATATGCTGTGTGCGCGCTGCATATGCTCTGTGTGCACTGCATATACTGTGTGTGCGCTGCATATGCTGTGTGTGCGCGCTGCATATGCTGTGTGCGCGCTGCATATGCTCTGTGTGCACTGCATATACTGTGTGTGCGCTGCATATGCTGTGTGTGCGCGCTGCATATGCTGTGTGCGCGCTGCATATGCTCTGTGTGCACTGCATATACTGTGTGTGCGCTGCATATGCTGTGTGTGCGCGCTGCATATGCTGTGTGCGCGCTGCATATGCTCTGTGTGCACTGCATATACTGTGTGTGCGCTGCATATGCTGTGTGTGCGCGCTGCATATGCTGTGTGCGCGCTGCATATGCTCTGTGTGCACTGCATATACTGTGTGTGCGCTGCATATGCTGTGTGTGCGCGCTGCATATGCTGTGTGCGCGCTGCATATGCTCTGTGTGCACTGCATATACTGTGTGTGCGCTGCATATGCTGTGTGTGCGCGCTGCATATGCTGTGTGCGCGCTGCATATGCTCTGTGTGCACTGCATATACTGTGTGTGCGCTGCATATGCTGTGTGTGCGCGCTGCATATGCTGTGTGCGCGCTGCATATGCTCTGTGTGCACTGCATATACTGTGTGTGCGCTGCATATGCTGTGTGTGCGCGCTGCATATGCTGTGTGCGCGCTGCATATGCTCTGTGTGCACTGCATATACTGTGTGTGCGCTGCATATGCTGTGTGTGCGCGCTGCATATGCTGTGTGCGCGCTGCATATGCTCTGTGTGCACTGCATATACTGTGTGTGCGCTGCATATGCTGTGTGTGCGCGCTGCATATGCTGTGTGCGCGCTGCATATGCTCTGTGTGCACTGCATATACTGTGTGTGCGCTGCATATGCTGTGTGTGCGCGCTGCATATGCTGTGTGCGCGCTGCATATGCTCTGTGTGCACTGCATATACTGTGTGTGCGCTGCATATGCTGTGTGTGCGCGCTGCATATGCTGTGTGCGCGCTGCATATGCTCTGTGTGCACTGCATATACTGTGTGTGCGCTGCATATGCTGTGTGTGCGCGCTGCATATGCTGTGTGCGCGCTGCATATGCTCTGTGTGCACTGCATATACTGTGTGTGCGCTGCATATGCTGTGTGTGCGCGCTGCATATGCTGTGTGCGCGCTGCATATGCTCTGTGTGCACTGCATATACTGTGTGTGCGCTGCATATGCTGTGTGTGCGCGCTGCATATGCTGTGTGCGCGCTGCATATGCTCTGTGTGCACTGCATATACTGTGTGTGCGCTGCATATGCTGTGTGTGCGCGCTGCATATGCTGTGTGCGCGCTGCATATGCTCTGTGTGCACTGCATATACTGTGTGTGCGCTGCATATGCTGTGTGTGCGCGCTGCATATGCTGTGTGCGCGCTGCATATGCTCTGTGTGCACTGCATATACTGTGTGTGCGCTGCATATGCTGTGTGTGCGCGCTGCATATGCTGTGTGCGCGCTGCATATGCTCTGTGTGCACTGCATATACTGTGTGTGCGCTGCATATGCTGTGTGTGCGCGCTGCATATGCTGTGTGCGCGCTGCATATGCTCTGTGTGCACTGCATATACTGTGTGTGCGCTGCATATGCTGTGTGTGCGCGCTGCATATGCTGTGTGCGCGCTGCATATGCTCTGTGTGCACTGCATATACTGTGTGTGCGCTGCATATGCTGTGTGTGCGCGCTGCATATGCTGTGTGCGCGCTGCATATGCTCTGTGTGCACTGCATATACTGTGTGTGCGCTGCATATGCTGTGTGTGCGCGCTGCATATGCTGTGTGCGCGCTGCATATGCTCTGTGTGCACTGCATATACTGTGTGTGCGCTGCATATGCTGTGTGTGCGCGCTGCATATGCTGTGTGCGCGCTGCATATGCTCTGTGTGCACTGCATATACTGTGTGTGCGCTGCATATGCTGTGTGTGCGCGCTGCATATGCTGTGTGCGCGCTGCATATGCTCTGTGTGCACTGCATATACTGTGTGTGCGCTGCATATGCTGTGTGTGCGCGCTGCATATGCTGTGTGCGCGCTGCATATGCTCTGTGTGCACTGCATATACTGTGTGTGCGCTGCATATGCTGTGTGTGCGCGCTGCATATGCTGTGTGCGCGCTGCATATGCTCTGTGTGCACTGCATATACTGTGTGTGCGCTGCATATGCTGTGTGTGCGCGCTGCATATGCTGTGTGCGCGCTGCATATGCTCTGTGTGCACTGCATATACTGTGTGTGCGCTGCATATGCTGTGTGTGCGCGCTGCATATGCTGTGTGCGCGCTGCATATGCTCTGTGTGCACTGCATATACTGTGTGTGCGCTGCATATGCTGTGTGTGCGCGCTGCATATGCTGTGTGCGCGCTGCATATGCTCTGTGTGCACTGCATATACTGTGTGTGCGCTGCATATGCTGTGTGTGCGCGCTGCATATGCTGTGTGCGCGCTGCATATGCTCTGTGTGCACTGCATATACTGTGTGTGCGCTGCATATGCTGTGTGTGCGCGCTGCATATGCTGTGTGCGCGCTGCATATGCTCTGTGTGCACTGCATATACTGTGTGTGCGCTGCATATGCTGTGTGTGCGCGCTGCATATGCTGTGTGCGCGCTGCATATGCTCTGTGTGCACTGCATATACTGTGTGTGCGCTGCATATGCTGTGTGTGCGCGCTGCATATGCTGTGTGCGCGCTGCATATGCTCTGTGTGCACTGCATATACTGTGTGTGCGCTGCATATGCTGTGTGTGCGCGCTGCATATGCTGTGTGCGCGCTGCATATGCTCTGTGTGCACTGCATATACTGTGTGTGCGCTGCATATGCTGTGTGTGCGCGCTGCATATGCTGTGTGCGCGCTGCATATGCTCTGTGTGCACTGCATATACTGTGTGTGCGCTGCATATGCTGTGTGTGCGCGCTGCATATGCTGTGTGCGCGCTGCATATGCTCTGTGTGCACTGCATATACTGTGTGCGCTGCATATGCTCTGTGTGCGCTGCATATACTGTGCGCGCTGCATATGCTGTGTGTGCGCTGCATATACTGTGCGCGCTACATATGCTGTGTGTGCGCTGCATATGCTCTGTGTGCGCTGCATATGCTGTGTGTGCGCTGCATATGCTCTGTGTGTGCTGGGTGGATGACAACTTGGAGACTCACTCGCCCACAGTTGATCTGGGAAGAGAGCATAGGTTTTGTTTGCAATTCTCTGCTGCTGTCCTCATTCTCAAGAGAGAACAGAGTCGCCGAAGCAGGGCAGATACTGCCTTGTACAGTAGTATGATGGCTGAGGCTATTTCCAGCCAGATATGTGAGAGTACATGTGGGGTTATTACTGCTCAAGGGTTTAGTGTCTTAGCTCTTAGGGGTAGAAAATCGGTAAAATGCTCCCCAAGAGATCTCAGCCTCAGTTTCCTTGTCTGTAAAATGGGCACAAGAATCATGCTCACTTCGCGGGGTTTACTGTGAGGAGTAAAGGGATTCTTGTATGTCGAGGACTTAGAGGTGTGTCAGGCACATAGTAAATGCTCTGGAATTGTTGGCTTTTATTTTAAAACGTGGTTATAACTCCATCATATTTGCTAAACTCAAGGGATACTGTTTATACCACGCTTTTAATTTGCAGAGAGGCACACTCCTTTCCAGGGAACAGAACTCTCTGTAACATTCCCTCTGTCCGCACCGTGTGCTCCGTGACACCAGATCAGGACACACCAGGCTCCTGGCTGAGAATTAAGTGAGAAGCACGTGAATCGGATGGCGTGAAAGGATGTTCCAAGTAAGTGTGGCAAAGCCACGTAACCCTTATATCTATTTTGATCTTTCTAGGACTACAGTTAGGAAGTTCTCTTTTCCTTGAATGGTACTGACAACCTTTCTGTCTCCTTTCCTCTCTTCCGTCCTATCTCCCTCCCTCCCTGCCCCCA
>NW_005358520.1:812283-820149 GCF_000412655.1 Myotis brandtii | reverse complement strand
CCCCCACCCCTCCCCTCCCCTCCATCGAGGGATTTTTCATGCTCAGTTGACAAGCTGACCAAGATAGTCTTCATTTCAGAAGCACAGATTCTGGGATGATCTTCTCTTACATCTTTACAAGCATCCAGCACTCAGTAAATAAGTTCTACAAAAAGAAAGAGTAAACAGATACAAGAGGAAAAAAATCAAATTTGAAAATCTTCAGACTTTATATAATCTACTCGCTAGGAAATGGTAAGGGTGCCACCCATCCTGCATGCTGCAGGATTGTCCCAGTCCCACCAGGAAAGGCTCACATCCTGTAACCCTTACTTTCATATCTGAATCCATGTTTAACACTTTCTGGAGTGCGAGCCAAGCTATTGGTTGCTTACGACTCATTCTATTACCGCCTCCTGTTTGTCTGGCACATGCTCTAAAAAGTATGGAAAGCCTGCCCAGGAATAAATGAAGGCATTTGTCGTGGCTGCCTTTTATAGCAGAAAACATTGCAAAGCAAATGCCCTTCCATTTTAATGTATTGTCTATTATTCTTAAAGGTACAGATGAGGTGAGTGTTTTGGTTTGATAGCCAGGTTTACTCTTATCTATGTCTGTTTTTAATAAAATGTAAATGCAGATCTATTTGGAGGCTTAGTTATAATGGGAAATGGACAAATTATGATTTTTCTCCTTTTAATGTAATTGTTAATACTCATTTAATAATTACTGGCAACAGCCCTGGGCTGTTTGGCTCAGTTACAGTGTCAGCCCATGGACACAAGGGCTGTGGGTTTGATTCCCATGTTGTTGGTTGAGCCAGAGTTGACATATATGGCGGGACTTTTAGGGGCGGTTGCATAACCGAATTGTCTTTCTTCAGGACATGTTTGGCAGAGAGCGGGAAGTGTTTCGAACTGGAACTATCAAAACAGCCGGGAGTTAGTCTGAGCTTTTTCTGAATGAAGACAAAAGCTAGTTATTGACCAAAAGGCATGGTCAGGGCACTTCTGAGGCATTTATATACTGTACCACGGGGCCTCTATACTGTTATGGTTTGCAAAGCGGTTTGGAACACGCAGTATTGGTGAGCCAACCAGTCCCTGAACTGTGTGAGCAGGAGAAATCCGAAGAGCTGCCATGCACTTTTATTCTAAAAAATGTCAACAGTTTGAAAGAGAAAATGTGCCGGATTTTCCCTGGGGCCAGATAGCACAAGGAAACAAAGATAAATATCAATTTAATGTAATTCCTGAGGTTTTGGTCAGAATTATTTCCTAAATATTGAATCACCAGCTCAGCTTAAGCTCACAGTCGGCAGGTGAATACAGTAATTTGTTGTGCTGACCATCTGAGCTCGTCACCTGCTGGGAAAATGAGGTTCTTGTTTTTAGGAGACAAATGCGACGCCTGACACATGTGGACCTTCCCTGAGCCACTTGATCCTTAGGTTTAACTCGAGCTCAGATGGTCCGCCCGTGCAGGACTGACACACAGCTCCTCATGCTGCATCCGTCCGCGTTTCCTCGGGCGGCAGCAGATTGCACGCAGAGGAAAAGAAATTAGGCCTGTGTGAAGTAATTGGTACTGAGAAGACACAACTAACCTCATGTGATGATACCCTTTCCCCTCATAAGCCGATAATTGCAGCCTAGGTGTTTTTCATTTGCAGCTTTAAATTAGTCAAGACATTCGTGTTTTCCAGTGTGCCTTCTTAGGGATGCAGTATGATTTTTTTCAAAGGGTGGGTCACTTACTGCTGAGAAGAACACAAAGTGGGTTGTTCAAGAAGTGCAGGCCTCATGACCACAAGGGATGGGGGCCGAGCTGGCCCTGGTGCAGGGATTGGCCATGGCTGTCAGAGGGAAGGGGGGCACGGGAGAGGGAGACTCAGTCAGTGTGGATGGGGGTCAGGTGACCCTAAGAAAGCAACCCTTGAAGAAGCTAAAGGCAGCCCACGATGGACTCCCCAAATCGCATGAAACCTAAAAGTGCATGGACACATTCTTTGAGATTCACGCTGTGAAAATGCTTTTGCCAACCAGTCTGGTGCATCTTTTCTATATTGTTGGCATCTCTATGGGTATGTGCTGAAGGTCAATCTTCACAGGTAAACGAGATGTTCCTCAGGAAGCAAAACTTCAAGTATTCGCTGTTACTCTGATCACAGGGACTAAGTGATTCAAAGGCGATAAAGTGCAGAAGCGCCAACATCGTTACCAAACCAAGGGCCCTACGGGGTGATGCTGTTTTCCAGATGACGAATATTTGGATCCAGGAGATAAAGGAGTTGAAACAGCAACACGGATCCCATGTTGCCTTAATGAACACTTCACATTTCCTCAGAGGTATAGCAATGGAGTCGATTCAAGTGCAAAATCAAAGATAGGAAACCATTACCACTTTCCTCTCAAATAAAGTAACACCCACATCTATGGCAGGAAGATTTACTGAAACTTTTTGAACTATGATTGCAGCCCCGATGGTTAGGGATCGCCGTCAGCCCCGTTCAAAGGTTGAAGGGCATGAACTGACACAGAAAGCCTTCTTGTGGTCGAAGGAATTGAAACTACAGGAAGTTTCATTTTTTTGTTTTGTTTCTGGATATATAAGTAATACATGCTCATCCATAGAAAACTGCTGAGAAGAGAATGTAAAAATCTGGAAGCGAACTACAGTTATGAACAGCAGACAGTTTTGATGAATTTGATCTCAGAGATCCACAAAGCCCTTCATTTACCAACGAGGGAGCAGACTTGTTAGAGGAAAGCAAGTTGCCTGAGGACACCCAGCGGCTGATGGCAAAGAGGTCACTCTGTCCCCGGATTTCCAGCCCAAAGCTCGCTCTCATGAACCTTGCTGACCACCCTCCCTCCCTGCTCTTTAGTTCACTTTTACCTTCAGCCCCTTCCGTCCTCCTTAATCCAGTCCTCTTTCCAATCCTATAGTATCCTTCATCACCAACTCCCATCACTCAGGACCTCCCCTACTTCCAGAGGGACTCTGTGTATGTGTGTGTGTGTGTGTGAGAGAGAGAGAAACATCAATGTGAGAGAGACACATGGAGCATGGACTGGTTGCCTCCCGCACACACCCCAACAGGGACCAGGGATTGAACCAGCCAGGGCTGTGTCGTGGGACAGATCTAGGCTTGCGCCCCGACTCTGCCCTCTGCGGCCGAGTGCCCCCGGTGAGTACTTCACCTCCAAGCCTAGCTCCCGTGTGTGCACAGTGGGGATAGAAGCCACAGCACTTCACAGGGTGTTACAGGGTTAGATGACACAATACCTGATACGCACCTTGCGGAGTGTCTGCCACTTGTCTGGACTCCAAGTTGATGACCTCTGTCATGCGCGTGGCTCCGTGCAGGCACCAGGGCAGCGGCCTGTCTGACAGACTCCTCAGAGGGCCTTGCTGTTTGATTTTAACTATTAGATGCCAAGGCCATCGCTCTCGTCAGCATGTTCTAATCACCTGGCGAGGCGGGCTGTGCCTGGACGTGGGGAGGGTCTTTGTTGTTTTAGGGCAGTGATGGCGAACCTTTTGAGCTCGGCGTGTCAACATTTTGAAAAACCCTAACTTAACTCTGGTGCCGTGTCACATATAGAAATTTTTTGATCTTTGCAACCATAGTAAAACAAAGATTTATATTTTTGATATTTATTTTATATATTTAAATGCCATTTAACAAAGAAAAATCAACCAAAAAAATGAGTTCGCGTGTCAGAGGCGTCATAGGTTCACCATCACTGTTTTAGAGCCTTCCTGTTACATGCTGGACCGTGGGGCCAAAATTCAAGAACCGAAGGTAAGGCATCGGTCTCACCAGGCCTGGGGGCCTGTAGACACCATTGTCTTCTCTGGGGCGGCACTCGTAGCTGCCACTCTGTGACAATCAGGCATTTACGAGACTTGAAAGGAGCAAGCCAGCCGCGTGGAAGGAGTCTTTACTCACATAGACCAGCAAGGTGGGCGAGCAGGCAAAGGGTCGCACCACTGAGAGGCCGGGGTGGGAGGGGACTGGAAAGCAGGGCCTCTCGCTCAGGCCACGTGGGCCACGTCCCACAGAGAACACGAAGGAGCCCGAGGCCGTTGCTGAGAGCCCAGCATGTAGATTTCGTGTGTAAGCACATGGCGGGCTGAGTGGGAGTCAGCCCCCAGCTGGGCTTAGGAGGAGGTGCAGTGCGCAGGGGCTGGGAGAGACGATGGAGGGTGGGGATCCTGTCGCTCAGGAGCCCTCGGCTCAGCTGGTGCGGCCCTCGTGCTGTCTCCCAGGAGGGCTTGCAAGCAGATGGTGCGATGGAGAGGGCGCCAAGAAGGCCATCCAAGTGACCGAAGGCCCGGGGAGTCTGTCCCTGTTGGCAGAGCCTGGCTCAGGCCAGCAAGGGCCGGAGACGGGGAGGGCGATGCGATGCTAGGCACCTGCCTGCTGGTCACTGAGAGAAGGCAGGAGAGCGGACGTCATGCTGCAGCACGAGGGACTGAGGGGAGACAGCGGAAGAGCTGCCTGTGGAAACAGGCAGGATACTGAAACATGGATTAAATGGAATTTGGATGTATTTTCTGGCCGAACATGGGGAAACCGAACCAGTTAATTCAGTTTCAAGCTTTTTAAGTTTCCATAGAGTCTGATGGGCAAGATATCTCTTTTCAAATTCTTGCTTTTTGATGAAACTCTCCTAGGACCTCATTTGGCCTACAGTTACCCCAGTGGCCACTCTCCCCCCAGTGGCCACCTGCCCACAGAGGAATATATTTTGAAATGGAGGTAAACCTCCCATAACACAAAATTCACCATTTTAATGATTTTAAAGCACACGTTTCCGGGGCTTTCAGAACGTTTACAGTGTGCTGCAGCTACCGGCACCGTCTAGCTCCGGAACATACTCATCACCCAGAGGGGAACCTGCACCCTGAGGCAGGCACCACCCATTTTCACCTCCTGCCCCGACCCCTACTAGTCATATGCTTTCTGTCTCCATGGATTTGCCATGGAAATGTATTTCTTTAGGAATCTTTTACATTATGCACTTAATTCCCCAATTAGAAACCGTAGACTACTGATACATCTGTGTGTGTGTGTGTGTGTGTGTGTGTGTGTGTGTGTGTTTGAGAAAGAGAGAGAGAGGAGAGAGGGCAAGAAAGAAGTCAGAGTAAGAAGTCAGAGTCAGCATTCATGAGAAATCTATTTGAAATATCCAAAGTGGAAACGGGGGAAATGCTTATTTTTCAATTAGAGGCCTGCAATTTGAACTAGGTGTCAACTTAAACTTCTCAAGGGCCCAGTCAGTCATAGGTTATAGAAATGTCAGACCGTTCTTGAAATATGCCTGTAACATTGAGAAAGGCTTGTGAATGGCAACATGGCTTCATAGATCCCAAATCACGCCATAAAGTTTCACATTTTCACATCCGACAGCAGCCCCGGCCGGGACCAGCTCTTCCTGGAATGGGTGATGCCAGCCCCGTTGCTTTTACTTGGAGCGGCGTCCTGGTGGCCATGCCTGTCTGCCTTTGTCCCAGTGAGCACGTCCGCTGACGCGGGGGAAGCTCAGGATGCCCTGACCGGTAAGTGAAAAAGCAACTGGAAATAAAATAATACAACCCCTTTTATTGGCCAAGCGTAAATACTTACCAATTTCAAATTAGAACATACAGTTTATTCCGGTTGGACTTTTTACAGAGTTAGCTAACCTAGTCACAAACGTAAAAACCTTGGAAACGAACTGGGAAATGGTGTTTAGGGTGCCTATTCTTTGTAAAATGGTTTAAAAATTGTACGGCCTTCTTGGTCATGATTACATGACAGGGAAGGTGTGTTTTCTGACTTCTGGGAAAATACCTAAAGGTTTTGAAAGAAATCTGGATTTCCAACCCGTCAAATGACTCCTAGGAGGAGTAGCCAGGAGGGTTTGTGGTTTAAGCGGTGCTTTGTGATCTCGAATGTCAAGGCCAGGAGATGACCGTCACTTTGCATTTGCACATATTTTGAGGGTTTTTATTACATTTCACTTTTCATTCCTTTATATTCCATGCGCCCCAGCTACTCTATCTGGACTGTTCCCAGTAACACTTAGGGTTCCCCTGCCACGGCTCACACACCTCGCTGGTTTTCATGCTGTGGGTCTTGCTCGTTTTCTTCCCAAAGTCCCTGTGTCTTTCCTACAGGCGTCACCGTGGTCCCTGTCTGATCTCTTCATCCTCTTAGCGTTGGCTTCTGGGGACTCCTCCCTGACAGTGGAAAACAATCTCCGTATCACGTTCTGAGGTATACACTGACTGGGCTGCTACTCCCACAGACACTTCTCAAGCAGTGGTGACCAGAGGTACATTAAAAAATATATTTATTTGTATTGATTTCTGAGAGGGAAGGAGAGGGAGAGAGAGAGAGAAACATCCGCGATGAGAGAGAATCATTGATCTGTGGCCTCCTGCAGGCCCCCTACTCGGGGTTGAGCCTGAAACCCCCTGAGATGGAATTCAACCATGACCTGGTTCATAGGTTGATGCTCAACCACTGAGCCACACCGGCCTGGCCAGAGGTAAATAAAAAAAAATATTTTTTTCCCTTTACTGATTTTTAGAGAGAGGGAGAGGGGGATAGAGAGAGAGAAACATCGTCCATCGGCTGCCTCCTGCACGCCCTCCACTGGGGATCGAGCCCACAACCCCAGGCATGTGCCCTGACTGGGAATCGAACCATGACCTCCTGGTTCATAGGTCAACGCTCAACCACTGAGCCACACCAGCTGGGCCAGACGTAAACTTTTAAAAAACCAAGGGAACCTCCTTTAAGGCACCTGGGAGTTGGCAGCACAGGGCTCCTCTGTGGCCCGGGAAGCTCAGGAAAGCGCCGGGAGGCCTGTTGGCGAGAGGCCTGTGCAAACACCATTATCCGGGTGCTTTGCTGTGGACCCACCCGTCACAAGATCACCTCCAGGGAGAGGTGCCGGCCTGGAGGGCTCACTCCTGTCTCCCCCTCGGGAGCTGCCTCGGTTTACCTCCGGGGCGTGTGGATACCATGGCCCTCTGGTCCCAACCTCAGAAGACAGCCCCTCACCCCCCTGGGAGTGAAGAGGAAGGACGTGAAGGCCGTGGGAAGAGGGGAGAGCGGGGCTGGAAGGGAGAAGGCGGTTGGCAGCAGTAGCTGAACTGCACCCCTATCTCTGCCCTCCAGACCTCACGCCAACCGAACCCCCTGCGCCCCGCCCGCCGCCACCCGCGGCTCCTGATGGCCGCTCCGATACAGGGCCGTGTGCACGCGTCTCCCCGCACACCGGGCGCAGTCGGGCCTGGGCCCGCGGGTGGATCCGGCCGCCGTGGCAC
Source organism: Myotis brandtii (assembly GCF_000412655.1). Taxonomy (NCBI): domain Eukaryota; kingdom Metazoa; phylum Chordata; class Mammalia; order Chiroptera; family Vespertilionidae; genus Myotis; species Myotis brandtii. The sequence continues at coordinate 812,844 of NW_005358520.1, read as the reverse complement.
CTGTCGGACCCCCTCCCGGGATTTGGCGAGTTGGCGAAGGGTAAGGTCAGGGCCTGGGAGGCAGAGGGGCCGGACCCGCGGGATGGAGGGCGGGGAGGAGGGTGAGTCTGGTCGCTCCAGAACCCTTCACCTGCCCCTCGGGAGCGCGGAGAGGCTCTGTCTGGGCCGGGCCGGGCCGGGCCAGGAATGACTGGGATGACCGGTATTCCCGGTCCCTCACCGGCCGGGGGCAGGGGGAGGGCGGGGAGGCAGGATGGGGGGCAGGATGGGGAAGGAAGGGAGAAGCCTGGCTGCTTTCCCCGCTGTAGCCGGGGGGCCTCGGAGACCCGAGTTCTGGGCTGGACTCGACCTTCCCGCCGCGTTTCTCCCCGAGGCGGCTCGGGTCCCTGCGCCCTTCCTGCCCTTTGATGCTGGGCTCGGAGGGACCCGCTGTGCGTCCGTCCGGGCAGACCGGCGGCCGGGGACACACCTCTACGTGAAGGTTTTCGTTTAAAAAAAAAAAAGAAAAAAGGCTTCCGCACGCCCAGGCTGCAGCTCGGCAGCGCTGCCCTCCGTGCCCGC
>NW_005358520.1:800450-811702 GCF_000412655.1 Myotis brandtii | reverse complement strand
GGACCGCCCGGGAGGATGCTGCGGTGAGTGGCCAGGCAGGTGCCGGGCTCGCGGGCCCCGGGGACTGTGGCTGAAGGGCGAGCAGAGCGCCTGGTAGCTCCTCTGACTCCTGTTTTGGAGGGGGCCTGAGGGAGCCATGGGTGTCCAGGGGGTAAGAGGGGCTTGCAGGCCGGACAGGACAAGTGGGCTGGGCAGCCGGGCTCCCTCGGTGGAGACCTGGAGCCCAGGAAGGCTGGCCCGCGCACTCCCGCTGCCGGGGAAGGCGCGCAGCCCACTGGCCTTGGTCCTGCTGAATTCCAGCATGCGCGGGCCTGCTAACATGACCGTGGCTAACCCCACCACGTCGTTCCTGATCATCTTGCTTCACGGTCCTTTAAAATGGACACACATTCCAACCTCCTCTAACTCCAGGGACAAAATATGCTTTTGATCTCCTGCTCCGTGTGTGTCTTTGCAGGATCCTTAACAAACTACCTGACCTCGGCCAAGTTCCTTCTCTACGTGGGCCATTTCTTATCCACTTGGGTAAGTGAGCCTGTGCAGTCATTCTTACCACACACTTGCACAATTCAGGTTTCCTTTGACTGGGGCCAGCTGTTTTAAGCCACCCTCCTGTTTGTCGTGCAGCGAGAGACATAACATTATCCAAACACATGCTCTTATGAAAAAGTGTTTCTCCCCCCGCCCCTCCCCAGGGTATTTTCCCATAGGGTTAGTAAATACTATTTAATTATCAGGTTATTACACTTTATGTAGGTTGAACAAGTAGCGAAGGACAGCTTTAACCACAGCAGTAGTATTTGCATTGTTTGTCAATGGTTTGTTTTTTTTCATTATCAGGCTTAGTAAGTGGTCATATCTGCTGCTAAGAATGAATGGCTGTCTCAGATACCTTCTATTCTTTCCTTCATGTTCTGTTTTTAAATTTTCTTTCGTTAAATTTTTGTTTCGGCATACTGCACTATGAAATTACAGGAGAATTGCAGAGTGATGGACTTAGGCTAAGCATAGCATCCTAAGGTTAATGTAAATAAAATGGACCCCCAACACAAATGTCTGAGTGACGAAAAGCCTGGTCTTTAAAAATGTTACCTGTAGGCAGGTATGGGTGGGGCCCCTCAGGCTATGTTGAAACCATCATGCACTGAAAGTCATCACCTGACCCAGTTTTTCCTCTGACTTCCTCTGTGGTGTTGTAAGGGGCCCTGTGTTTCTGTGGGCCTGGGTTCTGTCCTCACCGCCCCAAGAAAGACTAATCCCAAAAGGGTGTTGGATGTGTATTTAACTCATGATTAGACTCTTTAAAATTAAGCAATTGTTCTTCCGGTTTAGAAGCAGTGAGTCTGAGTATATTCTCTTCACACCTTGTGTATGTTTAAGAAGAACCGTAGGTAAGGAGAAAGAGTTTTGAGAGGACCTTTGGTGACGGCTGCTTTCCTTTTAAGTTGGAAACGTCTCATAAATCGTCCTGAAGACGTGCATGCCCACTATCGTAGGAGGAAATCTGCGCCCCGGGCCCTGGGGGAATGCTCAGCCGGGTTATCAGCTCCTGAAGAAACAGCAGCAGAGCCGGCCTTGCGGGAGGCAGGCGCCTCTCTTCCGAGGCCTAGACAGGGGCCCCGCAGGCACATGTGAGCACGGAGGAATCCCGCAGATTTCACTTCCAGTAGCTGCCGGTTCTGGGTGGAAACCTAGTGAGAGTACTCTCCATTAATCTGACTCAGTGGTTTGGTGTTCCAGTTTAACTCAGTAAGTATGAAGTATTGAAAACACACACAAAACAATCACAAGTGATGGAGAGGATCTGAAATTCTCACCTGTGGTCTGGGCCTGCCCATGAGGGCAGCGATGTGCCTCACTTCCAATGCCGGTACGTTTAGGGTTTGTGTGACCTTCTGTCCATGGGTGGGGAGGGCAGATTTGCCGAAAGAGCGGGACTGTGGTTCCAGGAGAGTTGTTTGGTCACAGTGTAAATTCCACAGCAAAGTGACAAGCTTATGGCAATTTTACAAGTAAGTTGAGCAAAGGGAGTTCTTGTGGGAAAGTTGTATTTAAAGCAAGCCCCCCGCAAAACAAACAAAAAACCAGCAACTACAATCATAGCTGATGCATCTACATCTATCTATCTATTTCCCTGCCAACTCTGCCAAACCATGGCTTCCTGTACACTGAATATGGAGGTGTTACCGTAGAAGGTTATACGAGCTTAAATGTGTGTAGGGTTGAAAGCTTTTATTTCTGACTTCATTTCTACCTGCCAGTGGATCCATATGTTTTCCTCTAGACCAGTGGTTCTCAACCTTCTGGCCCTTTAAATACAGTTCCTCATGTTGTGACCCAACCAGAAAATTATTTTCATTGCTACTTCCTAACTGTAATGTTGCTACTGTTATGAATCGTAATGTACATATCTGATATGCAAGATGGTCTTAGGCGACCCCTGTGAAAGGGTCGTTCGACCGCCAAAGGGGTCGCGACCCACAGGTTGAGAACCACTGCTCTAGACACTATATCAAGTACAAAGTAGTGTAAGAAGTGGATTCTATCAGGGAGCTTTTTAATATAGGTTAGTATGGGCTTTAACAACTATATCTAATCACAGAAAGATAACCGGTAGTGAAAGGCATTGAAAGGGGTGCCAGTTGCTTCCATCTTATGTCACCATCCTATGACCTGTCTCCCTTTATACCCCAGATGTGTGCATGGCCCAGCCCTCCCTTCCTTCCAGTCCCTGCTCATAGAGGTCTCTGTCACTGCCTCATGCGAAATGCCACCTTCCAACCCCATCCTACCTTTATTTTTTGTCATGCATTTACACTGCTTGACCTATTCTAGATGTATTTTTGGTCTTTGTTCACTGGGATGCAAGCTGCATGGGACCATGGACCTTGATTTTCATGCACTTGTATCTCTGGTGCCTCCGTAGTCCCTCTCAACAAGAGAGGAACTTACTGAGGAATAACTGTGAGTGTTCACTTGCTGATATTCAGTGGGTCTTCAGCTCTTAGTCCACTGGGTATAGATGGACATGTAAGCAAGTATGGCTGGAGCTTATGGGAAGGCAGGGAGTGGACATAAGGAAGGGATGGGTGGGCTTGCAGTTGCACTTGGTCAACATTTACTTAAGAGTTTACTCGATTTGGGGGCTTTGTGAGCATAGAAGCTATTGCTTCTTAAAATGAAGAGGCTTTGGAAATTGGGGTAACTGGAGCAATTTTATTCCCCTCTATCAAGGAAGGGCCATGCCATACGGGGATAAGCAAGAGAGAAATTGCCTCCGTTTTGATGCTCTGGAGGAATCTAAAACAAATTCCGTTGGAAAAAAGATAGGAATAGAAAAACAAAACAAAAAAACGAGGAAGAAGCAATAGTAGTGGAATACTGTTTCTTACTCTTTAGGTTAAAAAAGAGGAAATTCACTTGTTGAGGCAACCTCTCATTTGGTGCATTTATGTGTTTTAGTCTTTTCCTTGGGAGCTGTTCAGAGGAATGGAGGTCAGAATCAAGTACCTCCTCCCCCCCATCATAAGAATCTAGCCTGGAAATGTGTCCTGTAGTGATTTCCAGGGGTAGGTTATGATAGAACAGTGTTGTCCTATTTTATGTTAACCTGTTAGGAATGGAGCCTAAAACATAACAAGGTCCATTATAGATTTCTTATACATTAATTTAACTGATTCATTGAAAAGTCTGTCATGCCACATTTTGCAGTGGTGAATCCCCAAATTCCCTGTATACTCTGGAATCCTATATAATAAAAGGCTAATATGCAAATAGACCGAACAGTGGAACGACTGGTTGCTATGACGTGCTCTGACCACCAGGGGGCAGACGCTCAACGCAGGAGCTGCCCCCTGGTGGTCAGTGTACTCCCACAGGGGGAGCGCTGCTCAGCTAGAAGCCGGGCTCACAGCTGGTGAGCATAGCGGCGGTGGCGGGAGCCGCTCCTGCGTCTGCAGCAGCACTAAGGATGTCCGACTGATGGGGAGCAGACCTAAGCCGTCAGTCGGACATCCCCCAAGGGCTCCTGGACTGTGAGAGGGCGCAGGCTGGGCTGAGGGACCCCCCCACCCTCAGTGCACGAATTTTGTGCACCGGGCCTCTAGTGAAGAAATAAGTAGTTTCTTTCCCCTTTCAAAACCCATCTTTGTTAAAGTGTAAAAATGGCTGCTTGCTATGCATTTATTTCTGATGTCTTCTTTTATGCGGTGCCAGAATTGGCCCATACTAATTTCATCTTTCTGATTGCCCCGCTGTTTTATGACTGAAATTTATTTGTGAAGTGGAGCATAGATTTTAGAACATTAGAGGTACAAAAGGCTTTAGAGATAGTTCATTCTTATCATTTTACAAATTAGTTAAATGGTGGGTTTTGTTTTTTTTTTGGCATTCAAGGCACCCTACTGTTTGTAAGCTCTCCTCTAGGTTCAAGCTGATTCAGAAGTAAACTACCTCAGGACAGGCCCTTCCAGGCTCGGAACCTGACACACTAGGCATCGGCTTTTGTCTTAAAACACCTTCTTAGGTCCGGAAACGTGTTCTTTCTGGAATGGAAAGGATTATGTGTGTTTCATTAATAGCATGTTCTTTCCAGTTTGCTTAGCCCTGGAGCCAGAGCAGCCTCCACTGTGGCAGGATGGACCGTCTTGCCGGTGGCCAGTGTTCCATCCATAGAGGAGCCGACCTTGAAAACCTCCTGAGGGGCCGGAAAGTGCCCTCAGAGAAGCAAGCCACTTCCTGAGAATAACTGACCAGAAACGAAAACGGTTCGGCCACCATTGTCTCCCTCTGGTTGCAGGGGGACCGGATGTGGCACTTCGCGGTGTCCGTGTTCCTGGTGGAGCTCTACGGGAACAGCCTGCTCCTGACGGCCGTCTACGGGCTGGTGGTGGCAGGGTCCGTGCTGGTCCTCGGGGCCATCATCGGCGACTGGGTGGACAAGAACGCCAGGCTTAAAGGTGAGTGCTGCCCCGCCGGCGTAGCTCAGTGGCTGAGCGTGGACCCATGAACCAGGAGGTCACGGTTTGATTCCCGGTCAGGGCACATGACCAGTAGGGGGCGTGCAGGAGGCAGCCGATCAATGATTCTCTCTCATCACCGGTGTTTCTCCTCCTTCTCTCTCTCCCTCTCCCTTCCTCTCTCTGAAATCAATAAGAACACATTTAAAAAACTAATAATAAAGGTGAGTGTTGTTACAACCATGCCTTTGTATTCATGGACCAGCGCCTGAGCTGCAGGGAAACCCCTGTGGCGGCCCACTGTGCACCCCGCTGAGTGCTGGGGGCTGGGCAGCACCTCCCCATGGAGGCTCTGGGCCCCTGTGCAAGGCTAGGGCGACAGGATACTGAGCTCATTGGTTGGGGGTGTACCTCTGGCTGTTCAGACATCCCACATGTCAATGATTAACCCCGTAGGCTTTTCTGAGAACCGTGTTAAACATTGAAAGTTTGCTAGTCTCTGGGTTCTTCCTAACCAGGACTCAGACTGGAGTCTCTTTAGTGTGAGGCTCCTGGGGCAGCGCTCGCTCCCGCGCCCTGGGCGACTATCTCACGCAGAGGTGTGTGCAGGGGATTGAAAAGTACAGATTCAAGAGAGAATGTCTGAGTCTGCCGCGCGGAGGGCCGAGTTATACATGTTTTAGGGCAAAGAAGAAAGAAATACATTCACATTTACTCCAGGGCATGAATGCTGACATGGTCAGGTTGCTATAGGAAAGGGAGAACGTGGGTGAGCAGTTCAGGTATTCGGACGAATAGGGCAGCGTTTCCCTCAGTTGCTCCGTTGATCGTGCGAAGGCCCGGCCGTGTTTGTCTCGGATGCTGGGGGAGGGCTGGGCTACCATTTGTTCCCATCAGTGTAAGGAGAGCCCTGATGATCAAATCCCGGGGCCTGATGCTTTTAGTAAAATAGTCAAGATGCACATCTTTCTGTTGTGAGGATTAATAGACCCAAACACGGATAGAAAAATGTTTCTATCCCCGAAAAGAATTCCTGGCTTTTTACATCATCATTCACAGGAACAGAGAAATGGTATCCATGGGGTATTTAACCTATGATTGTGGCGCACTGACGCTGTAGGGCTGAGAGGACGCCAAGTTGGAGGAGAGCTGGTGGGCCAGCAGGCTCCCGCTCGAGTCCCATGGAATCAGCTCGTTGGCACCTCCACGAAAGTCTCCTCTGGTCTCCAGGCGGAGTTAACCCTTCTCCCTCTGTGCCCATCAGCCTCAGTTCATGCCTCTGCTGTGCTACATACACCCTGGTGGTTACCTGTTCACCTGTCCATCCTCCCTGGAGCCGGTGGGGTCCCGAGAGCTAAGAAACTTGTTCCGTTGCTAGTCGATCCTCGTGCAATCCGTGACTGCACCCATGGATGAGTTATACATCCAGGTTCTACTTCAAGCTAATTTCAAAAGGTGGTTTGTTGTTTCTTGAGGCTGTGATGTGGCCTCCCAAGCCAGGCTGCGCGTGGCTGTCCTTGAAGACGAGCTGTCATGACGCGCACACACGGCGCTTTGTTTAAGGAGCGCTCGGTGAGCGTTTTATGGGAGCATCAGACTCTGTGCAGGAGGGAGGCAGGTGTGCGCTGGCCTTGCCATCCAGACACAGCGTGCGGGACCTCAGCGTCCTGCCCTGGGTCCTCTCCCTGGCAGGTGGGAGGGAGGCGCCATGGGGTCCTCACCGGCGTCACCTGTCCTGATGCCCGCGCTTCACTACAGGGATGGCTGCCTCCGCTCCGAGAAAGCCGCGTTTTCTGTGCGGGGAGGGGTAGCGTAGAGCGTCACAGCAGTGACAGACCTCGATGCCAAAGGAAACACACGCTGCCTCCCCCAACAGACTTTCACAGTCTCTTCTGTGTGCCCGCACTTCCTCTCTGATCAGGGTTGGCCTGTGCGGGGAGCTTACGGATCCGGGACCCCTCCTTCCCCTCCCTCACCACTTCCTACCTGTTCTGGTGTGAGCATCCATGGGTGAGAGAGCTGGGAGCTGGATCGCCTGTGTAATCTGTGTATCTGCCTGTCATAGTGAGCCTTCATGAGAATCAATGGAATGGAAATGTGTCATTATGAAGGGCTCCAACTAAGGAAGAGGGATGGGCACTCCATCCTGCTGTCTGCGATGTCAGTGCAGGGTGTGACCTGGCTGGCTGTCCTGGGAGTGGGGAGGCGGGATCCACCGCAGTCGCGCTGGTTTTATTTCCTGCCGTAGTTGGCATGGCACTGGGCAGTGGTCCAGTGATGGGTGGGTAGACGCAGCCTGCTGGGACGTCCTGGTGTGGCAGGTAGTGAGCGTGGTCTCTCCCTGCAGTGGCCCAGACATCACTGGTGATACAGAACGTGTCGGTCATCCTGTGTGGCATCATCCTGATGATGGTCTTCTTGCACAAGGACGAGCTGCTGACCATGTACCACGGATGGGTCCTCGTAAGTCCTCCCCGCCATCCGCATGGCGGGAGCTGAGCGTGGGGAGTGGTGCGAGAAAGCCCTCGGAGGCCAGGGAGTGTCTGTTTTTCAAATGGGACCTTTTAACGCTGATCTCTGTGTTTACAATATCCCCCCAATTTTTTATTTTATTTAGTTGTTGGTTGGTTTTTTTGGTGTGTGTGTGTGTGTGTGTGTGTGTGTGTGTGTGTATGTATGTTTTTCCCATAACAGGTACTCATTAAGAGTTGTTTGAATTTAAATTTTGTCCTATGGGTTTTTTCCCTATTTGTTTTCAAAAGCATTTCTAAGAGTTCATAATATAATTCAGTTGTTAGTTTTCAGCCCATTAGTATTAACCTGTAATTCATTCATACTACATAAGAAATATTATCTATATATATGTTAATCAGTCATGATTGTGTTCTTCCAATAGAATTGGTATTTTTGGAGGCGGGACATGGGTTAGATAGCTTCTCACACTATGATTTTATGAGAGCTTCATGGAAAAGAGCGATGGTCTGGTGGAAAGGGATGGATTTGATGTCACCATTGAATCTTCTCATGTATATTTGGGTCGATGTTGGGGAGTGTCCAGGCCAGGAATGACCGTAGAAATCTTCAGGTCCATTCCCTTTTTGTTGATGAAAAGACTAAGATAACACTTTCCCCTTAACACTTTCTCCAAAGGAGACATCTGTGGGGGAAACAGTAAAACGGCCCCTATGTTAACACTTTACGGTAACCGTCACATGACTATTCATGTGACTAGTATGAGTTTTATATGTGCTACGGGGGATACAGATTAGGAAGATACTGTGCTCTTTAACTGGACCCTGGGGATCTATGGTTTCATATGTATAAGATAAAATGATTGGTTAGAATGAAATAAAATCAGTTTGATTGTTATGCCACCAACGGCCATGTTGAAGGACGCTGCACACTGAGGTGTAGGACCCTGACACTCAGCCTTTCCCTGTGACTAGACTTCCTGCTACATCCTGATCATCACCATCGCCAACATCGCCAACCTGGCCAGCACCGCCACTGCCATCACCATCCAGCGGGACTGGATCGTCGTGGTCGCAGGCGAAGACAGGAGCAGACTAGCAGGTGCTTCGCTTTTCTCTTTCCCCTAGTCAGCGGTTCTCAACCTGTGGGTCGCGACCCCTGAAAATACATCCTGCATATCAGATATTTACATGACGATTCATAACAGTAGCAAAATTACAGTTATGAAGTAGCAACGAAAATAATTTTATGGTTGGGGCTCACCACAACATGAGGAACTGTATTAAAGGGTTGCGGCATTAGGAAGGTTGAGAACCACTGCTAGATGGACCATGTTAGGGTTCACTGTTCATCAGTGGTGAATAGGACTGCGAGCCTTCGTTTCTGGGTATTTCTTAAGGACAAATGGAAAGGATCGTCTTTTTCTTACCACATTATCGGTCTCAGTGCAAAGATTTATCTCCATGCTACGAAGTTAATTTATAGGATAATGAAGAACTTTTTTATTCTATGCAGACCTGGCAAAAGGAAGAACATTTCCTTTGAGTGGTTACTTTTTTTGAAGTTCTGTTAATGGTTTCTAAATGTTCACTTAATACTTAGAACATTGAAAATGTCACGTGGGGTTTTATTGGCCATACTATGGAGATGATCACCAGTACTTACAGTCATACTGTGGATATTATTTTTCTCCAAACCAAATAGAAACAGCTTAATTCTAGGAGAGATTCTATACGTTAATTCCTTCTCCTTTAAAGTTATAACTTATAACTTCTATTACGTTATATCTGATGGGATATAATCGCTGTTACAAATACTAAGGAAATAGAGGAGCGAATACAGTTTTAGGAAGCTTATAGTCTTAGTCCTTCATTAGAAAACATACACAAGAGGCCACAGAAAGACTGAAGAATGCTTGCAAAGCTTCATGCCCTGTTACGTCAGCATTCCCGGGGCTCAACATAACCTACCTCACTCAACATCCCCCACCTACCCCTCACACAGCACAGAGACACCAACTGGATTGATAATGACAGGTGAAGGAGGAAGGCCACACCTATCTGCTGATCAGATCAGCTGAATCAACACTGAGACAATGCGAATCACAAACAGGTTGCCCAACCATCCTGACAGACAAGAAAGGCGTTCCTCACGCCTTAACTAGCTTTTCTAGGGCACAGAAGGCAAGATTAGTGCTGAGGTTAGCAAACAACTTTGGACCATGCAGTTAAAAATAAAAAAGATAGAAAGGAAGGGGAGAGAGAAGGAGCAGAACCTGTGGAAGAGCTAGAAGAGAGAGGATTCGCTGGAATCATCACTTAGGGGTGCAGAGCAATGCTGGGTAGGATGGTGCGCACAGGATGCCCTTAGCACAGGCGAATCTGCTGCAGGAAGTGCTCCCTGGAGCTGAAGTGGCCATTCTCATCGAGTTCTCCTCCTGTGGCCATTTACCGAGAGGAAGTAATCCCATATCTCTTTTTGTCATATTGAACTGTAAGATAAGTCTTTTCTACCATACGAGTTTAGGTATGTAAGACATGTCCATGTTTTCAAATTCAGAGGGCATAAAAGGATATATTTTGAAAATAATATATCTGATGGAATATATTTGGGGGGGGGTGGTTTTCAAATGATTTTCTTTCCCTTATCTGAATTTCTTAATTCATTTAGACTCTGAAGTCTGAATAATCTGTAAAAAAAAAAAAGTATTACATAAAGACAAAGTTACTCAGAATCTTTAACTTTTTTCTAAATATATAAACAAAACAAAGAAAAGGAAAGAAATAATACATAACTTTGTGGGATCTTTTTGGCTGGGCAGTGATGCAGAATAACAGGAAATACATGATTGGCTGTTTCTCAGCAAGCTTTCTTTTTAAAAAAAAAATTTTTTTTAATTGAAATCAGAGAGAGAAAGGGAGAGGGAGAGAGATAGAAACACCATTTGCACACCAATCTCTGGGGATTAAGCCCACAACCCGGGCATGTGCCTGACCTGGAACCCAACCGTGACCTCCTGGTTCATAGGTTGATGCTCAAACATGGGCCACACGGGTGGGGCTCAGCTGTCTGTCTTCATGTTAGGAATGATTGCAGAGCGGGGAAGCTAGGCCAACCAAGCTGCTTTCCAGCCTCTGGACTGGAGTGTCTCAGGTTGAAGGAAGGAAGGAAGCTGCCCGCGTTAGCTTTTGGCCAGTGGTGCTCACTCGGCCAGCAGTCCGGCTAGTGGCCCCAGAGCAGGCAAAACCTACGCCTTGTCTTCTCTCAGGGTCTCACCCCGGGACTTGTGTTATAAGAACCATGTTTCAACACAGGATACAAAACCTTTCAGTCCTGAGGGCCAGCAGGGGTCTAACCATGGGTTTTGGGTGCTGTTTCTGCTTTAAGGCAGCGTTAAAGGACAACAAAAAGGGGTTAAAGAGCAACAAAAAAGGTAGAATAAAGGAAAAAGAGAAGAGAGAAGGAGGGGATTCCCGGTAGCTCTGAGCTTGTGTCTCTACACAGTGTGAACTCCTCCAGGCAGGAATCATGCATGTGGTTCAGGCAAAGATTTAGGAGCCCAGCAGGCAGGGTTGTGGGTGCTCTGTGCGTGTGCGAGCGGGTGGAGGGGAAGGGATGTGTATAAAGAGGACAGGTGAGCTGTGTGCTAACTGCTCCCATTCCCTTTTCCCGTTGTTTCTTTCTTTTTTTTTTGCTGACTGTATTAAGATGTCCCCCCGTCCCCTCACCATGCTTGCTCCCCTCCACCCAGCCCCCGCCGCACCCCAGGCCTTCACCGCACTATTGTCTGTGTCTGTGGGCTGTGCATATATGCACACAAGG
>NW_005358520.1:794712-800422 GCF_000412655.1 Myotis brandtii | reverse complement strand
AGATCAGTCAGTCTTGATTTCCGAGGAGTTTTGAAGTTGGGAGTTTACACTGTGGGTAAAGACAGGAGAACATGTCTGTGGGGGGTTGAAAACTTTAGAATTTCGGGGGCATCAGGCTAGAGTAGCGCTGTTGCCACCTGGCTCAGACAGCTGCAGAAAAAGCAGTTTTTCACATAAATACTGTCCACTGATCTGCTAACTGATTTGTCCAGGCGCGTGATTCAGGGTTTTTATTGAAACATCCTCTTGTGCCCCTCAAACCTGTTTAAAACTAACGTCCTTCTCACAGGCTTTTCGCTCCATTTGTTGCTTAACATCCTTTCCTCGTCCCTTTGCTAATCTCTCCTTATGAACAGCTTCGGGGGTTTTCCTCGCCCACCATCCTGAAGACACACCTGCTGGCTAGCTTGGTCGAGAATGGCAGATAAGTTTCCTGTTTGAACTCTGTTGACGAAAAATTGATTTCGTGTTCGATGTGTACAAACCCGCCGGCTGCTATTTGCTCAGCAAATCTGCTGTTTTAAATGATTAGTCTATGAGATGTAATATGCCCTGCATAACAGCCAGGGGCTGTTTAATGTCGTGTTCTGTGTCACAGCTGCTGAAAACAGTTAAATGGGTTTCGAATGAGCACACACTTGTCTGTTTGCGTAGAATCTGTAAAGAGGACATGTTTGCACATTGGGGTGACTGGTTCTTCTCGTGCCTGGGGCCAGGGAGACGATTAGGTCTTTAAAAAAGCTGTTATCTAGTTCATTCTGCTTCAGAAAAACAAAAGCTTCTGACACTAGATCACAACCAGGCGTTCCTGCGTTCCTAATAGAATGTGAGAGACAGAGGCGGTGGCATAGAAGTTTCCTGCTGAAAAGAGCAACAAGTTATGGTAACGAACTGGTTCTGGGGCTTTCAGAGCCGAGGGTCTCTCCTCACTAGAGCCTGGATTCAAATGGCCGAGTGGTGTGGATGGAGGCCGCGTGTTTCTGTCAGCGCAGGAGTTGGGAATGTGTTCGTGGGGGCGGGCGGGAGCAGCGAATCTCAGTGGGCACGGCTGTGGCTGCGATGGGAGAGCTGCCTTCGCCTCTCGGGTGAAGGGGCCGTGTCAAAGTTCTCCTGTTATCACAGCAGCGTCACCGTCACACACTCCGGGGACGGATTGGAAGGTAGTTGAGGAGCAGGAAGCACGGGGGAGGAGGGAAGGCAACGTCCCTGACTGCGCTGTCGGTCACGTATGGCTTTTCCTCCCGGCGCCCTGCAGGCTGACAGGCTGACCTCATTAATTTCCATTCCGTGAGATAGAGAAGGAGACAGTAGGGCATTTTCTTGACTTCTCTCCTTCGCTCTTCTTGTCCTCCACTCTGACTCAGCTGTATATTTCCATGGTCACAGCCTCGGCCTTGCCATCAGCACTAACTCCTCCCTTCCTTGATCTCGGCCGTAGGCGTCCACATCTTGGACGGCCACCTCCTATTTTCCGGCTCACTCCTCCGGGACCCCAGCCCCAGCAATCCTCCCGCCGGGTCGTTACCTACCAGTCATCCATTCCACTACCTTTCCCGGGTCTGACCCCTCTCCGCTCCCTGTTTACCCAGCTCACATTCCAGGGTCACATGGTCATCACTCACCTGGCCTTCTCCCCTCTGTCACTGTCCTTTTATAAGACCCTGGGGAAGTCCACCTCTCACAGCAGAACATGGAGAAACGCACCCAACCTCGCTCACTGTTCTGAAAATTCATGACCACCGGGTGCAAGTTGGCCCTTTCATACCGTTTTCTCCGCTCCCTGCCTCCTCCCCTTCCGGAGGGACGATGCCATGCCTTCTCCCTTGTCTGTGTACAGTCAGGAGCTCCTCTCCCGTTCTCGCTTTCACCCACGATCTTGCTTGTATTTTCCTGGGAAATGAAAGAAGTGAGAGGAGAACTTCCATGTGCTCCCAGCAGCTCAGCGCTCTTTCCGCCTGGACTTGAAGCCGTACCCATGGCCCACGCCCCTGTGTGTGCTCCTGTCTAAGAACAACTCTGCCCCCTGGGCCGCAGATGTACACCCCGCACCTTCTCGTCTGCCGTGTCATTCCTGTTACAGCATAGAAACAGGCTGTAGTCTTTCTCTTCTCAATATCCCTCCCTGTCTCGCCCTAGCCGGTGTGGCTCAGTGAGTAGAGTGTTGGCCCATGGACTAGGGTCCTGGGTTAGGTTCTGGTCAAGGGCAAATGCCTCAGTTGCAGGCTCCATCCTGGCCCTGTTGGGGCTCATGCGGGAGGCAGATGTTTCTCTTTCTCTGTCTCTCCCTCTCCCTTCCACTCTCTCTAAAAATGGAGAAACGCACCCAACCTCGCTCACTGTTCTGAAAATTCATGACCACCGGGTGCAAGTTGGCCCTTTCATACCGTTTTCTCCGCTCCCTGCCTCCTCCCCTTCCGGAGGGACGATGCCATGCCTTCTCCCTTGTCTGTGTACAGTCAGGAGCTCCTCTCCCGTTCTCGCTTTCACCCACGATCTTGCTTGTATTTTCCTGGGAAATGAAAGAAGTGAGAGGAGAACTTCCATGTGCTCCCAGCAGCTCAGCGCTCTTTCCGCCTGGACTTGAAGCCGTACCCATGGCCCACGCCCCTGTGTGTGCTCCTGTCTAAGAACAACTCTGCCCCCTGGGCCGCAGATGTACACCCCGCACCTTCTCGTCTGCCGTGTCATTCCTGTTACAGCATAGAAACAGGCTGTAGTCTTTCTCTTCTCAATATCCCTCCCTGTCTCGCCCTAGCCGGTGTGGCTCAGTGAGTAGAGTGTTGGCCCATGGACTAGGGTCCTGGGTTAGGTTCTGGTCAAGGGCAAATGCCTCAGTTGCAGGCTCCATCCTGGCCCTGTTGGGGCTCATGCGGGAGGCAGATGTTTCTCTTTCTCTGTCTCTCCCTCTCCCTTCCACTCTCTCTAAAAATCAATGGAAAAATATTCTCAGATGAGGATTAACAACAAAAATATCCCTCTCTTCACCCACCTACCACCCCATTTCTTTGTGTTTTTTTGTTTGTTTGTTTTTTCAGGGCAACTTAAGAAAAAGAGCTGTCTGCTCACCAGCTCCTTTCCTTGGTCAGGGCCTTGTTCCATAGGCCAGGGAGCAACATTGACATTGTACATGCAGGCCACACCACTCACTTAATATAGACGGTGTCCCCTGGAGTGGGCAGCAGTCCCTTAAATCAACTTCAGCCAAGCATTTGTCCTCCCTGCTCCCCCAGACGGCCCTGTGTGACGTCCCCAGTACCTGCCCTGTGACCAGCCTAGAGCTTCTGCTAGGGCGCATTTTCTTGCCATAGCAGCAGCACCTCCTTGCTGGTTACTCCCTGATCTTTGAAGCACTGTTACCTCTGAGCTGCTGGGGCACCATCTCTCCTCACCTTCCTGACCTCCAGACAGCGGCATGCCCAGGACCCAGTTTTCAGACCTTTCCTCTTCTTTTTTAATTTTTTAAAAATATATTTTATTGATTTTTTACAGAGAGGAAGAGAGAGGGATAGAGAGTTAGAAACATCAATGGGAGAGAAACATCAATCAGCTGCCTCCTGCACACCCCCTACTGGGGATGTGCCCGCAACCAAGGTACATGCCCTTGACCGGAATCAAACCTGGGATCCTTCAGTCCGCAGGCCGACGCTCTATCCACTGAGCCAAACCGGTTAGGGCCCTTTTCTCTTCTTGATCTACACTCACTCTCTAGGCGACTTCATCTAGTCTTATTACATTTAAAACCAACCAGCTGATGGATTCCGAATCTGGTACCTACTTCTTCCCTAAACCCACATGCATGTGCTTGACTGTCTGCCTGATGTGTCCTCCTGAATGCCAGTGGCCCTATCAGAACCAAAGTCTCTAGAACCAAACGTTTCTTCTTTTGCCCCAAACTTAATTCTTCTGAAGAGGCGATTCTTCATTCTCTTTATTGTGCCGAAGGTGCCCAGCTCATCATAGGCATTTAATTAATGTTTATGGGGGGAAAAATGAATGGAGACTCACAATTGTATTCATTTTGAAAGCTGATATTAGATGATTTTCTACAATCCCAAGGGAATCATGATTTTTGAAGAACATTTATTATGACTTGATCCAAACAACAAATACTTTTCTAAGAAAATGGTTATGGTTTGCTGATAGAGCGCTTTTACAGATTTACACGTCAGGAGCCTGCACGCATGGCCTCCAAATTGGTACGTGTTGGCAGGCAGTCTCCATGGTTGCAGACTTATCTGCGTCTTTCGCCTGCCCCTGTAGATATGAATGCCACGGTTCGCAGGATCGACCAGTTAACCAACATCTTGGCGCCCATGGCTGTTGGCCAGATTATGACCTTTGGCTCCGCGGTCATCGGCTGTGGCTTCATTTCCGGGTGGAATCTGGTGTCCATGTGCGTGGAGTACTTTCTGCTCTGGAAGGTTTACCAGAAGACCCCTGCGTTAGCCGTGAAAGCCACTCTCAAAGTGGAGGAAGCTGAGCTGAAACAGCTGAATTTACACAAAGGTAAATCCAACACAACGATCAATCCTTTTACTCTGCTGTCCAGACCTTAAGTGTTGGGGAAGCCCAGACTGTTTTTAATTTATATCAGAGTTTGTTCCCCCCGAAGGCCTGCATGAGGCTACACATGCCACTTTGGTGGGCGAGTCACCACCCAGGCTTTGGAGGGTCTGAGGAAGGACCCTCTGGGGGTTGGAATGGGACCCCTGGCCCTCTTCCTTCCTGAGCAGTAGACACAGAGGGGCAGCTCATTGAGGGGTGGCTGAGCAAAGTGGAGCCATAGGAATGGGAAGAAAGCTGAGAAGAGCAGAATTCCTAGGAGCTACACGCCATGGAGGTGCTTTGTCGGACGGTGGAAGGGAGGGAGGACCTGAAGGTGGCTGTTCCCCGAGAAGAGGAAGATGGGCTTCCAGACAGTGGAGCCTGAACAGGTCTCCAAATCCGAAGCTTTGTTCACCCCGACAACCACTGTGCTTGTCTCTGATGTGGCCTCCTGAATGTCAGTGATCCTATCGGAACCCAAGTCTCTAGAACCAAACGTTTCTTCTTTTGCCCCAAACTGAGTTCTTCTGAAGAGACGATTCTCTTTATGGTGCCGAAGGGGCCCAGCCCATCACAGGCATTTAATTCATGTTCAAATCTGTTGAGTTTTACTTCGGTGGGAGTTGAGTTTCAAAGAGAGCAGGTGCGATCGAAATCAACAGCGTTTTGTTTATGTAACGCAGTTGCCACTGGGAGCTGGTTCCTCGGCTGTGATGCCCAGAGGAGTAGAAGAAAATGCCTCTTACACTGTAGTAGCCCAGGGCCCCCATGGGGGAGGGAAAGAGGAGAAGAAAGAATACTGAGTGAAATAACTGGCTCCCCCTCCCCCACCACCCATGTCCTCTCCCCTCAGTAAACGATGTATTTTATTCGCAGAAACTGAGCCCAAACCCCTGGAGTCCACTCACCTGATGGGGGACAAAGACCCTGCGGTGCACGCGCTGGAGCCGGAGCCCGAGCCCAGCTGCGGGGAGCAGCTGGCCGAGCCCTTCCGCACCTTCCGCGACGGCTGGGTCTCCTACTACCGCCAGCCCGTGTTCCTGGCGGGCCTGGGCCTCGCCTTCCTCTACATGACGGTGCTGGGCTTCGACTGCATCACCACGGGCTACGCCTACACGCAGGGCCTGAGCGGCTCGGTGCTCAGCCTCCTGATGGGCCCCTGGGC
>NW_005358520.1:779647-794445 GCF_000412655.1 Myotis brandtii | reverse complement strand
CGAGTCCGTCCTCTCCGTCAGCCTGCTGTTCGCGGGCGTCATTGCTGCTAGGATCGGTGAGTCCGCCTTGGGGTTGGGGGGTTGGGGGGGCTCTGGCCTTCGGGGTTCAGGGGTTGAGCGTCGCCCCATGAACCGGGAGGTCACAGTTCGATTCCCGGTCAGGGCGCATGTCCGGGGTGTGGGCTCCATCCCCAGTGGGGGGTGCGTGCAGGAGGCAGGCGATCCATGATTCTCTCTCATCATGGATGTCACTCTCTCTCCCTCTCCTTTCTCCTCTGAAATCAGTAAAAAGACATATGAAAACAGAATAAAGTGCCTGCAATAGGGGTTCAGAGAATTCACCAGTATTCCCTGAGTGTTAATATAAGCAGAATTCACTGTTCACCCTTATGTATAATAGTCTCTCATAATGGCATTTTTATAGTTCAAAAAAGTATATTTGTGCTTTTAGAAAACATGGTTAGAGCTTGAAAGTTTTTCCTAAATGGATATTTTAAGTATTGCTGTTGTAATGTTATTAATTAACTCCTAAAAAGAGATTAGCGATGATAATTATATTGCCTTTGGTAATTTAGAGTCTTTATGTGGCTATAACTCTCCCCATAGGACTATAATTTGGAGAATGTTTCTATGGTACAAGGCAAAAAGATAAGTATACAAGTAGGTTGGTGTTTTTGGTTTAAATTTTTTCAAAAGACATGGCAGTTAGGAAAAAGAACCTTCCAAAAGTTCCTGTATTTATTATATACTTTGCCAAACAAATGGATTTTACAGCTCTGGAAGGCAACCTAGTGTAAAGACTTCTTTTACAAAGCAAAATGTAAGTAATCATTAATAGAGTACTGAGGGATTATTCTGGAAATGAAACCGTATTTTTATCTTCTGGTACAAAGCAGTTTATTAATTTATCAGAGACATTAATATTCCGAGTGAGACAGCTTTATTGCAGGGGCTTTAGAACCCAAGCAGTAAAGGTAATAATGGTTTAACGTTTCCTTACACTCTAATCATGACAATATATAGGTCAGTTCATTTAAACCTGAAAAATACCAGCACAGTCATGTGCTGCTTAACGAGGCAGAAACGTGCTGAGAAGTGTGTCGGGAGGCGGTTTGGTTGTGAGAGCACGAAGGAGCGCCTTACGCAAACCTCATGGCATGGCCTACTGTCCACCAGGCCGATGGCACAGCCTGTGAGTCTTAGCCTCCAAGCCTGCCCAGCTCGCTCCTGTGCAAAACACCAGATTAAATCAAGCACCAGAGAAATGATGCAACCAGGAGACGCGGTAACTTGAGACGGATGAGGCTGCTGCCAGCATAACATGACACACTATCTCACAGCAAACTTTTATTTTTTATCTTTTTTATTGATTTCAGAGAGGAAGGGAGAGGGAGGGAGAGAGAGAGAGAAACATCAATGATGACAGAGAATAATTGATTGGCTGCCTCCTGCACGCCCCCTACTGGGGATCCAGGAGGGAACCCAACCGTGACTTCCTGGTTCATAGGTCTAGCGACGCTCAAGCCACTGAACCACACTGTCCAGGCAAACTTTTTTAAATTAATAAGTAGAAAGAGAACATTTTAAAATAAGGAGAAAAGGTTGGTATAGTAAATACATAAACCAATAACATAGTCAGGCATTATCATTATCAGGTATTATGTACTGGGTGTAACTGAACGTGCTATATTTTCTACATCCGTCGGTGCAGTGGGTGTGTTTACACCAGCATCATCCAAATGTGTAACACATCTCGCTAGCATGTCACCATGGCTATGATGTCACCAGGCAATAGGAATTTTTCAGCTCTAGTAGAACCTTGCAGGGCCACCATTGAATATGTGGTTTGTCATTGACCATAACATCATTGTTTGGCACATGACTGTACTTACGATAGAATTATGTCTGTGATTTCAGAGCTTTGCTTTCATAGTATGAATAATCACAGAGAAACAGAATTAAGATGTTTGTAGAGTCAGGTGGCTGTAAATATCATTTCTTAGAGCCACTGGTAACCCAGTACTATTTCTTAATGAAAAATAACTCTCTAAGGCAAGGCTATGACCAATATACTATGGTGGCTTTAAAGTAATGGGGCTAACGTGACTGTTTCACGTGTCGACAGATTTTCAACCTATAAATCTGAAATATATGGCTATCAATTCTAGAGATTGACCGTTTCTAAAAAAGATATTCTTCATTACAGGCCTTTGGTCCTTCGATTTAACTGTGACACAGTTGCTGCAAGAAAATGTAATAGAGTCAGAAAGAGGCATTATAAACGGTGTCCAGAACTCCATGAACTACCTTCTCGACCTCCTGCACTTCATCATGGTGATCCTGGCCCCCAACCCGGAGGCCTTCGGCCTGCTCGTGCTCATCTCCGTCTCCTTCGTGGCCATGGGCCACATCATGTATTTCCGGTTTGCCCAGAAGACCCTGGGCAACAAGCTTTTCGCCTGTGGTCCTGTCGAAAAGGACGTTGCGAGCGAAGACCAAGCTTCCACGTCTGCTGTGTGAGCCGGTCTCGCCGGCTGGTCCCTGTTACTAGGTTACACAGAGCGCGTGCTTGTCTTGTGCTTCACATCCCCCTACGTGGCTGGGTGTCCCTCTGGTTTTACCACAACGGTGTCCTGAAGGCTAAACGCTGTTTCCGAAACCTCAGTCAGCTGAGTGAACTGGTTGGCTTCCCTTCCATTTCAGGATGGGAAAAAGTAGGAAAGGAAAAAGCCTAAAGATAGAGACTAAAATGGCACATACACTGATTTTCCCCTGTTTCTACCGAGTAGAGAAAATTTTCCATAAAAGAGTGGTGAGTCGGGTGAATTAAGTTAATTTTTGGCAGATATTTATTCTCTGTAGTAGAATTCAGATGTCAGTTTGCCCTAAGACTCACTCTCGTTCAATCCGGCTAATTTACTTTCCTTTGTGTTTTATTCCATTATAAAAACCAGTTCTCCTCCGAGCAGGAAGACTGAAGTTTCATAACCAGTATTATCCTCATTGATCCTGACAATCTTAAGGGATTTATATAAATGTGGAAAACAACATATTTCAGTAGAATTCTCTAACAGGGTTATGGTTGAACTTTAGAGAGCACCTTGGTATATTTGTATTATCAGAGAGGGCAACATACCGTATTAACCTACACAGCACTCTGTAAAATGCTAATACGCTGCAGGTAGAAGCAACGCTGCACAGTAGATTTATAACACTGAATGCATAATGACTTCCAGCGCCAACAGTCTGGCCACAGAAACTCGCACTGAAGGACCAAGATCTGGAGGTAACTCCCGCCACCCTCACTGACTGCCTCTCTCAGCCGCGAGGGAGTCTGCTTGCTGCCCGCAGGTTGAATGGGAAAGCAGGCCCACAGGGGAAAGGGTTTGTGTTGTCCATCATGTGACTTGTTAGGAGCACGCTGGGGTGGAGCATTTTCCCCTTGATTGTTTGTACCCAGGAGCTATTTTTACCCAGTTGCAGAGCAAGACTGTCCCTAAATGAATTCCTTTCAGATGTCTCTGAGAAGCATGGGGCGGGGGGGGGGGGCGGGGGACGTTTGTATATATTTTTAAAAACTGTTTGGCGAGTCCTTTTGCAACATGCCAGTACCAGCAGGCCCTCTGCCTTAACGTTTATGCACTTTCGTGGAGACGGCAATACGTCACGATGAGCACTTTCCTAACCCTTGAGGTCGAGTCTTTTTCTCTTTTCTATGGTATGTCATGATTTGCTATGTTGTATAATCTTTGTAAAATATTTCTATATAAAACTATTTTTAAAATCTTGATGGCTTTGGCCTCAGTTGTGTTCTTTAATTTTTTAAAACAACTTATTTTGTCACCAGTCCTCTGTTTTGATCGTGTGTTTGGTTCTCTGGGAAGGGCCACAGCCTCATGGTGACCATCATGGCTGTGTTGCTCCAGTGGCGGGTGGCCGGGGAAAACTAGTGAGCACGAGGCCCGGCCCCCTTGCTTGGACCGGGAGGAACCGGATGAAGCTCCGAGTTCTCTTCTCTTCGTGAACTGGGGGTGGTAGCATAAAGCCAGCTCTGCCCACCTCCCCACCGTCCTGGTGGAGTCAAATCCTACGGAAGCTCTTTGGGGACGGGAAGACGGGGTAGTCTCCTATCACTAGAAGTGGAGCCTAACTCATGACAGCTGAAACAGATTCCGCCCGGCCGGCGTGGCTCAGGGGTTGAGCATGGGCCTATGAACCAGGAGGTCACGGTTCCATTCCCGGTCAGGATACATGCCTGGGTTTCGGGCTCAATCCTCAGTAGGGGGCGTGCAGGAGGCAGCCGATCCATGATTCTCTGTCATCATGGATGTTTCTCCCTCTCTGAAATCAATAAAAATATATTTCAAAAAATAGATTTCTGCTGATCGTCCTGAGAGTAGAGCCACAGTCTATATTCAACACATGTGTACTGATGGGTGCCCCCATGTACTGGTCCTGGGGTGCAGGATCAGAGGCGCCTTTTCTTCCCCCTAAATTGGGAGCTTGGGAACCTGTGGCCTCACCCCGCAGCTACTGATCTGCGCGTGACTTCTGAACAGACTGCAGAGGCCTCCTTGGGCTGGCTGCTGCCTGGAACCCGTCCCTGACTCTCCCAGGGGGCGGAGCCGGGGCTGGAGATCTGCCCTGAGTGTTTGCAGCTGTGACTGAGGGCCTGCGACCTTGTGAAATGAATAGGAACATGTTAGCCAAGGAAAGGCTCAGCTCCTCACTCCGGCCTCTTGCCAGGCTGTGGGCTTGGGGAGAGAGGGCCTGTGTGGGAGGAAGGAGTGTGACGTTGCAGAGTTAAGAGGAGTGTTTACAGCTGCCCCCTTCGCGGAGGGAGTGCGTTCAGGGCAGGAAGAGGAGGGGCGTGGAAGAGGAGCTGCTGGGCTGGGCGGCTTTTGCTGCTGATCCTCAAGGGCACAGAGGAGGCTGGGGTAGGTGATGAGGTAGGCATCTCTGGTGTGTTTCTAAGTGGCAGAACGAACTCATACATGGGAGGCCCATCAGCCAATGCAAACGCGCGGAGTAGGTTAGAGGCAGGAGGACAGGCTGCATTTCACAAAAGTATCACATTTAAGTGTCTCCACTTAAAAGCAAATTCCTCACTTAAAAAAAATATATTTTTACTGATCTCAGAGAGGAAGGGAGGAAGAGAGGAAACATCAATGATGAGAGAGAATCATGGATCGGCTGCCTCCTGCAGGCTCCCCATTGGGGATCCAGCTCACAACCTGGGCCTGTGCCCTGACCGGGAATCAAACCATGACCTTCTGGTTCATAGGTCCAGGCTCAACCACTGAGCCACGCCGGCCGGGCCCTCACTTTTTTTTCATGCTTTTTACTATTCCATGCTGACTTCTTACTGTGGTTATTCAGCTATTTCAACATGGACATCCTTTGTTTGCCTACCAAACACAGGAATGCTAGCTATATTCACTTCCATAAGGAAATATGCATTACCCCCCCCCCCTTTTTTTCTTGAAACCTTTGGCTTCCTTGATATTCCTTTTGTTACTGAGCCCCCTTTATTTAAAAAGGGAATATAAGGGTGTAAGTAAGAAATTACTTTCCTACTCACCATAAGACAAACAGCAATGCCCAAGGGGCTGTAGGGGAGGCAGAGTGTGGGCAGAGCTGTGGTGAGGAGGGCAGGCACCAGGCTGAGACCGCCCGCAGCAATCCCAGCTGCCAGGCAGGAATGTGGGCCCTGTGTCCGCAGATCTTTTGATCTTTCAAGAGAGTGATTGAACGTAGACCCACGAACCAGGAGGTCACGGTTCAATTCCCGGTCAGGGCACTTGCCTGGGTTGCTGACTTGATCCCCAGTACTGGGCGTGCAGGAGGCAGCCGATCAATGATTCTCTCTCATCACTGATGTTTCTATCTCTCTCTCCCTCCCTCTCTAAAATCAATAAAAAAAATATATTTAAAAAACAACAAGAGAAGCTGAGAATCTTGAGTTTGGTGTTAAATCTCAAAATTTTAAATACTGGCAACTAATTGGAAAATGCTTTTCTAGTCAAATAAAAATACATCTGTGGACTACCCGCGAGTCACCCTTGGGCTGCCATTTTTTTTTTTTAGCTTTTCTCTAAGAGATTGGTTTGTGAACAAGAGAATGGTATTTGAATAAACTGTAGGAAAAGAGGAGATATATATATGCAAAAATTGTGGAGTATAGCAAATAAGAAAAAACGAGGCAAACACATGTTTGTAGTAAAAAATGTTAAACTATTGGGCATTTAAAAATTAAAAAATCAATGGCATATTGATGTCAGTGAGAATTCTGCCCCATACTAGCTCCTTGTTCTGTGTGTTGTTTGCACTGATGGGTTAAAGGATAATGATTATTTATTAAAAAGGTTAATGATTCTTTAACTTAAAACACACACCAATGTTTAAAGCTGTCTGAATTATAAGTATAGTGTGCTCCTGTTTTAACAAAGAACGCACAGAATTTTAAATTGTCCGGATCCGGGCTTCCCGCCCACTCCCTCAGTTCTCAGAAGTCCTCACTGTGAGCCGTTGAATGTATCTTTATGGATAATCTCTCCTAAATGAAGCTACAAGAAATAACTTTACAGTCTCACTTGGTTTGTTTACCAAGATTATCTTGATACCTATCTATATCTGTCGACTAACCAATCAATAAAGTGGGGCCTTGACTTTACAAGTTTAATTCGTTCTGAGACCAAGCTCGTTAAGGAGCTCGTTAACTCAAATTACTCTGTCAACTCAATGCAAAAAATCGGCTGAGAGACAGCTGGTATCTCAAAAAACTCGTTAGTCGGGACACTCGTAAGTCAAGGCCCCACTGTATATATTTCCCCCCCAGAATTCTGAGGGTTAAAGTTATGTTTGCATTAAGACTCTCGTTATAGTAATTAAAATAAAAAATATATATAGAACAGGGTAATTAAAAACTTTGAAAACGTAGAAGTAGGCATACACATTACCTAGTCTAATGTGTTGATTCTGACAGAAATAAATTTAGTCTGAGATTCCTTTCAACCAAGACTAACGACTCCTGAGTTTTGCCTTTTTCCTCCCAAATGACACTTACTGAAAACCCGTTTCCAGTTAAATATTGCTTCTTTTCGAATAGTGTCTCTTTTTCTCGTTTGATCTGCCTTTCAGAAAAATCTCTGCTATCAGAACACTTTTTTTGTTTTGTTTTACAAAACAGCAATTCAAAGAAGAGAGTCCAGACGTTAGAAGAACCGCGTGACGCTTATCACGAACCAGCCTGGCCTGGTGACATGAAGCCATAACTGGAAGGTTAAGTGACTTTTTGCCTTGTATGGGGATGTGTTTACATTTTCCAAGTCCAAAAGGGAGCAAATATTTTATCTAAAGAGCGAACGAAGAAGGGTTCAAAGTACAGGTAAGCGCTTCCCTCCATGGTCTTCACCGGCCTCTGGCTGAGCGCGTGCACCGTTTCCTATTTGACACGTTCCTTACTGTATGGACCTCAGGGACGGGCCCCTGGGGGCTCCTGGGCTGCTTATGCGCAGACTCGTCCGGAGAGCGGCTGTCCTGCCCCCGTGTGAGCAGAGCAGCCAGGACAGCCCAGGCGCTAGCGGAATGCAATACCCTGAAGGTAGAGGCGGGTAACTGTTTTATAGGCAGCAGAACACCTCGGGAGAGACAGATGTTTTGCAGAACTCAGTTTCAGAGATCTTACAGTAAATAACTCCTAATAAGTAGGACTTGGTCACATGGTAAATTATACCGAAAGGAACACTTGAACTTGGTGTATGTATATTCCAAAAAGAATGGTGGTTCACTCATAGACTGATGTAACTTCTATTGAGGGCAATGTATTGACCAAATAGATACAGATCTTCTTATCTATTTGTTCTAAAGTATTTAAGTAAAAGACATGACATGGAATGGAACTAACATTTAAACATCTTTTACTTCACTTAATCCTCACCATAACAGAAATACACTATATGTGCGTCATAGGTGAGGATTCTTAGAACAAGTGCCCTGAGCTTACACAGCTGGAAGTGGCAGATTCCAAACCCATTCCTGCCTCTCCTCAAAGGCTGTCTTATCTCCTCCAGACCCCACAACCCCAGCAGGCCCTCTTTCTAACGGGCAGGTTCAGAAAATCTGTAATATCCTTCAGGGATCCACTTGTTCATGGCAAGCACTTCACCTTACACCATGAAATGAGGATAACTCAATTAATGAATTCATTCAGCACGAGGATTTCTAAATGCGTTTCCAGGGAGCTGAAGTTTCCCCCCAATATTGATAGATGGCACAAGTTTTAAATATCTCGGTAGGTCCCTGTGCAGAGCTTACAATACCATGGGGCTCTTCTAGTTCCTTATGAGGCTGAATAGGGAAATGGTTGGGGTGGCGGAGAGACCTGGGTCTGAGTGTTGGTCTTGCCAATTACTAGCTTCTGTGTTCTTGGGAAAATTGTTTAGTTTCCCTAAACTTATTTGTTTGTGCAATGGGAGTGGGCATACCTGTCTCATAGGAGATTGGCACTCTTAGCTCCGTACCTGGTATGCACAGTTCTCTTAAATTCATATGAGGAAAAATTGAGGATATGATTTCTTTCAGTATAAGTTGTTACCAATTAATTTTACCTGTTGATTGTTTTTCAAATGTGACATATTCACTGTGATAGTGGAAGTCAACACAGAGTGTCTAGCACAGTGGTTCTCAACCTTGGCTGCACATTAGAATCACCTGGGAATCTTGTTAAAATCCTTTCTGTTTCTTTGTGACTAATGTTGTGGCCCCACCCCATCACAAAGAAACAGAATTTCTGGAGGATGAGGCCCAGAAATCAGGATTTTAAAAAGATTCCCAGGTGATTCTAATGTGCAGCCAAGGTTGAGAACCACTGGTCTAGAAAGAAGGAGAGAGGAACAGAGAGGGGAGGGTGGCGGAGGAGGGAGAGAGGCCCGGAGGGAGCATATTGGGGGGAAGAGAGAGGAAATGCGCAGGTCCTTAGCCACAGGCAGTCAATGGAGCACAGGTATCTATCCACCCTTCCTCTTCCAAGGCCACTGAAACGACAGGAAGAGAGCACCAGCCCTCAGCGTGCTCCTTTGAGAACAGGCGAACCCTTTCCAGATCAGAGATAAACGCCTGGCATAAGGAAGCCAAGGGCAACATGTTTACCGACAGGCCCCAGCCCAGAGGGCTGAGCACAGTGTGAGGTCTGAGCGGCCTTTCCCGGAAAAGCCTGGGTTGGCAGGCACCTGCGAGCGGTGAGGGAGGTGGGCAGAGGGTGGCATGGAAAACAGCTGCTCCTTCCCACAGGCCCCGGGGGCAGAGCGCATCAGCCTGCAGAGGGCCAGGCTTCAGGAGGGCGCGGCTCCAGAAAAATCCGGGTCTCCATATCGGGGTGAACCCCTGCCTACCTCGTGTTTCCTGCCCAGGTACTTTATGCTGTTAGCGGCTCCTGACTTGACTCGGTATGTGGCAGGTTGCCTTCATTTGAGAGTGAAAAGTATATTCGTGTGAAGTGGAGGGAAAAGACTGTGTGATCTTGGGACTCTCTCGAAGTTAATTGCAATGTTGGTCATGTAAATATATGTCCCGCTGTGCTCTAAATTATGTCATCTTGTTTTCACCAGATGCCATTGTGCTGACAGTAGCTAGCAGGTTACTTGCGTCTGGGACCTGATTTTTGCTCTTCCCATTCCCAATCATCCTTCTTTAACGTTCCCTCTGTCTTCCTGGCGGTGTTTTCTCTATGGTCTCAGTGAGCTGCATTCCTGAGAGCTTGGGGCAGTGGTTCCCAACCTTGGCTGCACATGAGAATCACCTGGGAGTCTTTTAAAAATCCTGATTTCTGGGCCTCATCCTCCGGAAATTCTGTTTCTTTGCTATACAGGGGTGAGGCCACAACATTAGTAACAAAGAAACAGAATTTCCGGAGGATGAGACCCAGAAATCAGGATTTTAACAGGATTCCCAGGTGATTCTAATGTGCAGCCAAGGTTGAGAACCACTGGCTTGGGGCCTGTTGGTTTTAAGAAAATACCCACAGGTGTGAGAAACAGCTTTCAAAACGATGACACGTGCTCAATGCAACACGTTGTAGAAACTCCAAGCTTAGTTTCCAAAAGATGAAGCAAACACTCGGAAAGACACCGCCTGACCTCTCACGGTCAATATTTAGAGAACAGGAGTCGCCGCCTTCACGTGGTTGCGCAAAGCTGGCGCTTCCGCTGGCGGAGGCGAGTGTGGAGGGAGGTCCCCAGGCAGAGGGAGGAGCCGCAGAGTGAGCGCCACCCAGAGAGCCAGGCTCACGTGCAGGGGTGACCGCCAGCTGGTGCAACAAAGGCTAGCCCGGCGACTTTGCACTTGCTGCCATTTTACGTTTGAAATTCTATGTGCAGCAATAGCACCACCAACGCCACACGACCGCCACTGTCCATGAACCATCTGGGCATGGAGTTTCGGCCTTTCGGTGTTTCCATTAGGACTCCTTTTTACTTTCGGGGTATCTGATATGTTTTCCCCATTTCCTGTATTTTATATTCCATGTGAATATCTAATCATAGCTACTAATTAGGGACCACTTTCCACCTGAGATTACTACCGTTCAACAGCACTAACCCCAGAACACAACTGGTAACCTGGCTAAATGGGAAACGCACGCGGTGAACTCAGCAAACTGCTCAAGGAGCCCGTCCTGAGACATTTTGTGGCACCAGCGCCAAAACATTGTTTTTCGATGTCAAAGTAGAGACCGAGTTCCCAGGAGATGGTGGAACTGGGCACACACTGCTAGCTGGTCCTTCTCACCGATCACCGGCGGCAGGGGCTGGCTGCTTGGTGAATTAGTCTCATTTCCAGGTTGCAGGTGCAGAAGGTGAGAGTTCCGGGAGAGTAGACACACTTTCAGTAACAAATCAGGCCGGTCATCGCCAAGACGTACCCAGTGGTCCTCACCAGAGGGTTCCGAGTGGGTGTTAGTGAATTTATTGAGTCCCTGTGTCTTGCTTGAAGGTAGATAGATCCATTAAAAAGGGAGGCCATCCTTCGCATTTCTCCACAATTTACCCCATTCAAACCATTGAAAATAACTATTTTTGCCCTACCAGCATGGCTCAGTGGTTGAGCATTGACCCATGAACCAGGGGGTCACGGTTCGATTCCTGGTCAGGGCACATGCCCGGGTTGTGAGCTTGATCCCAGTGTGGGGTGTGCAGGAGGCAGCTGATCCATGATTCTCTTCATCGATGTTTCTCTCTCTCCCTCTCCCTTCCTTTCTGAAATCAATAAAAATATATATATTTTAAAAAGAGAGATTAACTCCCCCGAATTAGAAACATCCATAATGGGAAGGATGGCCCACTGGTAGATTCAGGACTTGCACTTAAAAAAAAAAAAAGAAAGAAAAAGAAATGAACTATCTTCATCTCATAAAGCTCAATACAATACATCCCTTCGCAGGACGTTTGGTTGACTTCCCAAATAGGTTGAGTCATTGGGTGCTCGCTTTGTGCTGGTCTCTGAGTCTGGTGAATGGAAGAAAAAAAATAGATCTTGGGGATATTCAGGAGCGGGTGATCAATGTCTGCGCATTGTTGTGTGGATGTGCTGTGGTTGAGGTGCACACTGGGGGCTATGGGAGGTCAGAGGGCAACACGTAACCAATCTGGAGGAGGGAAGGCTCCTGGAGAAGGCGATGTTCCAGTTGTGACCCTTCTGTGTCCTTGATGAGCGGTATTTACGGTATTGGTGTAGACACAGTTTTCCTATATAAATGTGGCCATATCCCATGTGTTAGTCTCTTCATTTGTTTTTCATCCAATGATAGATCCTGGCCATCTTTCCAGATCAATGAATTTAGAATTGCATCACTGCTTCATGGCTACCA
Source organism: Myotis brandtii (assembly GCF_000412655.1). Taxonomy (NCBI): domain Eukaryota; kingdom Metazoa; phylum Chordata; class Mammalia; order Chiroptera; family Vespertilionidae; genus Myotis; species Myotis brandtii. Next base: position 782,582 of record NW_005358520.1, on the reverse strand, counting down.
GTACATAGTATTCCATTCCATGTTGTGTCCCAATTTGCTTAGCTCGGTCTTTATTACAGTACAATTGAGTTGTTTCCTTTTTTTTTCTGTGTTGAATAACACCGTACTTAATGTCATTGCCCGTGATCTATATCTCTGCAAACTTGGGCAATTATTTCCACAGATAATTCTCTAGGAGAATTGCTAGATCACGTTATACACATTTGAAATTTTGATTCACAAACACCAAACTGCTCGCCAGAAAGGTTTACCAATACAAATTCCATGTTTTCCTTCGCCTTTGTCAACATCAAATCTTATCTAGTATGTCTTTGCCAATCTGATAAATGAAACGTGGTCTTTTATTCTAATGTGCGTTTCATTAATTATTAGTAAGTTTAAACATTGTATGTTTTTTAACCTATTTTACTTGTTTGGTTTTTTTTTTAAGATAACATCTATGTTTTTTATCGGCATGTTTATCACCATCTGGTTGATTTGTGAAAGGTCTTTGTAAAGCCAGGGATGTTTGTGTCTGCCTGTCACACATTCCATAGTTTTTACTTCACTCGGTGTGACTTTAATTGTGGTTTGGAAATATTTGAGTTAGGTTTACCAGTCTTTTCTATTTTGATTTTGACTTTTGTGGGGGCTGTCAAAAGGCCTGTCCCCATTTAAAACAACAACAACAACAACACACACACATATTTTCCTCTATTACTTTTAGAGTTTTGTTTTCATAGTTACATGTTTATAAGCCGTCTGGAATCAGCTGTGATAGGAGATGTGAGGTAGAGTTTCTGTTTGTCACCCATGCTGCGTGACCTCTCCCCCTGAATGGTAAGTGGGAATACAGTGTGTAAGGGAACGGGTCTTGGTGTTAGGCTGCCCGGTCCACATTCTGGCTCCACTGTTTGCTTCCTGGTGTGCGTGGTTCCTTCTACATCAGTGATGGCGAACCTTTTGAGCTCAGCGTGTCAGCATTTTGAAAAACCCTAACTTAACTCTGGTGCCATGTCACATATAGAAATTTTTTGATATTTGCAACCATAGTAAAACAAAGATTTATATTTTTGATATTTATTTTATATATTTAAATGCCATTTAACAAAGAAAAATCAACCAAAAAAATGAGTTTGCGTGTCACCTCTGACATGCGTGTCATAGGTTCGCCATCACTGTCCTACATGAATGGGGACCATACCAGCGCCTGTCTGTCGGGGCTGCCAGGGCTGCATGCGTTAGAGTTTGTAAAGGCCTTAGTAGAGAACATGGCACGTAGTAAGCGCTCACTAAATAGTAGCTGTGATTGGGCCTCAGAGTCACATGTCATGTGAGATTATTTCTAGACGATTCTGTTAGGCTCAGTAAGTCTGGACATTTATAAGTCGGTGCCCATTCTAGAATTATCTGTGGAAATAATTGTGTGACCTACGTGGACAAGTTCCTCATTCTTTCCCAGGTTTCTCCTGATGCTTCGAGCACTTTCATTTTCCTAGATGAGCTTTAGGGCCACTTTTTCAACGTCTAACAAGCCTGTCCAGATGTTGGTTGTCCTTGCAGAGAGTAGTTCCTCGTGGGAAGTGGATCTTAGTAATTTATAGTTTTCCTTTCCATGTGCCCAGTGTTTACTGGTGTCAGTGCCAGTGTAGGTGTCGGGCTTGAGGGACACAGGTCCTGCTCGTTTCTTGACACAGAATATTCCGAGCTCCGCCTGGAAGGACAGCAGGCGTGAGCCAGACAGGCATGGAGACCGAGTCTCTGGTAAGTGCCTGGTCAGATGCCAGAAGTCCTAGCTCCGCGGGGAACATTCCTAGAAATAGCGTTGCTCAGTCAACGCCCAGGAGACCCGAGCAGTGAGCTGAGTTGGGAAATGCTCTTCCCTGCAGGAAGCCTGCCGCCGGCAGCCACAGCGAGAAGCCGGAGCAGCTGCTGCCGGGCCCTGTCCAGGAGCTCCTGGGCTGGCACAGCAGCCGGTTCCGCTTCCCTGAACCGACTGGCGGCTTTCAATGCACCCAGTGCAACGTGCTTCTAACCTGCACGTGGGAATCCAGGGTCTCGCTGTGGACCGATGTGCGCTGTGGGTGCTTTGAACAGAGTGGAGCAGGAGGTAGGCAGGTTTGGGGGGCGGTTCCGTGTTCCCTCCTTTGCCATTTGATCTCACTTTCAGCCCATCCCACCTCAGCCTCAGCACCGTGACCTTGGGCCATGCCGCCTCGAGGGTGAGTTTCCTGCCCAGGGACTGTGTTCTGGGCCCTGGTCAGGCCGACACGAAACAGACCCCTCAAGTCATCGCTGTGCTGGGTTCAGTCACCCGCTCAGCCAGGGGAGGGACACAGGACACGCTGCTGTTTCCTGCTGCAGAATGTGCCCAGAGCCCTCTGTCCTGAGCGTCCATCGGATCTCAGCACCGTACACGGATTTATTCCTCTGTCCTAGTGGGATCTCAGCGTCCATTGGATCTCAGCACTGTACACGGATTCATGAGGGCCCCTCCTGGCCTCTATACCACCCGGGAGGTGGGGCTGTGCTCTCCCCTTGACCAGCCCTTGGAAACACGGTGCCTGTTTGGATTAGGGCACAAGTCCAGGTCATGAGTCCAGGTCATGAGTCCAGGTCACGAGTCTAAGGGCATGAGTCCAACCGACAACACAACTGCTGCAAAGAGCACTAATTAGGCCACGGCTGCTTCCTGTCTACCAGCTTAGTCCACCTTAACCCCCCGTGAGACAGCCAGGAAGACAGAGCTCATCCAGTGTTGTCCGCACATTAATGAAAATTTCACCCTGGCCAGTTGCTCAGTGGTTAGACCGTTGGCTGCGGACTGAAGGGTCGCCGGTTCGATTCCCATTCAAGGGCATGTACCTCAGTTGTAGGTTCAATCCCCGGCCTGGGTCAGGGCATGTGCAGGAGGCAACCAATCGATGTGTCTCATCAATGTTTCTCTCTCTCTCTC
>NW_005358520.1:777562-779585 GCF_000412655.1 Myotis brandtii | reverse complement strand
TTCCACTCTCTCTAGAAATCAATGAAAAAATATCCTCGAGTGAGGATTAAAATAAATTTTTTTTTTAAATTTCTACACCTTCCCAACTTAAACACTGGCAGTTTTGTTAATCAAGTGGTTCCCTCAAATCAATGAAAAAATATTCTCGGGTGAGGATTAAAAAAATTTTTTTTTTTAAATTTCTACACCTTCCCAACTTAAAAAACACTGGCAGTTTTGTTAATCAAGTGGTTCCCTATATTATCCAACATAGCCTACAGGGACTGTAGGAAGAATGGTAAAGAGCAAATAGAGGACAATAACTTTTTTAAAAATTAGCTAATTTACTATGGAAAAAGCCTAGATCAGAAATGTTCTAAAGTTAAATTGTGATGATGGTTGCGCAGTTCTGTAGATGTACTAACAGCCATTTCATTGTACACTTTCCCCACCCTGAGGATGGCCCAGCCAGCGCACAGAGCCTGGCCGGCAGGGCCGGGCCACACGAGGCGGGACAGACACAAAGCCAGGGGCGCCGTCAGCAGGAGGGCTCTGGGCAGGCGTGGCCACCCGAGGAGATGGCACAGGAGGAGGAGACGCACGGTGGTGCTGTCTTTGCGATTCAGTGTCGCTGGAAACATGAAACGCCGGCCGCCCTTTTACCAAGTCGCCTTTTGTGTAACTTTAGGCTTTGACAGCTCGTTGTGGCTGCACCTGGTTTGGCTGAAGATTCGCACGGTGCAGTGGAAACACCGTCTGGCCGAGTTGCTGAGCGGGCGGCGGGCCTGCCGTTCCTGTGGGCGCCTTGTGTGCGCACTCAGCTGCATGCGTGTCTGTTTACACGACCTTTAGAAGTGGTCCCTGGGCCAAAGCTCTTCTTCCCGCAGGGAAGCAAACAACCCGATTCTGGCTGACACGCACTGGCTTAAAACATGATTTTATAAAACACGATGCAAATCCATCCCTGGCCAAATATTGCTGAAATCTGAGTTAGGCTTCTCTTCTCTCAAACTAAGAAAAGCCAGGGCTTTAGCCAGGATTTTGGGTTATTCTTAAAAAATAAAAATAAAAAAAAATTGATTTCAGAGAGGAAGGGAGAGGGAGAGGGAGAGGGAGAGGGATAACTACAAATCACCCATGAAATAAACTGTCGAAATAAACCTGTCTGAATCCAAGACCAAGAGGCCGTGGTGCCTCGTGGTGACACCATGAGATCCCGTCTGCCTGGGGACACACTTGCATCCTTTCTTTGGTTCTTCCGGTTCTCTGTCCAGTGCTTTTCAGAGATGAAGGTAAAAGTACTAGCCTTTCACCAGCAGATTTTTAAAAAAAACTCTGCCTGGCTGTCTAACGAGGCAGTTGTTCACGTCAGGACAAAGGAAGGGGAGAAGGGGTGACCACCTGTGAGGACTGAGCATCGAGTGAGGGATCAGCACAGCTGAGTGATGATAATGAGCTACACCTGCTCAGCCCCTGCGTTTGGGAACGGAGGGAAGGGGGGGTGAAGGAGGGTGGGGTCCCAGTTCTCCACCATCCGTCCCGTTCCCGGGTTCCCCGATGGCGGAGACCTGGAGACGCCGCTGTCCTACGAGACGCGCTGCCACTCGGCTGCTTCCTGCCATGCAGAGGGCCAGCCTCAGGACTCGCACATCTGGGCGGGCATTGCTCAGTCTGCCCCAAACTGGTTCTTTTTCTTGTAAGCAAGGGCCCAGCTAAAACATTGCTGTGGCCACTGCTTTGTGATTAATGGTTGAACTCTGGCTATGCCCCCTCTGAGAGCGAATGCAGGCCCTTCAGCGATGGGTGGGTCTGAGCCAGCAGTAAGCTCTGGATTCCTCAAGCAAGAGGATGCCTGCAGCTCACAGGGGTGGGGCGTTCTCTGAAGGGACCTGGACATGATGGTTCACACCCACTGGGACCGCTCTGCATGACGGGCAATTCCACACGACCTTCCAGCTGGAGCCCCTGGGCATTAGTCTGCCTGGAATGACTGGGGGTAATGAGCAGTGACGGAAGGGCAACCACGGGGGGGGGGGGGGGGGTT
>NW_005358520.1:764363-777474 GCF_000412655.1 Myotis brandtii | reverse complement strand
GGGGAGGGTCACGCAGGGACTGCTGCAGGGCCTTACGCTTGTTGGGTGCTTCGCCCCTAGACTCTGCTCTTGAACTGAGTGACTCCTTCTGGTCCTGTTCCGGTGTTACCGTGGCAAGTTAGTAAAGGCGGGTGCATCGCCAGCTGCACAGGGTGATGCTGGGAAAACAAATGGGTCGAGCAGAACGAGGAATGGCCTGTCGTCTGCCCGTCTCCTCGAGGGAGTGGCAACCTTCTCAAAAGGGCCGGCGATGGCCAGGTCTAGATGCTTCTCTGACACGAAAGGAGCCGTGCTGGCGCCAGAGCACAGAGGAGCGGGGAGGAGCCGCCCTGATGGTGTAGCCCGGGAAAGATGTGGGGACAAGGCCCGTTCCAGAACCTACCAGAGGAGGCGTCTCAGGGGAGAAGTGGGCAGGCGAGGGAGGTGGCGGGGAGCTGAACAGAGCTTGCGTCCTTCGCTCCGTTTAACAGACTGGGATCGCTCACTCATCGCACCTTCCCCTTGGCCTGTGGCCAGCAATGTGGAAGTTTGACATATTGGGGTTCTGACGACATTTCAGTGGAATTTAGGGGACAAGAGGGTGAACACTAATTCATGTCACCGGATTCCACTTGTGAGATCCGCAGAGCGACTTTTTATGTACATCTGAGCTATGGTCACCCGTGACCCCTTTCAGGGCCTGGCTTTCTCTTAGCTAACGTGGCTCCCTCTGGGTTTTTCCGAAGGAGGAGCAGGGCAGAGACGCAGCCTGGCACGATGCATGTCGCATGAACTGCCCTCGTCCCCACAGCTGCTTATTCCGGTTGCTTCTCAGCGTGGCGGCCCCCTGTGTGGTCTGGCAGAGCAGCGTGGGCGCGGTGACTCAGCGGCCTTGTTGTCGCGGCTTGTGATCTGCCCGGGTCCAGTGAAGCAGGGCAGGGGCTGAACTGGAGCCATCCCGGCTGCAGGCGTCCTGTCTGCCGGCAGAAATACTGCTCACCAGCTCATCCCCACGCGTGCCAGACACTTGACAGAGACGGTGCACACACAGGGCACACACGGGTGAGGAAGGACCCCGCCTTGCTCAGTGTTACAAGCCGAACCCCTCACAGTGTGGGCCCCGTGTGGTCCGCGGTGAAGGAATAACGCCTGAGGGGAGTTGACCGTAGTCATGTAGCGCCTGTGTCAGATCAGGCACGTTCTCACCTTGTGAAATAAGAGCGAGTTGTCTCTCTGAAAGCGTGTGAGGACTGAGAGGCGTGGTTAAGGCGCTCTGTCCCTCCGAAGTCACACGCAGGTGTTGGGTTGTTACTGGTGCACCTGGGTTAGGGTCGGCCTTCCTATGCACTGCGTCCGTGAGGAGAAAACACGAAGAGTCTCACTGGTTATCAGCCCAGGTCCCGTCTACATATCACAGTCCTATTCGAGGCCATCCCAGCTACCTACGCTCTGAGGGTCCAGGTGCTGTTAGCCTAAGCAAATTGTTTTTGAACGCTTTTCCTTGAAAAAAACACACACAACAACAAAAAAGCCAGAACTAAGTCCCGGTCCCGATCAAATAGAGCAGGGGTCCTCAAACTACGGCCCGCGGGCCACATGCAAATACAAATATTGTATTTGTTCCTGTTTTGGTTTTTTACTTCAAAATAAGATATGTGCAGTGTGCACAGGAATTTGTTCATAGTTTTTTTTTAAACTATAGTCCGGCCCTCCAACGGTCTGAGGGACAGTGAACTGGCCCCTGTTTAAAAAGTTTGAGGACCCCTGGCCTAGACTCTCCTGGGGACGAAACAGAGCAGGCTTTGCTGCGCTTGCAGGACGACGTGTAAATCTTAAGAACCGCTCAAGGTGGAGAGTAAAAGTGTGGCTGACGGCGGGAGAAGACGTCAGCAGAGGGAAAGGTGAGACGGCCAGCACACTGCGTTCATGCTGTCGCTCGTTCACTCACTGCTGTCCTAGCCGCGGGTCCAGAGAAGGGAAAGAATCAGGCGCATCTCCTTATCCTCCTGGTCTTACACGACATCATGCCGTCAGTGAGGCTGCCAGAGACACTGCGCACGCTGATGGAATAAGAAATAGAGATTTATAGATAGTGTTATTTATTTATTTAGTTTTAAAATATATCTTTATTGATTTCAGAGTGGAGGGGAGAGGGAGAGAGAGAGAGAAACATCAGTGATGAGAGAGTATTGTTAAGCAGCTGCCTCCTGCACGCCCCCTACTGGGGATCAAGCCCACAATCCGGGCTTGTGCCCTGACTGGGAATCAAACTGTGACCTCCTGGTTCATAGGTTGACACTCAACCACTGAGCCACGCTGGTTGGGCTATAGTATTATTTAAAGATATAAAGATGACTAATAGAAAAAACTATAAATACACTGAGAAAAGTAGAAAGAATTTAAGCTCTCATAAATGACATGCATTCAGTGTTGACTAAAGTAGAGAAATCAAAGCAGAGATACAGTCATGACGTCAGAATTAGGGCGACCACCCAAACCACCACCAGGAGCAACTGACGGAGTTTGCTCTGGCTGTGGCCCTGAGGGGAGGGGGAGGAGACCGTCAATGTTGCTTTCCTCACAGTCCTATTTGCTTGGCTACCACTCACATGTGTTATATTGACTAATGGACACATTTTAAATTAAGTGACTTCTAAGAACAGTTATCAAAGAATGAGACTCATTTTTCTTCTATTAACTGTCACCAGGTTAGGCATGAAATCGTTAGACATGGCTTTTCCCTTCTGAGCTTTGTAGTAAGTGTTTAAAAAAGGTTCTGTCATTGTCTTCTCTCGGCTCTAATGAGTGAGGGAGTCCAAGGACAGGTTTGAAAAGGGAAGTGCTGGAAGTCAGAGATGCCAAGCAGCCTGGAGAGTGTGGGGTGGAGGGGGCCTGGGAGCCTGGCGCTCCCTTTGTCTCCTGCCAATGGCGGTGGCGGGGAGGGAAGGCCGCTGTGGGGGTGTCAGTGCTTCTGGGCCCCCTGCTCTCCAGGGTCATTATCTGCTCAGGGTCTGTCTCCCCCAGAACACTTTTGGTTTCCTTCTCAGCTTTAGGGTTCATGTTGACGTCGTTCAGTTATTTCTCCACTTCAGCGGGGGCTGGAGGAAGGCGCTGCACCCAGGCGGGGCCTGTGGCTCTCTTGGCAGCCCCAGGGCCGTGAACATGCTTAGCGCCTCCCAGGAGCTCCTAGATATATGGCTCCTGAGTGAGTGAGAAAGGAAAGCATGAGGGTGTTCACTGACAGGAGGGCCACGTGTGCAGGGTGAGGAGGCCGCCTTCAAAGAGGTTGGCGTTCAAGGCCGAGGGCGCGATCTCGCTCTGCTCCTCTCTGGGCAGCATGGCCCGTAGGGTTCATTCGCTCTGGCTGCTGCACACGGGACAGTGCGGTTCACGTCTCAGCATGTGGGAGGGGTGTGCGAGGCAACGCCAGCTGCAGGGCCACAGGCAGAGCGCCCTCCCAGACCACCCCAAGGACGCAGGCTCATGGGGAACATGTGTGTAGACACGGGCGATGGGAGTTGGTGGAAACACAGGAGTAGCCCTCCAGGTGGGCCGCGTGGGGGGCAACGCACTTTGGAAACTGGCTTATCTGGTGGCTCCTTCGGGGTCAGAAGATTGAGAGTCGGTTCTCCATCTTCACGGTGACTCGACTTCTCTTCTGTTTCTTCCTCGACTGCTCTTGTCATGACCGAGCAGGTACAGTGGGGCCTTGACTTACGAGTTTAATTCGTTCCGTGACGGAGCTCGTAACTCAAATTACTCGTATGTCAAATCATAAAGTGAACGAGTGAGACACGTGATGCTGGGCTGATGTTGTGGCGTTCACTGTGACGTTCGCTGCGCCAACTAGCAGTGGGGTATCTGAAGCTGGCTCGTAACCCGAATTTTAGCTCGCAACTCAAAGCAAAAAATCGGCCGAGAGACGGCTCGTATCTCAAAAAACTCGTTAGTCGGGACACTCGTAAGTCAAGGCCCCACTGTATGTTATTCCTCACCCTCCATGTCTTTCTCGGCTTCCTCCTGGCCGAGGAGGAAGTGACCCAACAGTGTGCTGAGCATCGTGGCGAATCTTCCTCATCACCCCCCTCGTCGCCGCCCTGATGTCTGTGCCCACGTTGCACCTCTCAATCTCCAGTTGCCCAATGCCCGTGTTTACTCTGTGGCTTTAAGAAGATGCTGCTCAGTGGCTTCCTGCCCTCCCAGGCGTGTCTCTCCCTGTGTCAGGAGGTTGAGGTCCTTGTTTCTGATTTGATAGCAACTGGCCCGTCTCCCCCTGAAGCCCCCGGAAAGAGCAGGTGGACGAGGGAGTGTCCGTCCTCATGTCAGTCTCCCTGGACCGAGAGACTTCTTTTCCTCCTCCGAGGTGTCCACGAAGGTGGGTCTCTCGTCTCTGGAAATCTCTCTCAGCCCCCAGGTTCATCGCGCGTCTTTCTCCATCGCCTTCCAGACTCCTGTTCCTGGTGAGATGCTACGGGGGAAACGAGCTTTCTGGGCCACGGCAGCACCCGCTGGTCTCGGCCTCCGCGGGGCAGGCAGTGTGGTGTGCACTGTGCCGGCTTCGTCTTAGCTTTAGCTTTTCTATTGGTGTCGCTCAGTGGTCTCCGTCCTTCAGCTGAGGGTCAGTGTGTGTCGAGGTACTTGATTGGACCGCACCACCTTGGTGCCCTGTGAGTTCACAGTGGCTATTTCACTTGGCGCGACGTCCTCAAGGTTCACCCATGTCTGCACACATTAGAGGATGTCCTTCTTCTTAAAGGCTGGACAATAGTCCATGGGGAGTGTACACGCATTTTCTTCATCCATTCATCGGACTGTGGGCATTTAGGGTGTACCCACCTCTTGGCCATTGTGAATGGAGCTGCAGGAGTGCTGATATCTCGTCAAGATCCTGGTTTCAATTGCTGCATAATTGTACTTAAATGAGGTCTTCAAAATAGTCAGATTCATAGACTCAGAGAATGAAATGGTGGTGGCCAGGGGCTGGGGAGAGGGAGAAAAGGCCTGAAGTTTCAGGTAAGCAAGACCAATAAGCCCGCACGATCAGCTTATTCACCTGATACCTCTAGTCATCAAACATGTGCTTTACCCTTAAAAGTTGAGAGTGGCTCTCGTGTTGTGTACTTGCCACAAAAAGATAAGTAAATACAAATTTTTGAAACGTTGAGACTAATCTTCCCCATGAACATCTCTTCTCGTTTCCACTTCAGTTAAAGCAGATCTAGGGTTCACCTTCCATCACCTCTCCTGTGCCCTCACTCTACACACGGACCCAGTTGGCTAATCGTCAATATTTTTGACATCTGCTTCCTCTCCTCCATTCCTGTTGCTCTTCTGCTCGTTCAGGGTCCGACCATCACTCACAGGAACCAACACCGTGGCTTTTGCACTGGAAATTCTGCCTCTACTCTCCACCCCCTTCCTTCCTTCCTCCACACGCTGAGGACGGCCTTTGTAACGCTTAAACCTAGCTACTTCCTGGATTAATACCTTCCCTTGGGCATCTGTTGCCTTCAGGATAAAGTTAAACCCATTCTCATGCCATGGAAAGCCCTTCATCACTTACCTTCTGGATGCATCTCCCCCGTCTTGCTCCATCACATTGCACCCTCGTTCCATCGGTAACAAACCATCAGCAGGTGCCTGGATTTGCCCTCATGCTCTTGGCCCTGTGACTGCCTGGCAGAGTCCTATTAACTCAACTCAAAACAGCTGCCATTTGTGAATGTCGCCTTGATCTGCCTCTGGGCAGAATGGACCCCTTCTCATCTGTGCTTGCTTACCTCTTTCACTTCACTGGCGGCACAGGGACTAGTTTTCATGACTGTCTCCCTGTTAGATCTAGAGTAACTGAGGCAGGATCTGTGCTTATCCTGGTGTCCCACGTCCCAGAAGAACACCTGACCCTTTGCAGGGCCTCAATGAAAGGTTGGAAAGTGAATGAGACTCCTCTGTGTTTTCTAACTTTTTCATATCAGATTTTCATGAACAGAAAATGGGAGAACGAGTTATAGAGAGATTCGTTCTTTTCCTTACCTTACCTGTGACATCAGGGTTTAGAAGACTGTAGAGTGGGAAATGCCAAGAGAAGTAGTATGTGGTCTGACTTTGGTAAATAAAAATATTTGTGAGCTCGGCCGGTGTGGCTCCATGGTTGGGCATTGACCTATGAACCAGGAGGTCGTGGTTCAATTCCTGGTCAGAGCTTATGCCTGGGTTGTGGGCTCAATCCCCAGTGGGGATGTGCAGGAGGCAGCTGATCCATGATTCTCTCTCATCAATGATGTTTCTGTCTCTCCCTCCCTTTCCCTTCCTCTCTGAAATCAATACAAATATTTTAAAAATAAAAATAAACAAATAAATAAAAATATTTGTGAGAGTTAAGATGAGAAGGACGTGGAGAGCTTAGTCCACCTGTGCTTCTGCCCGGCTGTTTCCACGGGAAGTGTGTGTGTTACCGAGCGCCCACGATAGAGAAGTTGGCACATTTTGGGGAAGGAAAGAAGCAGCAGTGAAACAGAGTTCACACTTCTCACGTGCACCCTCTTTATGGCTTGTCCTGCCAGGACCTCTGCTTTCTTCCCCAGCAGTTGGAGTCACGTGGGGGTTTACAGAGCCGGGCCCAGGGTGACTTCAGGCAAATCTTTATGGTTGTCTTCCTTTAAAGACCAGGCAGTTGAAGAAAAGTGCTTACTCCTCCTGTCTTGCTATTCACTTTGGAATGCACTGAAAATACTTTTCCGGCGACAGCTGTTAATAATTACAGAGAAAGCCTACGGCTTCCCGGGCAGAGCATCTGTGTGTGTGTTTGAGACAATAACGCCTTGGTTGAGGGCGCCTTTCTCTACTGCACCTGTTTGTATGATCTTACCTTCAAGTGCCTTTATTTCTAAGACAGACGCCACAGCTGCCCCCCTAACCAACTCTATGTCCTTTCTTGCTGGCTAAGGATGCCACCAAGCCGAACCAGACTCTGATCTTTGGTCTCTGAGCTGTCGACTAGTCTGCCTTCAGCTTTCCAGGAACTAGCGAGTCAGTCTAAAATCTAGAAGATAGAGAACAAGTCTATAAAATAGACTCTTGTCCCCTCCTAGATTCTCTGGGATGACTTGAGAATAAGTTGTCTGGGTACATATATCATTGCATCTACTCAGCTTGTGTCTGTGGTGATCTATCCTATATCCATTATCTCTAAGAGGAATAGAGAAAGCAAGCGTGTAGGCGCCCCTGTGTGCCAGGCAATATGTTAATCGTGCTCATGAATGCTAACTTCCTCGAGCTTCATACGTTGGTAAGGCATTATTGTGAGACTTTACAGACACACAGAAGGGTTTGGACTCAAGTCACACAGCTAGTCAATGGCAGAACAGGGACATGAACCTGGCCTGGCTTCTGTCAAGATGCATGCCTTGCCCTGGCCGGGTGGCTCAGTTGGTTGGAGCTTTGTCCCCTACACCAAAAGGTGGTGAGTTCAATTTTTGGTTAGGGCACATACCTAGCTTGTGGGTTCAATCCCTGGCCTAGGTGAGTATAGGCGGTGATGGATTGATGTTTTCGATCTCTCTCTCTCTCTCTCTCTCTCTCTCAACCTCCCTCCCCACCTCCTTTCCTCCCTTCCTCCCTCTCTCATCAATGAACATATCCTTCGGTGAGGATAAAAAAATGCATGCCTCTTGCAATATACCAAATATGCCAAGCCGTGAGCCCCTGGTGATTTGCATCAGGAGGGAAGAGATACCTGGCAATGTAGCAACCACAACCCACCGCTTGACCCTGCCTTAATTCTCAGCCTTCAGTTTGTGTCCCACCATAAAGAAATGGCATCTCTAATGGCACCATGGCATTTGACGACGGTCTTCGGTCTGCCTTTCACTCATTGGCTTCAGCCTTTTGTTTAATTTCCGGAAGAAGGAAATATTCAGGAGCGTCAGAGGCTGGGACTCAGGTTTGCTCTCGCCTCTGCTGCTCTGTCAGAGCGTGAACTTGGACAAGCTATCGCTCTCCTCGGGACTCCGTTCCCTGACATGGGAAGTGCGTAGGTTGGAAAAGACTGTCTAGGCCTTTTTCTGCTCTGATGGTCATTTTTAACCTCGAGAGTTTGTGGGTTCTTTATAGTAGGATATCATATTACTTAAGCTCTCATTTCGGGACATAGAAAATAAAGCCTTCCACGGAGGAAATGGAGGCTCTGGGAGTTTAAGTAACTCGCTCAAAGTCACAGAACTAATAGATGGTTGGTCTTCAAGTTGAACCCAGACAGTTAGATTATCAAGTGGAATCTTACTAACCTGGGACACAAACTCCTCATGCGCTGGCCTGTCTGTGTCTCCAGGCTGAACTCTCACATTCCAACTGTATGTTCTAGTAGCTAATGGATCTGAGCAAGTCCTGGAGGAGGCACTCCGAGTTCAACTGTGTTCACATCTCTGGGTCTTTGCTTATGTTCATGTTCCCCCTGCGGTGACCTTTACTCCCTCTCACCACCTGCTAAGTCCTGTTTGTTCCTTCATAGCTCACGTGTCTTCGTTTCCAGAAAGTTCCTCCACGTCCCCAGTTGGGATAAATGCTCCTCTTCCTTGCCCCCATGGCACATCATGCATACGTTTATCTTCACATTTACTGGATTTCTTGAGCTTATGTGTTTTTTTATGTCTCCCCCATTAAATCATAAGCTCTTAGTAAGAATGCATTTTGTCCTGTCCGTCTTTGTGTGCCAGGCTCTACCATGCGCTCACTAAGTATTATTTGAACTTAACTGAATGGAATGATGCCCCAAACAGGGCTTTACCCTTCCGTTTCTCAAGTTATTTCCTCAGTAGGGTTACAGTTACATCCTCGTTTCATAAATGGAGAAATGCAGGCTGTATAAGCAAGGATAGAACCTTAAAATTTTGCCCATGATCATATTTCTAGAAAGAGTTAGCTAGGCACATTTCCCTCATGTCTTCACTTCCCTTTCACAGTTTTAAGCTCTCCAATCCACCATTCCACTCAAGCTGGGCAAGATCTCACTGGTGGCCATGTTTCGCTCCAACATACACCTTCAGTCCTCCCCTTAGTTGATTTTCCTGAGTAATTACTCTCGCCATTTGAAATTCTCTCTTTCCTTGGTTTCTATTACACACAACCTCGTGTCACACACCCTGTAGGGTCCTTCCTAACCCTTCAGTAGAGCCTCTTCCTCTACTTAGCCATTGGAGTTCTTCAAAGATCAGTCTCGAACCCTCATTTCTTTCTTACCCTCTGTTCTTCTCCTAGGAAGTCTCACCCACTCTCACAGCTTCCATAATAGTGTATATGCTGATGACTCAGAGAGTGGTCTCTCACACAGATCTCCCTTCTGAGCTGCAAGCTCATGATGCAGCACATACTTGGTAGCTTCTCATGCATCTCAATTTAAACATAGCTGCCTCTAAACTCGTTTTCTTATCCCGCAAGCCTACTCTTCATCTAATATTCTCAATCTCCCCCTCCCCCATCCTGCCAATCGTTCATGCTACAGATGTTGATGTCACCCTTGACTGTTGTCTCTTTTTTGAGCGGCTGTCAACGCCACCTTATAGGTAAATCTTGAACCTGTTCTCGCCTCCATTCATTCACTGCCCCTCTTCTGGCTCCACTGCCACCATCTCTCGGTTGAACTACAGCAGTAGCCTCCCCACTCAACATCTACTCTCACCCTCCCTTGCCATCATCTTGGTTTGCTCATCTCCCATAATCCTTTCTACTGATAGATTTCTAGGGTGTTCTTTCAAAATGAAAAAAAAAATCAATTGTGTTATAATCCTGCTTTAAACCTGAACCTGTTTCCCATCTCTCTCAGGATAAAACAGAAAATCCTAACATGGCTTCTAAGGTCCTGCATTATCTTTCCACTGCTCCAAGCTCTTCCCGTTAGGCCCTAATTACAATCATAGCTCTGTCATCATTTGTGTGCTTCTTTTTCATATTTCTTTTTAAAATGCCTTCCCTCTAGAATGTGAATTCTATGAGATCTGTGTCCAACTGTGTTTTGTCGATCACTGAGTCACAGAAACCTAGCACAATGCCTGGTATGCAAAAGAGTCAATAAATATTTGTTGAATAGATGAATGAATCAATTCATTAATGACGAGTGTTGTTGTTTTTTTGGTACGTAAAAATAAGTCACCCTATAGGGCCCCTCTTTGGGCAATTCTCCCAATTCAAGCATCTTAGGAATTATTATTTTTAAGAACTAGACCCAGTCTTATTATATGCCAAATTATTCACCTTTATTTCTATCTTTTGCTTATTTATGTATAAAATTCAACTATGTGCCAAACATGAAGGTAATAAAAGTTAAAGGAAAGCAAGATAGCCCGTCAGTATTGCTCAGTGGTTGAGCGTCAACCTATGAACCAGGAGGTCACAGTTCCACTCCTGGTCAGGGCACATGCCTGGGTTGCAGGCTCAATCCTCAGTGTGGGGCATGCAGGAGGTAGCTGGTTGATGATTCTCTCTCATCATTGATGTTTCTATCATTCTCTCTCCCTCCTTCTTCTCTGAAATAAATGAAAATATATATAAATATATTTTTAAAAAACATATTTTATTGATTTTTTACAGAGAGGAGGGGAGAGGGATAGAGAGTTAAAAACATCGATGAGAGAGAAACATCGATCAGCTGCCTACTGCACACCTCCTACTGGGGATGTGCCTGCAACTAAGGTACATGCCCTTGACCAGAATCAAACCTGGGATCCTTCAGTCCTCAGGCCAATGCTCTATCCACTG
Organism: Myotis brandtii; assembly: GCF_000412655.1. NCBI lineage: Eukaryota > Metazoa > Chordata > Mammalia > Chiroptera > Vespertilionidae > Myotis > Myotis brandtii. Next base: position 766,743 of record NW_005358520.1, on the reverse strand, counting down.
AGCCAAACCGGTTAGGGCATGAAAATATATTTTAAAGAAAAGAGAACAGAAAGATACAGTGAGCAAAACAAACAAAGAAAGCCATAAGGATATATAAAACTGTTTTTTTTTAATGCTTTTGAACAAATATTACTAATTTGAGTATCAATGTACTGGGGAGAGCTCTCTGAGATTTGAAGGTGATTTTTGTGGCTACCACTACGAAGAAGGTGGGTCTGCCCAGCTTTTTCTGCTGCGTGTTCCAAAATATTTTGGCTACGATGCTTTTTTGGTCTCTTTAAGCCTTAAGTGGCATTGATGACTATGCTGAATGTTAGTCCCTTTTTATTATGATGACTCTGAGAAACTAGTCCAACCCTTTCAGGAAAGTGTTGCCATGGTGGCTATTGCCTTCAAACGTTTTGTAAAGCTGTAAGGCCTGGTCTAATATTGTAGGAAATCTATATTTTTGTGAGGCCAATTGTTTCTTTATGTAGTCTTTATATATATATATATATATTTCAAAGAGGAAGGGAGAGAGAAGGAAACATCAATGATGAGAGAGAATCATTGAGCAGCTGCCTCCTGCAGGCCCCCTACTGGGGATCGAGTCTGAAACCCAGGCATGTGCCCTGACCAGGAATTCAACCATGACCTCCCAGTTCATAGGTCAATGCTCAACCACTGGGCAACACTGTCCAGGTTCCTCATGTAGTCGTATAGAACTCAGCTCAAGTGAAAGGTAGCCATTTGGTCGTGGGCTAACTTCCACATCAGTCATTATTTAGCTAGCCACCATTGAGCTTTCTTCATTAGGTAATTCCAAGCCAGCGCTTGCTTAATACCTCATATCATTGTGACTCAGCATTTTCAGCCAGTGTGCACCAGGGCACTAGAAAGGGAGGACTGGCCAGGGTGATGATCATGAGGAGAAAATGAAGACACATATCATTAACTGAACATGTTTACATGCCATAGGTGTTACAACTACCAGGCATTCACAGGATTTGGTTATTATTTGTTTGCAGTTGTTCGTTTTTTTCTCTCCAGAGAAGAACCCTAATACACTGGTACTCAAATTAGAACAGGGAAGCCAGCAAGTGATGGTGTGAAAAAATACCTAGGGCCACACGTTTCCCCATAACTTCACGTATTTGAGTGAGTAAATTCTTTGCACAGGAAATCAGCGCTGTTTTCTCCTGAGTATCTGCAAACGTGTCCTGTTAGCAGAGCACTCCTGTTTTGTTGCACTGAGAATGTTTAGTGAGAAGAAGTGGACTCCCTCAGACTTCCATAAACATTGTGGGTTTCCAGAGTTTGGAACAAACATGTGGCATTAAAGTCCCACAAATTCCTGGACTGAAATCTAGAGCAAAGTTCAAGTCCTTTCCTCTTTTTTTCTTGGCAGACTCTGTGTGTTTCTACTTAACCGAATTTTTATTTAGATCAGATTTAAACTGTTAGAGAGTTTTGGGGGGAGGAACATGAAGAGACTGTAGCATTATAACATAGTTAAAATTCTATCCCAGAATCACCATTTAGTATTAATGAATTCAGAAAAAAACATGAAAATGAAAATATTTTTGACTGAGACACTCTACTTAATTACATCTTCTGGATGCACTTCTAGGTGCTGCAGCTCCTTGAGCTCAAGCCCGCATTTACTGGGAGCTTTGTGACACGAAACCTTCCCCTTGCCTGTGTTGGGTGGGTAGAGTGGACGCAATCGGATGGTTATTTCACGGCTGAACTCCTAGCATCAGTCTTGATGACCACTCTGGCCCGGGTTGCTTCTATGGCCGTTTGCATGTGGATAAACGGAGACCTCAGATGACAGGCACCCCTGACTCCCTCCTGCCTGGCTCAGCCTGCCCGCAGGCCCCCAGGCGCACGGGACCGCGGTTTGAGGAAGGAAACTGGTGCTTGTGTTTTTGCTGCTTCCCAGTGTCTATTCGGACAACATCTCCTTCTTTACCTAATGAAGAAAGCTCAGTGGTGGTTAGCTAAACAATGACTGATGTGGAAGTTAGTCCACGACCAAATGGCTGCCTTTCACTTGAGCTGAGTTCTATACGACTACATGAGGAACCTGGCCAGTGTTGCCCAGTGGTTGAGCATTGACCTATGAACTGGGAGGTCATGGTTGAATTCCTGGACAGGACTGCTCCCAGGTTTGGCCCAGGCACAACTGCCACAAATCCTCCTCCCTCCCTTCTCTCTGGGTCGCACATGCCAAACGGCTCAGGATCAAAGGCATTTCCAGCCCTCGGTGTGTTTTTCCTTGTGGCGAAGGGAACTTAGAAGAAAGCGAACACGAATGAGATCATAACTGCTGAAAAGTGCTGAGTCACTCTGAGGCAGCGTGAGGTCCTGGGAGCCAGGGAGGGTGGCGGAGATGCAG
>NW_005358520.1:756025-763986 GCF_000412655.1 Myotis brandtii | reverse complement strand
GGGGGGGAGAGAGAGAGAGAGAGCGCGAGCCAGGAAAGCTGACGCTCAAAGGTGAGTGCTGGTGGAGAAGGACTGTGCGAGACACAGAGGAGGGAGAGTGATGGCCTTGCAGTGGTTCCCACGACACCGGGACGTAGTAATGATGGGAAAGCGGGAGGAGGCATTCGTATTCTGTATTTCAGAAAAAGAGTAAAATGACCAGGACAGAGCATGTACAGAAGTAAACACTTGGAGTAAAAAAGGAATCACAACAAATTACAACTTACATTTGCTATTTGACCAAAACATACGGCCCTGGGGCCTGTGGCCAGGGCGCCTCTTGAGGCTCGGAGTGAACTTCTGCAGGGACGTGGTCAGCGCTCGAAGCTCCCTCCCTGCGGGGCCAGCCCTCTCTGGTCCTGAGGGTGCGGAGGCCCCGGGTGAGCCGCGCGGTGTTCCATGCAGACAGTCTCCGAGGGCTGCTGTGGAAGGTGGGCGCCTTCGCACTCTGGCCTCACGATGTCCAGCCTGTACTCAGAACAGCCCGGACTTCTGATCCTTCACAAAACTTCACTAACATGCACATGAAGGCGCCTTTAAAACTCGTTACTTCTAAACTTGCTTCAAATATTTAAAAATGTTAGATTTTTTCCTTACTTTCTGAAAAACCCATTATATCCCCATCACTTTTCAAATTTATTTTACTTCAAAGAACTTATCTATTTTTACCCTATATAAGCTCCATAGGGTTTTGTTGTATAACTGCCATGTAGAATTCCCTTTTATTTTTCCTAGGACATTGTGTTGTTCAGCTGTGTTTTCCACATTTGAGAAAACAATATTATTTTAGTCATCATTTAAACAATTAACCTTAGCTCCCCTTTTTCTACACTAAAATTGTCATCTTTGCTTTCATTTTCTGTTGATAGATCTCTAACTCCCTCAATAATACGCCGTTCTCATCTTCCTGCTTTTTTCTAGATTGATCCTTGTCTTTCTTACGGTGCCTGACCAGAGCTACAGCCAATGTTGAGTGAAAGAAAGTGTCATAGTTTTATAAACCATTCATTTGTGTGTGTGTGATTTTCAATCCCCTTGTTTTATATGCCCGGTATTTGGTTAGTTGTTGGCAACAATGGGCAGTTCTTTTTCCAGCGTGGTATCTCGCTTAGATTCCCTTTAATGGAAGTTAGGTGGGATCCTAGGAAATTTTGATCAGGATAAACCAGGATGCAGAGGCAGCTTGGAATAGTGGGAAGGGCATTCCAAGTCCCAGGGAGGACTGATGAGCAAAGCAGACAGACGGTGATAAAAAGAAGTGGGGTTACAAGCTGGAACCACGGGGTGGGAAGGGAGGTCCCAGAACATGGAGCCTCGGTTAATGGAGAAGATAAGAAGTTATGGCTGCGGAGAAACAAGCAGGAAGTGGGGCCCCAGGTTAACATACGTAATGGGGTGGAGCTGCACCCTGTAATGAGGTCCAAGGTTGTGTTTGATGAGTGACCAGTGTGGATGGAATAATCAGGTCGAGACGATCAACTAGAAAGACGTTGTGAGGTAGAGATGAGAGGAGGCGCTCCCAGCCCTGCCTGTGCATTAGAAACACGGTGTGTGTGTGTGTGTGTGTGTGTGTGTGTGTGTGTGTGTTAAAACATGCCAATGCCTGGACTCACAGGCCAAGGAATCCGAATCTGGAGGGGGAGTTAGGCATCGGCGGGTTTTGTAAATGACCAGGTAGTTCTTGCATTCAGAATTGAGAACCAGGAGTCAGCCATGGCTCTAAACTGGAGAAGTTCGTATGATCCCGCTGGTCCTGTGGCCTCATTCCTCACCAACTAAATCTATTTGGGGTCAAGACCTCGGCGCCATCGGTTCTTAAAATCCCCGAGGTGTTTCCGATGTGCGACCAAGTTCAGGAGCCATCGGGCTCCAGGGGGTGTGGCCCGGGAGCCACTGTGCTTCACTCCTGCAGGGGAATCGCGTTGTGTGCGAGCCGTGGATTGAAGTCATACTTTCAGCCGAGAAGGTTCAGGCACCGGAAGGAACCCGGATGCCACAGTTTGTCTTTGCTCCGAGGCTGCAGGGCCTGCTTCTACTTACCAACATCAGAAAGACGGAAGCGTGAAAACGGGAGGAGACTTCAGACCCGGCGCCTTCGGACACCTGGGGAATGAGAGGTCCGAGAGGGCAGTGGAATTACCCGTGACCACCGGGGAGCTCAGGACAGAGTGGGGTTCCCTCACTCAAATCCATTTCAGTCGTTTGCCACAATGCTGGCCACCTTAAAACGCTTCGTTCCGAAATGACAAACACCAGCAGGGATATGACTTCATTGATGACATCTACCCCTTCCAGGGGCAGGGTTAAGGTGAACTTGTCCACAGAGTTCTAGAATGCTAGAAGTAAACGTCACCCTTGAAGCTTAAAAAAATTTATTTTAGCCCTGACTGGTTTGGCTCAGTGGATAGAGCGTCGGCCTGTGGACTGAAGGGTCCCAGGTTCGATTCCAGTCAAAGGCCTGTACCTTGGTTGCGGGCACATCCCCAGTAGGAGGTGTACAGGAGGCAGCTGATCGATGTTTCTCTCTCATCGATGTTTCTAACTCTCTATTCCTCTCTCTTCCTTTCTGTAAAAAAATCAATAAAAACAATAAAAATATATTTTAAAAAATTTTTATTTTAGCCCGGCTGGCATGGCTCAGTGGTTGAGTGTCGACCTATGAACCAGGAGGTCAGGATTCGATTCCCGGTCAGAGCACATGCCCACGTTTCGGGCTTGATCCTCAGTGTGGGGCGTGCAAGAGGCAGCCAATCAATGATTCTTTCTCACCATTGATGTTTCTATCTCTCTCTCCCTCTCCCTTCCTCTCTGAAATGAATAAAAATATATGTAAACATTTTTATTTAAAAACAAATAATTAAACCATTAAAAAAAAAAAAGTAATAGCCAGCATGCATTTGTAAAGTTACTGGCCGTGAGAACATTTTAAACCAAAGAGATGGCTACTGGGTAACCATTCTGCTTTATTTAGAAGTGGGGGCACGGGGTCAGACCTGAGAAGAGACTGGGTTTCTAAGGTCACAGTTACACTATACAAGGAAGTTTTGCAACCAGTACCTAGACCCCCAGTCATGTGGCTCTCATGTGTTTTCACATCCTCTTAGTTGGCGGGTCCAGTTTCTGACCTGACCCAGCACTGAAGATGAGATCACCGAGTTGGACCCAGAAAAGTCTCCCTGGGCTGAAAGGAACGACCAGAATCCAAGTAGATGCAGAGCAGTGGGGGGAGGAGGACCAATGGCTGCCCCTGGGCGCGGGCCAGGACCAGGGCAGGCACCCTCCCTCTGGCATTCGGATGGTGGCTACTGAGCAGGGTTCCACGGTTAAGGCCATAGGCCACTCATAGGCCCCGGGGCCCTGTAAAGCCCCGAGGCTGCTTGTACATCTTTCATGCATGTCTACATCTACTTTTCTTGATCCTGGTGATGGGCCTGTGATGTTTATTAAATTCTCAAAATATGAACAGCCAGATTCAAGCGCAAGGTTGTAACTGGGGAAAGTAGAGGGAGCTACAGACAGATGTTACCCCAACATGAGCAAGGAGCTGCTCAGTTAGAGCGGTCCAAGGCTGGGAGGAACCCTCCCGGGACGCTTCACATTCCCAGACCATTTGGCAGGAGTATCACAGAGAGGATTTCAGCAGCAGATGGCGGTTGGAATGTTTTTATGTTTCTACAGAACAAACACCTGTGTACATGGGAGAGGATGAACATGGTGGATGTGAGTCCTGCCTGGTGAGGAGGGCTCGGCCGTGAGGGCTCGGGGCAGCGGCTGTGGCAGGACTGTAGGTGCCGGCTGCCTCTGCCAGCAGCTCCTGGTCGCGATGGTTAGGCCGAAAGGCACCCTCGTGGGTTGTTTTGCTTTTGAGCGAAGAGGAAGGACTTACTCTTCCCCAAGCAGACGTGTGGCGCCGGATAGACAAATTGCTGCTCAGTGTTTCCATAGGAAGAAAGTGGAGAAATAAAGGGTGAACGTACAGAGGTTAGAGCATGGACCTCGAGACGGAACTGAGTTTCACTCCTGATTTACCAGTTGTATGCGACTCGTCCACACTCACCAGCTGTGTGTGACTAGTCTGTCCTTACTAGTTCTATGTCACTGGTCCACATTCACCAGCTGTGTGTGACTAGTACTTACTAGTTCTATGTCACTGGTCCACATTCACCAGCTGTGTGTGACTAGTCTGTACTTAATAGTTCTATGCGACTCGTCCACATTCACCAGCTGTTTGGAGAAGTTAAACAGCCACACTGAGCTTCGTCTCCTCAGAGATGAAATGAAAGTGACCGCCGTACCTACATTATAGGTTAGAGAATCAAATAGACATGAAAAGTCATGTGAAGAATGAAACCCTGTGGTTTTTAAAAGTTGATGGTTATTTCTAGCTACTGGTTGCAACTCTTGGAATTCTATTAAAAACTCGTTTGTTTGCTGTGTGATGTAGGGAACAGCCCTTAACCTCTCTGGTCTCATGTTTCCTAACTATAGACTGGTGACCACATTGACTGCAGAGTCAGTGCCCTGAAAGGCCTTGCTGAGGAGGCAGAGTTCAACGGTAATTTACACGGTGAGGTTTGCTTTCACACGTGAGCTCTTCCCCTGAGGGCAGTTCTTCCCCTGGGAGCAGCTCCTCCCCTGGGAGCAGCTCTTCCCTGGGAGCAGCTCTTCCCTGGGGGCAGCTCCTGAGCAGTTCTCCCCCTGGGAGCAGCTCTCCCCCTGGGAGCAGTTCTCCCCCTGGGAGCAGCTCTCCCCCTGGGAGCAGTTCTCCCCCTGGGAGCAGCTCTCCCCCTGGGAGCAGTTCTCCCCCTGGGAGCAGCGCTCTGCGTCGGGTTCTGGAATCAGCAGCTGTGCCAAGCGGCTGCGCCATCAGCTTCTCGGGGGCCTCACCCACGGTGGGAGCCTGCTGTCCCCAGAACTCGCCCCCACGGTTCATGCAGAGCATCCGAGAGGCAGTGTCTTTGTACCTGCAGGTGCCAAGGGCTTCATTACAGCTCCAGACTCAGCCCCGGGCGGGGCCGGGGTTCCCAGGCTGGACGGGAGGCTGCTCTCAGGGGATTCGGGGATGCCAGTGGCTGGTGAGATGCCTCCCGAGTGACAGTCTGTTTATGAAGTTTTCCTTTTGTCTTGAAAGGAGCCCTTTAGTGTGTAAGTGTGTATCCTCTTTAATTAACAACCGGAGACGCCTCGTCTGTAGGCTTATAGGTTCTTGCTTTTACATGAGCTTCCCAGGCTGAGTGAGGGTGTGGCCGACGCGCAGCCGCGGGGCCTCCTTGGTGGGACTCTGCTGCCCTCGGGGCATTGGCTGCCACGTGTCCCGGTGCAGACGGACTCACCTTCACAGCACAAGGTCATGCCCCCCCCACACCGAGACCTTGGCCCTGGGAAAGGGACTTGTCAGGCGCTTCCCGCAGCCCAGGCGTGGGGGGGGGGTAGTTGTTGGGGTAATTGTTGGTTTTGCTTCCTGCCACCTGCCTTGCCCGCGTGGGCGCTGCTTTCACGCATTCTTCATGCGGAGCTTTGGCGACCTGGCCTGTGCAGATTTGCGTGCGGCTTTCCGCGGGCAGTGCAACTTCTGGGTGTCTGGGAAGGCTGCGTTCTGCTTGTGTGTTGGGTTGAAAGTGAAATAATTAGGTGCCCGGCCAGGGTGGCTCAGTGGTTGAGTGTCCACCCACGAACCAGGAGGTCACGGTTCGATTCCCTCCCGGTCAGGCACACGCACGGGTTGCGGGCTCCATCCTCAGTAGGGACCGTGCAGGAGGCAGCTGATCAGTGATTCTCCCTCATCATTGATGTTTCTCTCTCTCCCTCTCCCTTCCTCTCTGAAATCAATAAAAATATATATTTGAAAAGAAAGAAAGTGGGACAATTAGGAAGAAGTTAGGCCCTCATGCCCTTCCTTCATTATAGGGGTTGCCTCTGGGGAGCCCCGCACCCCCCATCAACTTCACCCTCAGAGCTGCTCCTCAAAGACTCCGAGTGCGGCCCATCTCCTCCACCCAGAGCCCTGAGCCTGGCCTCCTCCCTGGACAGAGCCCCTCCCAGGGGAGCTCCATGCCTACATGGCTGTTCCTTGGACGCATCCTTCCCAAAGTGAAGGGAGATGGAAAGACCGTTTCCAGAGCGTCTTCAGCTCAGGAGCAGAGGAGCTGTGACTCCAGTGAACTCAGAGATGCCAGCTTCTCTCAGGTGGAAGCCATTGGGTTCGGGACCGAAGTCCAGTCTTCAGAAAACAGCCAACAGGGACCAGAGCCCCCTTCTCCCTGCACCTGGGCACCCAGCAATTCCGCCCATGGTGTCCCCAGATCACAGCCCCCTCTGTGCTCCCTGCCAGGCGCCCTTACGGACCCAGCTCCACACGGAGGGTCTTTGGGGCCATTTCATTCAGGACCCTGTGGAGCTGCCCCCACACGGGAAGCAGTCCTGGGCGCTGCCCCCACACAGGTGGTCCCCTCACCGCCCCAGCCGTCCTCCCATAGACCCTCTCCGCAGCCGCATCTACTCCCTGATTGGATCCTTGGACCCCCTCACCGCCTGTCACTCATACTCCTCCTATAGATCATCTCCGCAGCCGCATCTATTCCCTGATTGCACCCTCCCTTTGGACCCCCTCACCGCCTGTCACTCATCCCCACTTACAGAGTCATATCTACATGCCGCATCTATTCCCTGATCGCACCTCCCCCGATGTGTACTCCTTTAAGGCAAAGTGCGTTCCTGGGTCATCACACCCAGCACTGGCCTGGCTAGAAAGGACATGCTGCAGTCTACGTTGTAGCATGAATATGATTGTAGCATGAGTATGGCTGTAGCATGAATACGGTTGTAGCATGGATATGATTGTAGCATGAATATGGTTGTAGCATGAATACGGCTGTAGCATGGATACAGTTGTAGCATGAATATGGCTGTAGCATGAATACGGCTGTAGCATGGATACAGTTGTAGCATGAATATGGCTGTAGCATGAATACGGCTGTAGCATGGATACAGTTGTAGCATGAATATGGCTGTAGCATGAATACGGCTGTAGCATGGATACAGTTGTAGCATGAATATGGCTGTAGCATGAATACGGCTGTAGCATGGATACAGTTGTAGCATGAATATGGCTGTAGCATGAATACGGCTGTAGCATGGATACAGTTGTAGCATGAATATGGCTGTAGCATGAATACGGCTGTAGCATGGATACAGTTGTAGCATGAATATGGCTGTAGCATGAATACGGCTGTAGCATGGATACAGTTGTAGCATGAATATGGCTGTAGCATGAATACGGCTGTAGCATGGATACAGTTGTAGCATGAATATGGCTGTAGCATGAATACGGCTGTAGCATGGATACAGTTGTAGCATGAATATGGCTGTAGCATGAATACGGCTGTAGCATGGATACAGTTGTAGCATGAATATGGCTGTAGCATGAATACGGCTGTAGCATGGATACGGCTGTAGCATGGACATGGTTGTAGCATGGATACGGTTGTAGCATGAATATGGCTGTAGCATGGATACGGCTGTAGCATGAATACGGCTGTAGCATGAATATGGCTGTAGCATGAATACGGCTGTAGCATGGATATGGCTGTAGCATGAATACGGCTGTAGCATGGATATGGCTGTAGCATGAATACGGCTGTAGCATGGATATGGCTGTAGCATGAATACGGCTGTAGCATGGATATGGCTGTAGCATGAATACGGCTGTAGCATGGATATGGCTGTAGCATGAATACGGCTGTAGCATGGATATGGCTGTAGCATGAATACGGCTGTAGCATGGATACGGTTGTAGCATGGATACGGCTGTAACATGAATATGGCTGTAGCATCGATATGGCTGTAACATGAATACGGCTGCAGCATGAATACGGCTGTAACATGAGTACGGTTATAGCATGAATACGGCTGTAGCATGAATA
>NW_005358520.1:747660-755816 GCF_000412655.1 Myotis brandtii | reverse complement strand
ATACAGCTGTAGCATGAATACGGCTGTAGCATGAATACAGCTGTAGCATGGATATGGCTGTAGCATGAATACAGCTGTAGCATGAATACAGCTGTAGCATGAATATGGGTGTAGCGTGACTGAGGGGATTATAAGCAGCAGCCCGTTTTACAAAAGATGAGCAGACAGAGCTCAGAGTCCAGAAGGACCCTTTGGGAGTTCAGTGTCAGGCAAGTGCTCTGAAGGGAGAGAAGGGAAAGTGAAGATTATTCAGAAACGGGTCACCGTACAGTAAATTCCCGCAACAGTTGTGCATGTCAATGAGCAACTTAGCAGACACCGACTCAGAGTTAATGCAACATGTACACGGTACAGTGTTCATGCTGTTTGAAAGCAGATGTGGTTCCGTGCCTTTACGTAGACAGCCTGTCTGTATGCGGCGTTAAAGGCTGCCTCGCGGAGATTCTTCTTATTTTAACTCGGTGTTTGGCAGGATCTGTCATGGGCTGTTCCTTTTAAAACGCCGCCTCTCATCTGAAGCACAAGAAAAATCATATCCTGACACCGACATGTTTCTTCTCAGGAATTTCATGGGAATAAAATTAAGTTACACTTTAAGAGCTGAAAGTAAAATGAACAAAGTTTTAATAAAACACTCAGCAGTTATAACCATGACTGACTAGAATTTGTGAACTACCCGAATTCATACCATATTTGAGGAGGAATGCGATTTCACTGCTTTCGCACGGGACCGGGTCCCGCTTCACGGGCTACCGTGGTCAGTGGGTCCGTGAGGGGCGCGAGTGGCTGAGCCACCTCCCTGGGATGTCCCCACCGCTTATGCTCACTCCACTCTTGAACGCAGTGTATACACCCAGGCAACACCTACCCTGAAACTGTGTTTCCGCTATTGCTTTTCTTATTAAAAAAATATTTTTATTGATTTCAGAGAGGAAGGGAGAGGGAGAGAGAGAGAGAAACATCAGTGATGAGAGGGAACCATTGATCGGCTGTCTCGGCCTGGGCATGTGCCTTTCACTAGAATCGAACCCGGGACCCTTCAGTCCTCAGGCCGACGCTCTATCCACTGAGCCAACCCTGCTAGGGCTATTGGCTTTCTTCTTTAAAGATGTGTGCAAAAGGAACATTTTAAATGAGCCCATTTCTAAATTACGTCCAATTTTCAATTAGAGAAAAGACTGAATTAACGAGAAATTGGTCACTTTAAAGGTCAAATGTGTGGGGGGTGGGACAGGGGAGAGGCACTTGGAAACAATTGTTCCTTTCACTCAGGAATGAAAGTTGATTCGAAATGATTTTTAATCTGTTGCCATTAAGAGGGCAGTGCTAAGATACAGAATTTTAATTCCAATTTTTTTTTCCAAAATTGCAAGTTGTGCTTAGTAACTGGGTCAAATCCCCGAGCTTTGCCCGCTGCCAGCGCTTGCACAGCAGGGCTCGCTGCCCGCAGTTCTGAGAACTGGCTGCAGACGTGGGCCCGGAGCAACAGCTGGCACATCGGCCCGGGACAGCGCACGCTGAAGAGGAAACATTCTGCAGCCACCTGCTGTGGCGATCAGAAAAGGCCGTTTTTCAACTGCGATTTTTTAAAAATATTATGTTTATTGATTTCAGAGAGGAAGGGAGAGGGAGAGAGAGATAGAAGCATCAATGATGAGAGCGAATCATGGATCGGCTGCCTCCCGCACACCCCACACTGGGGATGGAGCCCGCAACCCTGGGCATGTGCCCTGACCGGGGATCGAACTGGGACCTCCTGGTGCATAGTTCGAGGCTCAACCACTGAGCCACACCGGCCGGGCTCAAGTGTGATTTTTCTAAATGGCACGACTTGAGTCGGGCTTGTGAGGACGAGGTGATGAGAAAGAAGGGGTGGGGGAGGGGGGCGGGCGTGCATCCTCTGGAGGGAGGAGTGGGACTGGCAGGTGGAGAGGGTGGATGGAGGCAGGGAGGCCTGGTTTTGAAGCCTGTGTTTCTCAATGCAGCTGATTTCACAAATGGCAGCCTCCCCCCGGGGCAGGGAACTCGCTGGCCTGGGCTCTGCTGGGAAAATTGAGGCATTTGAGGTGATTCCCACCCTCCTTCTCTCCACTGGAAAGATCCCCAATACTTTCCATGTTCCTGCACATCCTAGTCTACTCCCCTTCTCACACTAAGCGCATGACTTTCTCTCTTGTCCTAAAAGAACTCCCTTTTCTTTCCCTTCTCTGGTCTTCCAGCGTGAGTAACTTCACCCACCACTCCCCCTTCTCAGCCCCTTCCCCCACCCCCCATAGGACTTTGTTTTAAACCGTCACTGGTGGCCTCACATTCTATGCTTTATCTCTTCCCTCCTAAAAAAAAAAACACGCCACAGAGATGAAAAGAATTCTCTCTCCACCTCCAACTACTGCTCAATGGCACATTTGCCTACATGTGCTGCCGCTAACACTCAGGTTTCCTTTGCAAATTGGCTCCTAGCTCCACGGCCCCTGGAGGGACCGCGGTGAGGTTGGTGACTGGGTTCTGTTGCAGCTCTCTCCTCCTTCGACTTCTTCGCAACAACAATACCATCGATCGTTTTGCCCATTTGTTTTTCAGTTCTCTTCCTACCTTTTCACTGCTCCTTCTCAGCTTCTCTCATTCTTCCTGCTTCTCCGTCCTGACCCTAAAGTTCACTCAGGACTCACCTCGCATTCTGTCTTCTCAATGTTCTCTCCCCGAGTGAGTCATTCCTGTCCCCTCACAGTGTCGGCGAATCTCTCCCTCCTGCACGGACCCTCTGTGGGCTCCGTTTACCCGAGTGAGTCATTCCTGTCCCCTCACAGTGTCGGCGACGATCGATGTCAAATCTCTCGCTCCTGCACGGACCCTCTGTGGGCTCCGTTTATGTACTAGTGCGAGCAGCTCGCCGTCTCTCTGGCCGCTGACAGTCTTTGGATTTGCAGGGTTCGTTTCATCTGGAAAATGTTGCTGTAAGATTAAATAATATAACATTGCTTGCCATGTTCCAGGAATAATAGAGGCAATTGGAAATTATGATTCTTTGTTTTATTTTATCTTTTCCCCATGGACAACAGTGTGGTGACTGAGGGGCGGGGAGGTGGGAGAGGGTATAGGGAGAAATTATTTTTTATTACCGAGAACTGCTTTGCTGCACAGCGAGGGGTGAGAGCAGCTGAGTAAGGCTGGTTTAGGGGAAGCTGGGATAGAAAGCGGCTAAGAGGGGAAGCACCCTGTGTGCTTAGAGGTGAACGAATGCTCTGCAATGAATACAGCGTGTGACTCTGGCTGCGGAGACATACCGATTAGCAAAGATGAGAAAGCAGAACTAGCCCCAAACCAAGCAGTTTAAAATGCTGAGCATTGATTTGTTTAAATAGCAGCAAATTCCGAATAAAAAACACGGTCTTGCATTTTCTTTTGATGAATTTGTGTTTTCCTTAAGGGTATGCACTTAGAGGTAGCCAAGCAGCCACTTGTATATTGCCCATAGGCTAAATAGCACAGATGGAACTATGTTGAAGATATACTTGCTCTGTGACTTTTTACATCGAACTGCAAGTATCATAAAAATTCCCTTATTCGTTGATTTATCAATGTTTTTGCATGTTGCTTTGTGCCAGCACAATTGCATGGTGATGTCAGTTATTCCGAGACACACATGCTTGCCTCGAGATGCTAACACAGAGAGCTGTAAATCTAGATAGCACACATGATAGAGACGTGCAAGGTAAGGGAAGGAGATAATTTTGCTCACAGTCATAAGCAAGACAACCCATGACCAGGCCTTGCCCTCCTTGGCCAAGCTGCTGGAACAACTCAAGAATGCCGACAGGTGCCTGTCCCAGGTGTCTCTCTCTGGGTCAGGGTCCTGACATAGTCTGTGGCTCAACTCAAGACTCCCACCTGCCACACTTCCTTTCTCCTCCCCATCAGCACTTCTTCTTTCCCCGTCCATTCCCAGGGGCACGGTCTTGTACTTCACCAACCTACCCATGACCCATGTCGCTCTCCTGGCTCTGGAGTGAGGCATGTTCCAGGATCTTAGACCTGGTCTGAGAATTCTAGACTTTGTGGTTTAAATGTTCTGATCTCAGGTCTCAGGATAATCTGGGCAGATTTGAAGATGTTGAATAAGATGAATATATTTGCTTGGGCAGTTGAGTTGATTCATCATAAAACTATTGAAAGGTCATCTGGATTTTTAAAGTTAGAGGCTCAAATGGTTATTTCTTTCATTATTAAGAGGTTTAAGAATCACCCGGCCGGTGTAGCTCAGTGGTTGAATGTCGACCTGTGAACCAGGAGGTCACAGTTCGATTCATGGTCAGGGCACCTGCCCAGGTTGCTGGCTTGCTCCCCTGTGTGGGGCATGATCAATGATTCTCTCTCATCATTGATGTTTCTCTCTCTCTCTCTCTCTCTCTCTCCTTTCTTTTCTGAAGGAGTTTGAGTAACTAGCTGTGATAAACTCAAGATAAAACTTGGAGAAAACTAGCATTTTATTCTCCAACAGGTCTAATAAAGGCGGACCAACTTTTCAGTTGGGACTCGCTCTGGCGCTTGTTCCCGTGAACAAACATCCTCTGCTGAAGGCAGCCAGCGTCCCTTCCTTCCAGGAGAACTGATGAGCCGGCGGTTTCTATTTTGGTGCGAATGTAAACACATTTCAGCGAGAGCAAAAGCAACACCGGGCAAGGTTGGTGACTCAGCAGAAAGGCGATGGCTTTGGGCAGAGAAAAACAAGCCACGTCTTCCCAGCGCCCTTCCCACGCCGCTCGGAGCATGGCTGTTAAAGTTCCCTGCGGAGGCAAAGTTAGGCTGTTAATAACGTCCCTCCGTGCCTCAGCGTCGGGTAGAACCATAGCAACAGAGCCTGATCGGGAGGCCACTTCCTGGGAAGGAGATAACAGCTCGCTATTTGGTCAGACGTGGCCTTCCAGATAACAGTCTCCCCACGCTGGGCTTTCTGGGTTTTGAGCTACAAACTGTCACAGTTAACGTTTTCATCAGAACAAAGATGGGGTGGCTTTCGGTTACCTTCAGTCCAAGCTTCGTCTGTGAACATGGAGGTGCGCTTGCTGTTGAGCGGGTTTCCTGTTCCAGGAAGGGGATTCCGTCTCTGTCCACGGAGGTGACATCTGGCTGTGAGACTGGCGCGGGGACACAGGGGCCGGCCACACGGGCAGGCAGGCCTTCTGCGTCCACCAAGGAGCGTGATTATACCCGCAGGGTCACTGGTCTATGTGGAAGCAAGACACTTCATGGGGGGATTTATTGGAAAGTTATAGTTTGGTTATTCACTCATTCCACAAATGTACATTTGCCTTTTACCATGTTGACGCAGCCTCTGACCTCACAAAGCTGGCAGTGGTACCAACAAGCAAACATCTGGAACGACTGGCGTTAGGAACTATTGTCACAGCTGAAAGCCCCAAGATAAAAATGGCCCCTGGAAGGGGAAATAGAGGATCTGGCTGGAAGGCCATGTGGCTCAGTGGTCTCTATCCAGCTTTCTCTGAAATCCCAATAGAAGTCACTTAAAAATCCTATATAATAAAGAGCTAATATGCTAATGGTCGTGACACCCTCACGCCATAATGACCAATCAGCAGGAGGCTGCGTGCGTGGCAGGTGCACGCTAGTGGGCAGGGATTTGACATTGCGTCCCCACCCGGCAGGGCTTGATGGGGGTGGGGCCGGCCAGGTCTGGGTCTCGCCCAATGGCAGTCGGACATCTCCCGACGGGTCCCAGATTGTGAGAGGGTGCAGGCCAGGCTGAGGGACCCCTGCCCCCGTGCATGAATTTCGTGCACCAGGCCTCTAGTATGTATATATTTATAAATTTATTTATATACTTAATGTATATATACTTACTTATTTCAGGGAGAGAGAGATAGAAACACCAATGATGAGAGAGAATCATGGATTGGCTGCCTCCTGCATGCCCCCTACTGGGAATTGAGCCCACAATGGCATTCAGATCATGACCTCCTGGTTCATGGGTTGATGCTCAACCACTGAACCATGCCGGCTGGGCTAGAAGTCACTTTTGATAAGAAGGGACTAGAGATGGAAGGGAATTGGGAAACAGAGGCCAGGCAGGGGCTAGACCAGCTCATACAGAACTATCAGCTGTCCTTGAACTCGTGGTAGCCGGAAAGAGAAAAGATGGCCATATAAAGCCAAGAAATGTCTGCTGTCCTTTTCTACTGGTTTTTGGTTTGCAAAGTAGCAGATCCAGAATGAGATTTCTTGAAACCAGAGACACAGCTATTGGGTAACCATTCTGTTGGGCTGAGGTGACCTGGTGGACTCTTGCACCCAAATCAGTGTTATTAATATGTTGCCGTTTGGTGAAGCTAAGTTTCCTTCCTTTGTGATTTTGCTTATGCCCAAGCAGAAAATAGCCTTACACAGGAGTCATTTCTTTTATTTAGGGCCAGAGATTGTTTAGAGGAACCTTGGGCAGGGGTTTTCTTCTCCTTTTAATTTTTAGGTCTGCCATATGAGCTATATTTGGATGTTTGAATTTAGATTCAACCAATCAATTTCCCTATGAAGACATCTATGAAGTTGTTAAAATAGGGAACTAAACATCCCTGAGTCTTGGGTTTTAAAGTGAATGGGAACACAAGTACTTTAAGTAATCTTACATTTCTAGGTCTACTTCCTTCAAGTATATTGTCTATCTTTTTGTAAAAAGAATTAAAATAAATAATGCTCAGAGTGGCATTACAATGATTTTATTATTAAGTTGTTAGAATTAAATGAGTTTAACTTGGCTAAAATATTTAATAAAATTCTAAAAATTACAACCTTTAAGACAAATTATATTGAAATCGGGTAGGAGGGAGGAGGAAATAGCTATAGGAAGGCTAGCAGTAGTGAACAAGCAGAAAACTTAGATCTGTGTTTCTTGGTGGTGAGGGCAAAAATAAACCATGTTGGATTCTATATTTCTCACTACTTAATCTAGGGAATTATACCTTCATATCGAAAGGGAAATTTTGTTTTCCCCAATGCTCTAAAACAGCGGTTCTCAACCTGTGGGTGGCGACCCCTTTGGCGGTCGAACGACCCTTTCACAGGGGTCGCCTAAGACCATCCTGCATATCAGATATTTACATGACGATTCATCACAGTAGCAAAATTACAGTTATGAAGTAGCAACGAAAGTAATTTTATGGTTGGGTCACAACATGAGGAACTGTATTGAAAGGGCCAGAAGGTTGAGAACCACTGTTCTAAAATCATGGCATGTGAGATATTTTACAACATGGTAGACAGTACATTCGATCCACAGTTTAAGGAAATGCAGAGATAGGTGTCATGTGGCTGTTTCCTGTAGCAGCCTTTCTAAAGGGGTGGAGGCAGCCAGCCCTGGGGAAGCAGGTCTGTGTTAGAGTCCTTTCCTAGTGGAATCCTCGTGACGGGATCTGGCTGTTGAGACGCTGAGGCCGTGAGCGCCCCTCTGGTGATCCAAATGCCGCAGATGAACGTATGAGAAGACGAGCGGGGAAGAGAATTCAGAACCAAGGCAGCTCCTAAAAGCCCAGGGTTCTGGCTTGGAAACAGGTGGGAGCCCCCGGGTGGCTGCGGCTTGTGGAGGAAGCAAAAGTCAAGGTTCTGCTGGGACGTCAGACGGCCTTTGCCAACTCCTGCCGGATGGAAATTCCCACCTACATCTGCATAGGCGTGGGTGACCACCGAACCGGCTCGGGCAAAGGAACGGTGTGGTTTCCATGTGGTAAACTGGCAACGTGTACACTATTTGAAAAGAACATAAAGTATTCATTGACCATCTGAATAAAAAAGTGCTTCAACTATCATTTTGCAGCTCATGTGGTGGGACGTCCTATTGACACAGCTGTCTTAATCGAAGTGAGGCAAAGTATTTGCTTACTCATGACCATTCCCCGTCACCATTTTGCTTAGAGGGACACTTTGGTGGTAAAAATTGAGGTTGGAGCCTCGCCGGTGCGGCTCAGCAGTTGCTGGGTCAATTCCCGGTCAGGACACGGTCCCCACAGTGGGGGCCACACAGGAGGCAGCCGATCAATGATGTTCCTCTCTCATCAATGTTTCTATCTCTCTCTCTCTCTCCCTTCCTCTCTGAAATCAATAAACATATACACTGAGTGGCCAGATTATTATGACCACCCCATCAGTAC
>NW_005358520.1:734546-747641 GCF_000412655.1 Myotis brandtii | reverse complement strand
AAAACCTTGAGAGTATTTGCTTAGGAAGTTTTCAATATTCAGTATTTTTGGAAGTGTCAATGAAGTACTGATGGGGTGGTCATAATAATCTGGCCACTCAGTGTATATTAAAGATAATAAAAAATAAAATAATATTTGCACACAAAAAATATTTGCACAGCATTTGATCATTTACAAAGTATATACATTTTCATTGTCATTTGAACCCCAAACACCTCCGCAGTAACATGCTCTTCTTAATCGACAGATGTTGAAAATGCGGCTCAGAGGGATCAAGAGACTTACCACGTTGGCTCAGCTCAGAGCGGACTGAGCAGGGGCCTCGTCCCAGATTTTGCCAGGCCCTGTCTTACCCTCTGCTAGCCGGCTGCTCGTGGCTCCCTTCACCTGGTCAAGTCTGAATCTGCATCTCTGTGGTTAACAAAGCCCAACAGATCCAAAGAATGACGTAGCTTGCCTCACACTACATACATAGCGCATACAACATCTATCACAGCATGCGTGTGTATGCATGTATGTCTTCTAGTTTGGGGAATGCTTCCATCTGAGTCAGGATTTTTAAGAAAACATACATATTTATATATATGGATTTCAGAGAGGAAGGGGGAGGGAGAGAGAGACAGAAACATCAATGATGAGAGAGAGTCATTGATCGGCTGCCTCCTGCACGCCCTCTACTGGGGATGGAGCCCACAACCCGGGCCTGTGCCTTGACTGGGAATCGAACCGTGACCTCCTGGTTCATGGGTCAATGCTCACCACTGAGCAACACCAGCCGGGCGGAATCAGTTTTCCTTAGACCGGAAAAGAGAGGTTCGGTTTACATAGCGGCCTTTGTCAGAGGGCCAGGTACAGACCTCACCTCCTGGACTGAGAACGAGTGAGTCAGAGAACAGGTCATTGCATTTAATCTTATGTAAACCAGCCACCAGGAAACACTCGCTCTTACTCCATCATTAGTCCCCCTCTTTCCCCATTTCCCTGTGTCCACCACCCAGTAAAGCCCCCTGCAGAGAGGAAGCGCCAGCAGTATTACCTCTGCTCAGCGTGAGAACGTTTGTCTGTGTGCAGTCAGTGCATCCACTTAAGAGCAAACACACGGATGCTCCGAAAAAAACCATCAATGGACCATTGTCTGCACCATAAACACTGCTCTTTCCCCACAGATAGGCTGCCATGACTCAGCGCCACCGGACCAGACAATGGGATTGCTTGTCCATCGTGATGGGAGTTTTCACAGGCCCATCCACACCCCCTTGCCACCTCCTCGTTGGTGACCTTGTAAGTGACTTGAGAGGCAGCTGACGGGGTTGGGAATGTGCGAGGGTCGTGGATCTTGAATCTGGCCCAGGTAGGTTCCTGTAGGAGGTGATGTAAACTGGCAAGACACCAGCTACATGGCCGATGCTTTCAGAAGAACCTCCTGTCCCCATTTGCAAATGGACGGGCACAGACCCCAGCTAACCAGGCTCTCCTGGCTCACGGCGCCCCGGTCACCCTCCCTATCATTTCCAGGTTACATTTCTCCCCCCTTTTACAAGACTGTGGCGAGAGTTAGGGGAGTCTTCTGTCTTCTACATTTCTGCTTTTTGTTGTCCTGATGTTCTCTGAATATTTGCTGCTAACTTAAAATTTAAACAAACAAATGGCCCGGCTGGCATGGCTCAGTGGTTGAGGGTCGACCTATGAACCAGGAGGTCACAATTCCATTCCCGGTCAGGGCACATGTCTGAGTTGTGGGTTGCATCCCCAGTAGGGGGCGAGCAGGAGGCAGCCGATCAATAATTCTCTCTCATCATTGATGTTTCTCTCTCTCTCCCTCTCCTTTCCTCTCTGAGGTCACAATTCCATTCCCGGTCAGGGCACATGTCTGGGTTGTGGGTTCCATCCCCAGTAGGGGGCGAGCAGGAGGCAGACGATCAATAATTCTCTCTCATCATTGATGTTTCTCTCTCTCTCTTACTCTCCTTTCCGCTCTGCAATCAATAAAAACATTAAAATATAATAAATAAGTAAACAAACAACTGGAAAAACAACAGTTGGGGTGGCTGGTAAGAAAACGTGAAGTGTTTTATCAGCTGACGTACTTAGGCTCAGCTCATTTAATCACTAAACTTAAATTGTCTGAACTCACTGCCCCCACTTCGATTTTTCCATATTTTCATTCGTTCCTTAGCTTGAGATCCACTGCACGTAATTTTTTCAGAATAACAAATGCCTCCTGAATGGCGAGCAAGATCACACCGAGGGCCAGAGCCCTTCACCACGTGGCTGAGCTCTGAGACTCTGCCCAGCATCCTCTCTGACTCCTGCTTCCTCCTGAAATCAGAGAATTTTGGGTCGCTGGTGTCTTACATCAGGACACACGAGGATTTCCCCACCCACACCTGTTCAGTGCTTGGTCGATGGAATGGAGGTATAATTGGAGACAGGGCCACTGGCCTCTCCCTTCAGGTAAATCGTAGATGAAACAGCTTTTGGTGACCTGGCTTAGAAGCCCAGCCATTGTCTCAGCTGACCCAGGAACAGGTTTCCATGGGAACAGTTTCACCTCAGCCGGAAGTTATTGAGGTTAGAAATTAACGGGAACACGTGTGCACAAAAGGGGGGAAGGGAAGGTCAGAATAAGCCCACACATGAGTAGTAGGTTATTTCAGGGACCGGGAATGAGGAACTGCTCAGGGGTTAGTGTTGACCAGGGTATAGTGACCCCAGATATTTTTAAAATGTATTTATTTAAACTTCGCCTGAGGATGTGTTTATTGATTTGAGAGAAAGAGACAGGCAGGCAGGCAGGGAGGGGGGAAGGCAATTCGGGTGTGATTCCCAGCGACCCCAGATATTTTTAAAATGTATTTATTTAAACTTCTCCTGAGGATGTGTTTATTGATTTGAGAGAGGCAGGCAGGCAGGGAGGGAGTGGGGAAGGCGATTCGGGTGTGATTCCCAGTGAGAACCATGGGCCTGGATGGCCTTTAAGGTTCTCCCGGTTCTGTAACGTGCATTTTTCTCGAAAAGGTATTATTCTGCTTACACAGCCAGGAAGATGTGGTCACTTCTTGCTTTTCTAGAGCAAATGGAGTCACAAGAGAGAAATGATTGTGACCCCGTTTGTTGGTTCAAAAACGATCTTAGGCCCTTTGGTGCCCCCCCCCCTCCCCGGGCAGCAGGAGCTGAGTGGGGGGCGGCCCCCAGCGCCTCTGGCCTGCAGGACGGCTCCGGGCTGGGCTGCTCCGGGAGAACAGGGGCTGGTAGACGCTCTCCACACTTTGCTTTCTCTACAGACTTCAGAAGCGTCCCTCCCCCTTCCAGCGAAAGGAAGCCTTCATTTCAGGAGAGACCGGCCCACCCGCGGCTCCCCACCTGCCCCACCCGCGTACGAACATTCCCTGGCAGTTTAGCTTTCAAACTAAGGAAGTTCATACAAAACACATCACCAGTCACGGAGTGTGTGCTGATCCCATGTGTGGGAAAGCAGGTGGGTGTGCACATGATGCTCAGCGGTTCTCAACCTGTGGGTCTCGACCCCTTTGGAGGGCGAACGACCCTTTCACAGGGGTCGCCTAAGACCATCCTGCATATCAGATATTTACATGACGATTCACAACAGTCGCAACATGACAGTTATGAAGTAGCAACGAAAATAATTTTATGGTTCGATCACAACATGAGGAACTGTATTGAAAGGGCCAGAAGGTTGAGAACCACTGTGTTAGGGGAGCCACACTGTGTGTCCATAAGCGGGGCTGGATCTGCAGAAATGGCTGTTTGCATGGCTCCCCCTAATGTCTAACGGAACAAATAGGAAGCGAGGGAGGGAACTGGGGGCTGGGAGACAGGGAGAGGCAGACGTATTTTCCTCTCTGTACCCTTTGAAATCCAAGACTTTTTTTTTTTTTAACATATTCAAAAAATAAACATTTTAAGAGGAGGGGGAAAAAGAAAGGATGTGGCCGTACATTTTCCTAAACTGGCTTATAGTCTCCTCCTCCGCATTTCTCCCCATAGTCCTTCCCCTTCTCCACCAGGTTATGTATTAAGCTAGCCGATAATCTGTTAGTTTCAAACGGATGGCAAATGGTTTTTAGAAATATATCCAAGTAAACACAGGTCTATGCAGCCTGAATTTGTGGGCAATTTATTGAATCCTAATGGTTGACTGCTATGTAGTCAATAGAGTTATATGTAAACTTAAACAAAAGAAATATATGCTAAGAATTTTACTGTCTAATATAGGTGTTCGGGGTTTCTATTGTTTTAAAATAGTGGAAAGTTAAAGCAAGATCTATGAGCGACTGTATAGATAGGATGTGGTATTGGACACTGTGGCGCTGGTCTTGTGTTTTGCCTGTCCTGGGCCTCATCGCCTTTCTCGCTGGCTGGCCGGGACGTACTGTCAGAGGCACTGCAGTGAACGGGGGGGTCCGTTGTGTGTGGGGAGCAGCCCATGGTCCTGTTACCAGGCCTCGGGGCGTTAGGGAGCCTGGACCTCTGGCCTGTGACCTTCCCAAGCCCCCTCAGTTTCCCCTCCCCGCTTCGGTGGGACAGGAGGGCCGGAGGAGGCTGGGGTCCCGAGTTTCCTTCCCCCCACTCGGCAGGCTGCCGCCGATGGAGCTCCCACAGGTGTGCTGGGCTCTGCGCATCCCAGGCGGCTCAGCGGCCTAAGCAGCTCCTCCTGGGTCAGGCCTCTGGACCCAGCCCCGGCCCAGCTGCACAAATGAATGCTTTGACATTGGAGAGAGGGAGTAAGGGAGGGGCCAGCTGGTGTGTGTTTTGGGATTGCTTCTCAGAAATCTCCTCAATCATCTCCTCCCCCTCCTCCTCCTCCTCCTCCTCCGGAGGGGATGCTCCTGCCGCCTCTGCTGTGGGAACCTGCTCCAGCTCCTGCAGGTAGGTCTCAGGGGATGGTGGCCCGTGTGGGGTCCCGGGAGTGTTACACACCCAGAGGCCGCAATTCGTCAATTGCGATTCGGTCCGACCCTGGTGGGGGCCTGCAGGGTTGGTGCGGGTGAGCCTCTGCTCCCTGATCCGTGGCTCCGTGTTGCTTGTGGGTCCCTCCAAGCCGAGGGAGAGGTTGGCCCTGGTGCCCCCGTCTCCTGGGCCCGGCAGAGCTGTGGCTTTCAGGGTGTGTGGCTTTGCGCATGTGAGGGTGGCGGCTCTGTAAGAGCAGAGGGGAGACGGCTTGAAATCAGTCATTTCCAGCTGGACGCGGAGGTTCTTCTAGTGACAGTAAAGCATAGTTATTGCGAGAGAAACAGAAGCCCACAAGGCAGAAGGGACCAATCCCCGTGGACCCCGAGGGACACGTGTTGGGGGGTGAAAGTCATGCTAGGTTTTCAGCTGTGCAGTGGGGTCTCGCCCTAACCCTCCTCCCCATTGTTCAAGAGTGAACGTCCTGACTCCTTTTTTTTCCTTAATATGTTCATTGATTTTGTTGTTGTTGTTAATCCTCACCTGAGGATGTTTTTGCACTGATTTTTAAAGAGAGTGGGAGGGAGGGGGAGAGACGAGAGAGAAACATCAATTGGTTGCTGCTGTGCGCGCCCCCGCCGCGATGGAACCCACCACCGGGTCTGTGCCCTGATCGGGAACCAAATCCCCAGCTTTTGGTGTCTGGGATGTTCCAACCAGCTGAGCCAACGGCCTGGACCCGACTTTCCGTTTTTATTTTGCTGAAACTGTTTTCATTGGAGGACAGCTTTTCTGTGTAAATTTTATCATGAAGATTTTTATCGATGGTGGTACATGGTATTTGACCTTTATTTGAAGTGATTTTAATGATAATGGTCACAATTATCACTAGAATGCACAGAATTCATTAGCAAGTGTAAAGAGTTAGATGAACATCGAACAGAAAAAATAATGGACTATTTGAAATCTAGCCTCAGATTTAAGGAAAAAGAAACTATACATACTGTTTTATATTTTAATATTTTTCCTCTGAGTTTATCGTGTTGAGAGACTTTTCAAATACCAGACCCATGACCCTAGCTTCTCCACTATGAGAAACCCTTTTTAACATAAACTATTTCACAGACCTTTATGTGATTAAGCTTATAGCTACTGTCTTTTATTGAGGAAATACATCAAGAAAGCTATATTGATCCACTGACATATTTAAATGAACCCGTATTGTATCGTTCAGGGGCTGCTGTGGTGGTGAGAAGGGGGATCCGGATTCAGGTTGCCTGGTCTCTGTCCTGCTCATCGCTTTCCTGTGTGTAAGGAAGGCAGCCTCTGCATTTACAAGGAGGACTAAGAGCCCTGCTGGTAGCTCAGTTGGTTAGAGTGTCCTCCCAATACCCCCAGGCTGTGGAGTTCCATCCCTGGTCAGGCACATACAAGAATCAACCGATGGCCCTAGCTGGTTTGGCTCAATGGATAGAGTGTCAGCCTGTGGACTCAAAGGTTCCAGGTTCGATTCCCACCAAGGGCACATGCCTGGGTTGCAGGCTCGATCCCCAGTAGAGGGCGTGCAGGAGGAAGTCGGTCAATGATTCTCTCTCATTGTTGATGTGTCTATCTCTCTCTCTCCTCCCTTCCTCTCTAAAATCAATAAAATATATCTTAAAAAAAAGAATCAACCGATGAATGCATAGATAAGTGGCACAACAAATCAGTGTTCTCTCTCTCTCTCTCTCTCTCTCTCCCTCTCCCACACACACACTCTCTTTCCTGCTCTAAAATCAATTTAAAATTTTTTAAGAAAAAAAAAAGGAATAATAGTACTTCATAGGGTTGGTTTGACGGTTCATGGCATATGCACCTCAAGCCCTCAGAAGAGCCCCTGGCCATAGTATACGCATTTTTTAAATCACACACCTGTTTACATTGGACTCACTCGTTAGCCGACACATGCTTTCTTGGGGCTTTCTCGCTCAGAGACTAATTGCAGGCCGGGGGCAGGGGCTGTGCTGCTGGTCTGTGCCCCCAGCACAGGCCTAGCAAGCGGCGGCTGCCGAGTGAATGGAACCCGGCAGGTCCGGTGCTGCCAGCGCTCTGCCAGTCACCAGCAGCTGCCCAAGTCCCTGGACCTCGCGGCTGTGGAGTAAGGGTGACCGCACAGTGTGGTGAGGACCCAGGGAGCCCCTGCACGTGGGGTCCTTAGGGGAGTGTGCGGCATGAACTGCGTCAGCCGTTGCCGTGAGCCGGAACCCAGACTGTGGCACAGAGTCTGAGAAGTTGTTTAGTCTCTCTCAGCCCATTCAACTATACATCACTGTTCCAGCTGGAAATCCCTGCCCAGGAAAGCCATTTGTCGCTACTGTTTCCTTGCTTCCTCCTGCTAACTAAACCAGAAAAATACATTTTTCAAGCTTCTTTTGACCACCCAACAGCCGTTCCTTTCTCTCTTGCTGTCAGAGCCCCATTCATTTGGAATGAGGGAGTAGAGTGGGTTTTTGTTCCCAAGTCTTCATTCCCTCGCTGTGATAGAATTATGCAGCTACACCTTCTGGCCTGTGACTCTGTGGCACTTTCCATGGGAGTCGGCAGAGTATATATCCCTGCCCAGTTCGTGTTGGAGTTGGCCAGGTCATTTGTTTGGTGAATGGAATGTTACTGGACAGGACACAGCAGAGGCTCTTCATGTGTTTGACTGGCTTCCTGTACACCTACCATTTACGATGGCGTGGCTCTTTAAATGCAGAGTGGGAAATGGCTTGAAACCAGTGTTTAATGAGACACACAGGTTCTTCTTAATGAATATTAAAGGAGATTTATTGCAAGAGAAATAGAAGTCTACAAAGCAAAAGGAACCAATCCCTTTTGTAATGAGAAAAATATGCTATTGGGTAGCTAGTCCTGCCAGAATAAGAAAATATATTGGTCAGACATGAAAACACACACAGCCTAGGTCCAAGCCCAATTGATCCCAGACAGTCTAGCTGAGTCACAGGTGACCTACAGGCCCATCATTGAGGAACAACAGCTTGTTGTGTAAACCACAAAGACTTTCAGGGATTGCTTGTTATGGAGCATTATCACAGTAATAGCTGACGGATACGGAGTTTGCCCAGCTCTCGAGAATGAATTATAATTGACCTAAGATAATACTGTTGTTCTTTTCCATCTACTTGGTTTCCAGATTCTCTTAGAGCTAGGGGTGGGCAAATGACCCAGTCTTGGCCAATGAAATGTGAGAAGGTGTCGGCTGAGAACTTCTGGAAAAGCTTTCGCTT
Organism: Myotis brandtii; assembly: GCF_000412655.1. Taxonomy (NCBI): domain Eukaryota; kingdom Metazoa; phylum Chordata; class Mammalia; order Chiroptera; family Vespertilionidae; genus Myotis; species Myotis brandtii. Next base: position 739,461 of record NW_005358520.1, on the reverse strand, counting down.
TCCTGATAAAAAGCATAGTAGGGGCTGGAAGTTGTATTTCCACCTTCTTTGCTTGAAAATTCAGTGGGTATATCGAGACCATGAATTGAAAGGCCCAAAGATGAAAAGCTAAGAATGATGGAGCAAACAGGTAGAAAGTCTAGGCCAGTGATGGCGAATCTTTTGAGCTCGGCGTGTCAGCATTTTGAAAAACCCTAACTTAACTCTGGTGCCGTGTCACATATAGAAATTTTTTGATCTTTGCAACCATAGTAAAACAAAGATTTATATTTTTGATATTTATTTTATATATTTAAATGCCATTTAACAAAGAAAAATCAACCAAAAAAATGAGTTTGCGTGTCACCTCTGACACGCGTGTCATAGGTTCGCCATCACTGGTCTAGGCTCCTGGTCATATGGCTTAGTGGTTGACCAGCACCAACCTCCGCTTATCCCTTCACTTCTTATTTAGTCAGACTTTTTGTGTCTTGCTTCCCAAGGATGCCTAACCTAATGTACCTGAAATGATGTCAATTTGGTCATCCCAGTCACTGTGTCTCTGAGATGAGTGATGAATGAGAAAAGGGAGCTGTGAGATCATGACTCTCCTCACACAGTCTCTAAAACACCTTATTTACTAAGTTATCAGACCCTGATGGTTTTTGCTGGGTTGCCTCTTTGTCAGATATTTGTAATAAAAGTGAAGCAATTTGGCGGGGACTGATTTAAATAAAGAAAAGTACCCGGCTGGTGTGGGTCAGTGGTTGAGCATCAACCTATGAACCAGGAGGTCACAGTTCGATTCTCAGTCAGGGCACATGCCCGGGTTGTGGGATCCATCTCCATTAGGGGATGTGCAGGAGGCAGCCGATCCATGATTCCCTCTCATCATTGAAGTTTCTTTCTCTCTCTCCCTCTCCTTTCCTCTGTGAAATCAATAAAATATATTTTAAAAAATACAAACCAACCAAACAAACAAAAACCCCCAAATATTTATTCCCCTTAGCTCGGGATGGGTGGGAAGTTGAAGATCAAGGTGCCGGTAGATTGGGTATCTGGTGAGAGCTCACTTCTTGATTGGCAGATGCCGTCTGTCTGCTCGCTGTGTCCTCGCCTGGTGGACGAGGGCAGTGGGGCTCTCTGGGGTCTCTTATAAGGACACTAATCCCACTCGTGAGGGCTCTGACTTCACGCTGAATCACCTCCACACACCATGACATTGGGGATTAGGTTTGCAGACAGAAATTTGGGGGGGGGGGCGCGTAAGCATTCAGTCTGTACCAAGAACCAATGAAATCATCACAGAAGCCACAGTAGGAGCCGTTGGGAATGCATTTGAAGAGGTTCCAAATCTCTTGGAAAACGAAGAGGAGCTAATGATGCTGAAACGTACGGACTGGAGGAGGAGCTTTTGAAGACGGGATGCCCTCTGGGCTTCATGGCCCGATGGCCAGCATTCCACTGCTCGAGTGCACAGGTCAGATGACAGTTAGATCTTGTCTCTAGGCGGTCAAACCACTTAGGCCGGATTCGGGGTCCTGAGATGTGTAAGTCCCAGGGGTTAATTACTCCAGAAGATAAGAATCCTGGAGCAACATCTTTACTGAGGCATCCTTATCTGATGCGGCGAAGGTCCTGTCTCTGTGGCAATTCCAAAGGGCACTGGGACCAAGGAGAAGTCCTTAAAACGACCAGGATGGGAATGCTCATGAACTCACAACAAAGCGATTTCTTGAAGGAGAAGGAGCCAGAAGCCTTCTGGTACGTCTGTGCCAGTGGAGACACAGAGGATACGAGAATTCCTTAAAAAGGCAGCAGGGCAGCAAGTCCAAGAGAACCCATGACTGTGACCCTACTGATCAGAGATGAATTATCCTGGTCACCACGGAAGCGTCTTCGGCAGGAGCACGGAGGTCAAGGCCGGGCTGTTAGTCTCTGAGACGTGGCATTTCTCACCGCAGCAGTTCCAGGGCAGGTTCTTGTCAAGGGAGCTGCAGATGTGCTGTCCCCCGAGCATGGTGAACAAGGGCCTGGCTTACTCAGGAGCTCTGTTATCTGCTGGAGACCCACACTGACCAGGATGATGATGACAGAGGAGTGTCACCTGCCGCCGTGGCAGAGGCGGGTGCTGTGCCGAAAGCCAGCAAGTCCAGCTGGGGCAACCCGCAGGGACCGGGAGACGCCTTCCCGCCTCCCAGGGAAAGTGACTCCTTGGCGGTGTTTGAACTCTTTAGGCAAAATTCCTGTGGACTTTGAGAATCACGTTACCTCCTCTTTCTTTCTGTTTTAACTGTGCCCGACTTTTGAGGGGACGCTGTCTCGTGTATTTCTAGTGTTTGCAGACACTACATACGTATGTGCAGTACCTATTTATAAAACATGCGTCCTTACAACTGTGACCTCTCATCTGGTGCAGATCTCTCCCTGAGCTGTAGAAACCACCTCTCACCAGCCTGGAGCGACTCCTGCAGCTACGCCCGGGCTCCGTGGCTGGGTGGTTCAGTCAGCTGCATTTATAACTGTCGGTGAAAACCCTGCCCGGCTTCCTGGATTGCATTTTGTCTCGTGTCTGTCTGAGTACCCTCCTCCTCTGCCCTTTTGGATTCAAAAGAGCAACGAAGGAAAAAACAGTTAATGATGCGATTCTCAGAGTACTGTAGAGGGCTGGCATCACCCCACATGAAGCAGCTACTGTACAATTCTGGGGGTGAATCATCTTGATCAAATAAAGTTTTTTATTTCAATGAAGCCTTGCTAATGTGAAATGTTAAGCATTTTGCATTGAAGTGTTCATATAATTTTAAAAAGTCTACAAAGTACTTTTGCTAAAAAAATGGGGGGCGAGGGTTTAGCATTAAAATATGTAAGGCAAAACCAGATAGAATTACAAGGAGAATTAGATGAACCCACTGTCATAATTGGGGACTTCAACACCCCTCTATCAGAATGAACAGATCCGGGAGGCAAAGAGCCAGTAAGGATGCAGCTGAGCTCAAGAACATCATAAACCAGCCTGGCTGGCGTGGCTCATGGGTTGAGCATCGACCTATGAACCAGGAGGTCATGGTTTAATTCCCGGTCAGGGCACATGCCTGGGTTGCTGACTTGATTCCCAGTTGGGGGCGCGCAGGAGGCAGCTGATCCATGATTCTCTCTCATCATTGATTTTTTTTTTCTCTCTCTTCCTCTCCCTTCCTCTCCGGAATCAATAACGTTATATTAAAAAACATAGAAGTAGCCCTAGCTGGTTTGGCTCAGTGGATAGAGCGTCGGCCTGAGGACTGAAGGGTCCCGGGTTCGGTTCCGGTCAAGGACATGTACCTTGGTTACAGGCGCATCCCCAGTAGGGGGTGTGCAGGAGGCAGCTGGTCGATGTTTCTCTCTCATCGATGTTTCTAACTCTCTATCCCTCTTCCTTCCTCTCTGTAAAAAATTAATAAAATATATTTATAAAAAAAGAAAATTACATTAAAAAACAAACAAACAACAAAAAAAAATAGAAAAAAACCCCACATAAAAGTAAAAGTGAAGCATAAGCTCAAATACTTATTGAATAGTTGAATTCCAGACACACCTGGCATGATGAGAGCAGGGTGGGGCTTTGCTAGGACGCGGAGCTGCCTGGGTTTCCTGGCTCTGGGTCAGACCTCTGTCCTCTTCTCTGGCTAATGGCTCTGCTCTGAAATAACAGCATCTCACATCCCCGAGAGCCAAGGGTCACAACACACGAGGCCCCAGGGTAAGCCCCCGGGCCGCAGCTCTGTCTCCGGTGGGAGGAGGCCCAGACCCTGGAGAAATCTCCGGTCGCAGGCTCTCTGGCCCTCGAGGTATTTGACTGAGATAAGGAGCCAGGACTGGACTCAGGTTTCCAAGGAGACTGCCTTAGGAGGGGAGGGAAACACTGCCTCCTTCCTCCTATAAACAGAGAAAATTCACTTTTGTTATCACTCCAGCTGCTGGCTGGAGACGTGTGACCAGCCCTCCCGGCAACCCCGGACCAGCGAGGAGCCTGGGAAGAACAGGAGCGAATCCTGAGGGCGGGAGTGGGAACGGCCCCCACGTGAAACTCCCCGGCTGTGCGGTCCACCGTTCACTGGGATAAGACAGCAACCGTGTGAAGAGTCCCTGGGCGGCAGAAGCCCGCCAACCTCCCCGCCTCCCCCCCCCGCCCCGCAGCTGGTGCTACCAGTAAAACCCACTGGGGACTGAGCCGGAAACCCAGGCATGTGTCCTGACTGGGGATTGAACCAGTGACCTCTTGGTTCCTGGGTCAACGATCAACCACTGAGCTACACCAGCCGGGCACAACTCCCTCCTTTTAGAAATGAGAAGTCAGAGCCCCCAGTAACCTGACTGCGAGCACTAAGATGCCGGCGGGAGAGCTGGAGGCAGCAGCTTCTGGCTCCTGGACCAGTGTCTGCCCGGATGAGACGCTGCTCTCCTGATAAAGCCGGGCCACGGCACTCACATCCACCCCTGCGGCAGGCGTTGCTGAGGGCGCGGGCGGCTGAGTGAGTCCTCCTAAGGGAGCCAGCCTGCAGCAGCACGTTCCCATGTGAAGTGCTCCTCGCCAGAGCACTCGTGCTGGGCCTTCCGGGAGAGAGGCCACCACCGCGCAGCAAGGGCTCTGGGCTCCGCGGACAATGGGAGGAACTGGGCGCTCGGGCCTGTTACTTCTCCCTGTGAGCTACGTGCTCGGCCTCCTGCGGCGTTTCCAGGCTGGAGGTGCGTCCGGCCTCAGGAGGGAGCCTGAGCCAGCCATGACTGTGGCTCATACACGGTGCCCCACGGTTAGCACTTGCGCGACCAGATTCTTGGCCTTGGGGGCATGGATGTGGGTGGGGCTACAACACACCACGCTGGCATCGAACGTTTGTGATCAGAGGGGCAAAGAGGGGAGAGCATCTTGTCCAATTCTGCAATTTGGAAGGAG
>NW_005358520.1:712240-734488 GCF_000412655.1 Myotis brandtii | reverse complement strand
ACCTCTTCTAGTCTGCCCCGCCCCCACCACACTGTCTGTGTCCATGGATTGTCCCTTTATGCCCACAAGTATAAATAAAATAAAATAAAATAAAAATTCAAAAAAAATACCAGTTAACACATGCAAAAAATTAACAATTGACTCTTGCTAGTAAAACTGCTACTAACAAGCAAAATATATGGCTAAAAGACTGACTGAAACGAAGCTTTACGAAATTCAGTTCATCCCTCTGCTGGATTTGTTTGCTCCTGGTTATAGAAAAACAGAAGCAGTTTGAGCCATGGACTCATTGATTGTCTCTCTCAGGTCGATCCTATTCTACTCACATCGCCTCCCATTGATACACCATCAAACCCCAGTTCCTCCCACTTCTCCTCCATCTGGTGATGAATGATCTGCTGGGAGCCTCCGGCCTCCGGTCTTGCCCTTACCGTTTCGCTCAGGACTGCGGCGGCCACAGGACCTGGACTTGGATAGTTCTGCCATCTTCACGGCCATCAGGAAGCCCAACAGGTAGCGGAGGAACCCACAGCTGCAGGAGGAGGTTTCGGATGAAGCGGCCTCCGAGAACAGTGCCCGTCAGAGGGCTTCATCCACTCACGCCGCACGGTTGTTACGCTAACAGGTTTCCATTAAAGGCTCCGCGTCAGTCCTAGTACAAAGCTGGAATCATGTAAGGTCCATTAGCCACCATGTTAGCAACATATTCTAGCTCATGCCTCGCGGGATGGCTTAGATGAGGGAGGGAGGCGCGGGGGCGAGTGTCTTCAGGCTCACTTCCTGTGATGGGGCGTGTCTGTGGGAAGAGAACGGAGGACAGCATCACGGACCTTCGGGACAGGGGTCCGGACGACGAGGACTAGAGGGGCCGAGTCCCCCGCCTGTCTAGCTGTATTGGGGATGTTTTTGTGTTGGAGGAGGAATTGTCATGACTTTCCCCCACAAGGCTGGCATGTTTCCGTGTAAGAGTGAGCAACTCTTTAGAAAAAGTGATTAAGTCCCTACTTACAAGCAATTATTCAGATTACGCAATATTTTAAAAAGACGTTTCAAGGTTACTGTGTCCTTTGATTGGAAAGTGTAAAACCTTTTATATCTAACTGCCCAAATAAGTGTTTCTTACACTTGGAGGTGCCATGTCACCATGTCAGCGTCTGAATATGGAAACGTCATCATGGAATTCATTTGTAATCACGCCAACATGTCCCACTCACTCCGTGGGGAAGGGGGAGGGTGACAAGACCAAATGGATGCTGACCAGCCCTCCGGGCACAGGGAGGCTGCCTGGTGCGTGCAGCCGTGGAGCTGCTGGGGGCTCGGCGTGGGCTGCTGAGCAGGAGCTGCCACGCAAGGTGACGCTGGTGGCTGTTGGGCTGGGCTGGGGCCGCTGGGCAGGAGCTGCGTGGCACGGCAGACTGGACGCCGCTTGTCCAGCGTGGGCCCCTCGGGGGAGCCCAGTGCCAGCTACGCCTGGGCCCTGTGCTGGGCTGGGGCTGCTTGGCGGGACCTGGTGTGAGCTGAGGCTGGCCTTCCCCGTGTGGAGGCTGTGGCTTCTGGGAGGCTGCGGTGCACTGAGCTGCTGCCGCTTGTGTGGTGTCTGGGCCGGTGGAAGAGGCTCTGGCTGGGGGCAGGTTGGCTGGGGCAGGGCCGGCAGTTAGCCAGGTCGATGGAGGAGACTCGACGTTTGCCTGTGTGGTCGGGCCAGCGAGGTGGGAGAAGAGCTCCACAAAAGAACAGCGGTGCCGCCTGGCTCCCTCCCTCCGTCCCGAGCTCACAGGTGCCTACCCGACAGCCCTCGCAGAGCCAGTCCACTTAACCCTCCCGCCTGCCGGGCGCTCGGTGCTGCCTCTGTGCTGGGCCGGTCTGTTGAAGGCTCTCCCTTTGTCTCTGGAGTGAATCCCCATTCCGCTGGCTTTCAAAGCTGATGTCATGGGGACTCTTCCCCAGCAGGTGCCCAGCAGGGTCCCTAACGCTTCCCAGGGGGCACTTGGGAGGCCAAGCTGTCCCTCAGGTTTATTAGTCTCCACCCTGTGGAGGCAGGACCTGCCTGGACGGTGTCTGAGCCCCTGCCTGTCTCCACGTGGCTTGTTTGTATCCTTAGGGACAGGAATGCTGAGAGGTGGTCATTCAGGCGGCTCAGTGACGGTTCTATAGTTTGGCTGTAATGCTGATGTGTGCCTGGGAGGGGGTGAGCTCAGGATTTACCCAGCTGCCTCCTTGTGTTACTTTTACTCTAGTTTTTATACAAGTGCATCAGAGAACCGGAAACCTCCAGATGCTAAGTGGTTAACACACAGCAGCTTCACTCCTTCCACATAATGCAGAGGACAGACTCTGGTGAAAAGCAGTTGACCTGGGTGAAAGGAGGTGAAGTTCTTGGACTCAGTACAAGCAGACCTCGTGTTGCTGCCCTCCAGATGCTGGTGTTTTCTGTTTTTTAAATCTATTTCTATTGATTTCAGAGAGGAAGGGAGAGGGAGAGAGAAACATCAATGATGAGAGAGAATCATTGATGGGCTGCCTCCTGCATCCCCCCTACTGGGGATCAAGCCCACAACCCGGGCGTGTGCCCTTGACTGGAATTGAACCAGGGACCCTTCAGTCCAAAAAGCATATGATCACTTATTTAAAAAAGAAATCCTGTAAACATTTATTTTAAAAGCAGAAACAACATTAACTTAGGTGTTTTTGGGACATCAACATACAACAGAAAAAGTGCAAGAGCGCCCCCTGCAGGGCCTAAGGGGCAGTCACCCAGCTGTAGTCCACTCTCCTGAGCTTGCGCAGCTCCTTCTCTTCGCACTTGGACAGCTGTGACAGCTGCTGTCGGAGGTCCTCTCCCACATCCGTGTGGTCTGCATGCTGCACCTTCTCAGGGACATCACCTTCTTCCTCTGAACTGTCACTTGCTTTTTCTTCTTCCATATCCACATCATCAGGCATTTCTTCAGCACTTTAACAGAATAAAACATAAACTTACTATTTACATATAAATGTCTGTAAAAAAATAACTCTAAGATATCTACGTAAAGATAGAAACACATAGACAAAGTAAATGAAAAATCTTGTGTGCAGTTTAAAAATTACAGGCTATTATAAAAGAGCAGGTGAATTTACAAAAAGTGTAATTTTGAATTACATATCAAGTCCTTAAACCTACCCAAAAGGCCTCTTTTCTAACACTTAGAAATTTTCAATGTGTTTTACCTACTTGACTTCGTAACCCTACGTTATGTGAAGTCTAAAGCAGAGAGAGATCCGTGGAAGGGCATCCTAAGACGGGGTAACCGGCACCCCCGCCCCCCACACCCCCCGCAGTGCCTACCTCCTGGCCTCCGTGGCCAGCAGCAGGGAGTTCACGAACATGGAGCACAGGAAGGCGGCCGAGGGCAGCACGTGGGCGGGGGTGTGAAGCAGCTGCAGGGACAGAAAACAGGGTTTCACCTAAAGAGTCAACACCAAACCAAACACAACAGGTTTTCCCCAGAGAAAACCAGCCAGAGCGAAACTGTGCCTCCCTTCCCACCTTCATGCAGACGACGCCTCCCTCAGCCAAGAGTCTGAAGTCCCAGTCTGTGCCGTCTGCATTGTTTGTATCAAGCTGCACAGCACAGGAGGAGTGGACAGGTCGCCTGCGGCAGACCCTCCAGGGCTGAGGGCGCCACTCACCTCGCTGATGGCGGGGACGTTCTCCGTCAGGGGCAGCTGCACCAGCTCGTTCTCTGAGGCGCCGTCCGCCTGCTCCCCCCGCTGCTGCCTGTGCCTCCCCAGGATGAAGTAGAACGGGGTGGTCGGCAGGCTCTCCTCTGCCAGCAGCTGGGAGGGCGAAGACGAGGGCAGTTACTCGGCAGCTCAGCCAGAGGGCGAGAAGGAAGGCCTGGGCGGGAGACCTTCAGAATGCCCCAGCCTGTCTCTCATGTCACCGGCAGAGCAGCCGAGGCCCCGCAGCCACTGACTGAGGAAAGCTGCCCGGGGCACTGAGATGGCAGAGAAACACCCACTTCTCACTGCCGCCCCCAGGGCCACAGAGACGCAGCGAAGGCAGACCCAGCGCTGGGTGGAAGGTGCCGTGGAAGCAGGCGGCCGGCGGAGGGGAAGTGACTGACAGGCCCGAGAAAGCAGAGCTCCAGGCCGTGGTCGCCAACGGGTGGCCCGTGGACCCTGGTGGTCCGTGAGGTCCGGAAGGTAGGCGACCGCGGCTCTACGCTGTGTGTGGAGAGCCGAGAGCACCCCGTTTACACTGCAGAGGCCTGCAGATGCTCAGGAAGCGGTATCCACAGACATAGGGTCTCTGTGAAGGGCTAGAAACCCTGATGGAACGGACGATGCGAGAAAGAGAAAAAGGTCATAAGCTGATAAAAACGAGGATGTCTCCCAGAAAACAGGAGACATAAAGAGGAATATTCGCGCAGCCAGTCTAGAAGGCCAACACATAAATAACAGGAATTCTAGAAAACAAACACAGAAATGAAGGCACAGGAGTGATTGGTTTTTCCTTAGTTGTCTGATTAAAACCCATCAGGAGGCCCGTTTCCTGAGGAAAAGCCATCTTTCATGAAGGCTGACTTGCACCCCCTAACAAGGCAAGCAGTACCCCACTCCCCTTCCTTAGTCCTCCCTCATATTCTCATCACTTGGAATAGTGCTTATGAACTTGTCATGCTTGTGTTTGCTGTCTGCATCTTCCTGTTAAATGTAAACACCACAGGCTTAGATCTGCTCGCTGACATATCTCAAACGTCTAGACTGTAGGTGATCAAGTTGCTGAATGAATTCAGTGAGTAAATGGTCTGGGCTTCTAGTGACAGTGGAAACTATAATGGAAGAGGAGCAGACCGTCAGTGTTCTAAGAAAATGGCTTTCAACTCAAGAGTTCTATACCCAGCCAACCAATCAGGCAGGAGCAAGGAAAACTTTCCGACATAGAAGGTCTTCCACTGACCTCCCAGGCCCCAAAGGACGTGCTGCACCAACGCCAGGGCGTGGCGAAGCCGGGGACCACGGGCTCTGACAGCAAAGGCGAGGCGAGGCCCTGGCGCGGGCGAAGGCCACCTCAGGCTTACAGAGCAAGCAGCCAGGTGGAAGCGGTCAGAAGGCTCAGCACTATTTCTTCAAGACCCGAAAGGGGATGTAGAATGTGTCTGGAAATACCGAGACGACTTGGCAACTGGGATAGAGTTTGGAGCGAATTAGGTGAGAAGTAAACAGAAAACTAGGCAAATAAAGGAAGTAGGTAATCATTAACGCCAGAGAAAAGAAGTTGGTTACAAAGGAAAACAACCTATTGCTACATGGCTGGCCGAGGAATTGTGTTCAGTGGGTTGTCATCATGAATACTGACCTGACCAATTTTTAGATTTGTTTCCTGGGAAACTGGGAGGGAGGAGGGGTATATGAGGATGTGTACGTGTGGGGGGTGGGGGTGTGGAAAAGAGCTACAACTTCCATTTCAACAGCTCAGAGTCACAGGTAAACCCAGAGTTAGCAACGCACACGTGTTCCTCAGAGACAGGCGCCGACGGGGCCGCGGCCGGGGCGTGGGGAGGGCTGTCCCGACAAGTCTCGGGAGCGGCTCGCCTCTGCGCCACGAGCACCCGGCACGGACTCACACACCAACTGCGTGTCAGCAACAACGTGCCTCCGGAGGCAGCGCTGTGAGGAGGGTTTAATCCGCTTCGGGGCCAGGGGAGGCCTGGCTTCCCGAGGCTGCGTTCTAACGAGAACCCACCTGTGCAGGGAAGCCATGCGGCTGCACGTGAGCGGCCACCACATACCTGCTTGCTTGTTGGTGTGAGTTTCTCTTCTGGAGACTTCGAGCTGAATGTCAGTAAGCTCTGCAAAGAGAGACCAGTTAACGCCGGGAGAGATGACTGTGGAGGGCACATCTAAGTGAGATGTTAATGGGCGACAGTGAGGCCAGCTGTTTGTGCTGAGCCATGAGCATCCACCCAAGAGCCTGAGGGGCGGTCACCGAGGCGGGGCTCGGCACAGAGAACACCGCTGCCTGAACACACCGGACGCCTTCCTCTGGGAGCAATCCTCCCACAGGACCAGGCACCTGTCACGGCCGACTGTCCCTCCCCACAGCACAGCAGCCGAGTCACGAGGGAGCCTTCGGAGGAGGAGGAGGACGGTTACCTGCGACGCCGTCAGGAAGTAGAACTGGGACCGGTTCAGCCACTGCAGCGCCTCCGAGGTGAATGCGTCAGGGACGTCTCGAGGCACAAACACTCCCCACCTGACTTCCTCGCTGCAGATGTTCCTCTGAACATACAGCGGCCTCGGCTCACTCGGTTTGAACACGAACACTAGAGGGAAAGACAGACAACACGCTTCGCAAGGACCAGCTCTGGCCTCGGGCTGGCGCCACCCTCTCAGACTCGCCCACCTCGCCAGTAACCATCATGGCTGCTTTAAGCTCTGACCCTGCAAACACCTCCTGGACGCCTGTGTGTCCAGAGGTAGGAGCGAGGCCACAGTGACCAGGAGGAAGGACCCAGCTCCGGAGCCCAGAGCTGAGCTCGGGGCTGCCTGCAGGACAGCAGGGAGGTGCTGGGGCGCGAGGCTGCACGATGCGCCAGGACACGCACGATGCCCAAAGCACTCGGCGCCGGGACAGGGACTCAAGGAAGGGCAGGGCCTCGGGCTCAGAGGCTTCAGACCTCTGATTGGCAGGCAGGTGTGACCCACTTGTACTTCAGCCGGGAGGAGAGAACTAACTTATAGACCCTCCTGTGCCAGCGTGATCTGTACTCACAGTCCGAGCCCCCCGAGGACCGAGAGACGGCGGCCACGTTCTCCGAGCGCGGGTCCGGCTCCATCACCGTGATGTTCAGTTTTGTGCTCCACTCCACTGGGGAGAAGGGAAAGCGATTCACTTCTATTGACAGAAGCGCTTCAAAGCCTGTCGTTCAAAGCGGGCACTCTTCCTTTTTCTGGGACAGCCACCCCCTGTCCCAGGAGGAGGGAGTCGTGCTTCCGAAAGCGCCGGCAGACCAGGGACGGGTGTGGAAGCTGCAGAGGCTGGAGGCAGGACAAAGCCCTCCTTCCACACACCATGCAATGCTCCCCTTCCCTGCAGCTACCAAACCTGGGCCAAACGTTAGCCAGAGACACTGCAGAGAAAAGATGCTACCACACCCAGCCACTGCTAAGCGCCCGCCACGCCTTTCCGACATGTATTCCCACAAGTAAAACCCACTAAGTGCACCTCTGCCAGGAGGTGTGGCAGGCGTTCAGACGGCAAGCGGCCGGGACACTGCGGGTGACATGCATACGGAGGAGCGGGGACAGGGCTCCAACTAGAGGGTGGAGCACAAAGGGCAGCAGAAGGCCACTCGCTGCAGGCACTGCCAGAGGGCGGCCGCTGAGCCTCTTCACCGACCACAGGCCGCTTATCCATGACCCTCAGAACGTCCCATTCAGAAAATCACATTGTCTCTGGGTCGAGACGTGAGGCTACAACCCAGAAGCCCTAGAGGCCTGGGCTCCTGCCCGTCCAGAGGGAAGATGTCTTACGTGCACAGCTCAGCAGGTTCCAGCAGCACAGGGTCCCGTTCTCAGTGGCTCCAAGAAGGTACTTGGAGCACGTCAGCCTCCCGAAGCAGAGGTGCCTGAGGACCACACGAGCGAGTCAGTCCAGCCCTGGGCACGTCCGCTCAGCTGGGCCCAGAGACCACCCTTTATTCATCATCTTGCAGAAACAGGGACGAAGCAGCACAAAAGGAAGGCTTACTTGGGTGTGCTGCTGCTTTAGAGAAACAGGTCTGATGACCAGTTCTTTTCCCTACTGTGCTGCGTGGTATAACAACACACACAGGAAGTGTATGCAAAATGTACAGACACTAATAAAACCCCTTTTTGTGCTCATTTACCTAAAGAGGCGTTTGCACTGTGAACCCTGAAGGAAGTTTTACAAAGTGAATTCAGAATCGGACGCATTGGGAACTGGGAGCCATGTCCTCGCCGCCTGCCACTCGTCCCCAGCGCTGTCCCCTGACGTGGGGGGACCCTGCTGGGTCAGCACCGCCTGGACCCCGAGGCTCAGGCACAGCTGCTTATGAGGCAGCTGACATGACGCGGTGGTGACAGAGAAAAGAATCCGCAGGCCTGGAAGGAGATGTCACTCCTGGTTCCAGAAATGGTGACTCCAGCACCTGGATCACCTGCAGAGAAGGCCTGGCTTCCCGCCCTCAGCTCAGCTGCTGCCCACGGCCCACGGCCTCTCCGAGGCATGAGTTATTCTAGAGCTCATGTACAAGGACTTGTTTAAATGTTAGAAAAAGGTACTTCACATTCCCCCATTATTCACCTACCGTACATGCCCAGCTCGCTGACAGAACGTGCACCTGAGCTCCCAGGTCTCGGACTCCCATATGGTCACCGTCTCCTCGAAGCTCACTGCCAGCAGCGAGCCGTCTTCAGAGAAGCAGCAGTTGGTTGCCTGGTACTTGTGGTAACTGCCCACGAAGTCGCAGGTCCAGCCCACAGCCTCTCCTGGGGAAACACGGACCACGGTTCAGACACGGCACAGAGGCTGAGCAACGTGTGAGGTTACACAACGGGACCCCTGCTCCCCAGTGAGGAGGCTGCAAGCACGGGCTGAGCTGCAGCTCATGCTGGTCCCACAGACCTCGACCGCCCCCTGGTGGGGCTGCGGGAGGCTGCACACCCGAGCCCTTTCTGGCCTCTTGCAAATGGAACAGAACAGCCAGCACTGAGCAGTCCAGTGTGTCATTAAAAAGTATGGGCTTGGAGGAAAGGCACATCACAGTGTGATCTCCTACATCATTTAAGTGCCCTGCCAGAGGGTGCAGCTCATGAGATAAATCTGGTGTGTCATTAAAAAGTATGGGCTTGGAGGAAAGGCACGTCACAGTGTGATCTACATCGTTTAAGTGCCCTGCCAGAGGGCGCAGCTCATGAGATAAATCTCTAAGTTCTTAGACTCGCTCTGTGTGAGCCACTTACTGTAGATGTCAGAGTCGTCTGCTAAGACCCACACTTTGAAGCGGCCGTCTCTGCTGGCCGTGACCAAGGTGGGGCTTTCGGACTTCTCCGCGTTGCAGAAGCACAGGGCGGTGATGCGGTCCTCGTGGGGCATGCTAACCTTCGTGTTGAGAACAAACCTGGAAGGAAGGAGACGCCAAGTCATCCTCACACCTGGACGACACACCCTCGCCTGGGGTCTCACACAAGAAACGAGCCTGCGGCCCGCCGGCCGCGAGTTTGACATACTTGTTGTATCCTACAACAGCATCTCTGGAAGGGCCTAGAACAGTGATGGCGAACCTATGACACGCGTATCAGAGGTGACACGCGAACTCATATTTTTGGTTGATTTTTCTTTGTTAAATGGCATTTAAATATATAAAATAAATATCAAAAATATACATCTTTGTTTTACTATGGTTGCAAATATCAAAAAGTTTCTATATGTGACACGGCACTAGAGTTAAGTTAGGGTTTTTCAAAATGCTCACATGCCGAGCTCAAAAGGTTCGCCATCACTGGCCTAGAATGACAGACAGCCGCCTGCCATCTCTCAGCCGCGACACGCAGTCCTGACACCACCTCTGTCCTGAGCAGTGTCCACAATGCAGAGGTGATGGAGCACCGGGCACCTTAATGGTACAACGTGAGTGTAAACAGGATCATCAAACATGGTCCCGAAAGCCGCCTGCACCAGCCCACAGTGCCTCCCGAGCTACTTCTGAGAATAGGCAAATGGCGGAATGATTATAGAAGACCCCACTGTGGCAAGAAAACAGAAAGAAAACTACCTGCTCCCACTGCCCTGTCAGCATTTAGTATCTGTGATCCCCAAACCACCTTTCCCGCCTGTTCCCGGGAGCTGTGAAGGGAAGAGGGACTGTGCCAGCCCTGGGCTCTGTGAAGGACATCCGGCAGGACAGCGTTGTGCTTTGGAAAAAGCTCGGGTTCCGAGGGGGTGACTGGGGCCTGCTCCCTCCCCTGGGGATATGGACACCAGGCTTATACCCCGTGTTCTGTGGGCGCAAAAGCAGAAGCCTCGCCCTGGCACCCAGGAAGGACTTGATAAAGGGCTGGATGGCCCTGGCGTGAGAAACTGGTGGGCTCCTTACCCAGTCAACACACACACACTGCACCCCGCCGCCTACACTGCCACGTTCCCCAAGGCAGCGTGATGAAGGAGCAAGGAGCTGACGTTCAGATTCTAATCCTGGATTTGCCTGGAATTAGGACTCAGGTCCTGGGGTGTCACTTCCCCATGTTCTCATTTATGCTGTGAGGTGACTGATAACCTGGGGGACACCGTGCTTTCTCACAGCAGAAAGCGTAACGGCTCTATCGGAAGCATGCCTCCCCATTACTCTAAATCTAAAACTAATCGAAATACAGCATCTTAAAGACCAAGAAGTAAAACCACAAGAGAGAAAACAACATGTTTTCTACTTTGAAATTCTAGGCTACAAAGTGGTATTACCCTTGTGTTTTCTTATTGTATGTCCACAGCTTCATTTGTAATTCCAGCTCCCCTTCCTTTTCTTGACGCTGTTCTACGGTTGCGAGCCAGGCACCGAAGCAGCCGAACGCAGCCTTTGTCAGCTCAATTTGGACCAGACCGTAGTCGTTGATGTATTCTTGCTGCACAATGTCTAGCTGATGGGTTAAGAACATCCAAAATGCTTACTAATGTAAATACATGCATGTGAGAGCATTCAAGGATGATTTTAAAAAGTGAAAAAAGATAGAACTGCTGTGAGTAGCCCAGCATTTTATTCCCTGTTGTTTCTCTCACCCGTTTCCTGGTCTGTTTACTACACGGGTGAAGTGCCTGCTATCTCCAGGATTTCAGTAGAAATGTGGTAGTAAAAAGACCAGGAAGTTTCCTTTCTCTGAGGGCTGACAGGTGAGAGGAGAGAGAGAAGGTGCCACGGCTTCTCAGACAGAATCTGTGAAGGGTCCCGTGGGGAACAGAGGAGAGGCGGGCCGCTGATGCATTTAGGGGCCCCAGGAGGCCTCCCTCTAGTCTGCAGTGTGCCATGGCCGCTCCATCACAGGAGGCACGTCTGCACTGCGAGCCACATCCTCATCCTGGTCCCTGTGGCCTGAGGCACAGACGTGTGTGCAGCTAATTAGTCTGAAAACACGACCACAGACAGAGCGGCTGCAGCAGCAGCCACGGCCACCAGGACCAGCTGCAGGCGACCGAGCGCTGCTGAGCGCGCGTGGTGGCCAGGGCCCTGCGGGGCTGCAGAGCTTCACTAGCTTTAAGGCAGTTAATGGATCAGAACCTTACGTTGTATAACTGCTTATCACTCTGGAGAGAATAGAACTGCAAGTGGCCGGGCTTTCCATTCAAAACCAACGCTTTAGTTCGTGGATCAATCATCAAGCCAGTCAAGATACTGCTGTCTGCAAAAAGAGTGACACACAGCAGCTGAAGCCAGACAGACGCCCACCTCGCACGGACACCCCCACCCACCCCGCGCCGGCAGTACCTCTCACCAGGCCTTGGATCACCGCGGAGGCCTCCAGGTTCCGGTGAATGATGGTGATCTCTGCGGGCACAAAACACTTCACCATGAACAGGTCAGAGCCTCCAGTTAGAAAAAAACCACCTGGACTTATGTGATTCTGGAATTATCAGAATATAAGACAACCGAGTAAGTTGTCTTTTAAGTGTCACATGGGTGCATTTTAAGTGTTAATTTGGGAAGTCGTATGCCCCGAAAGAGAGCGTTCCCTCTTAGGTGGTCCCTGCTTGCTCAGGACTGGATGTTCAGGGTACCCGCTGGAGGGCAGGGGAGGCGGCGGCTCTGGGCTCTCCATGTGGCGTGGGAACAGGACGAGCGCAGGTTCTGGAGGAAGCAGAACCCTCCATTTCTGCCAGAGCAGCCCTCGCCCCCGACACAGCCATCTCTTCCGGAAGCGCACGTGCCTATGCCAGCACCAAGGTCCACCTCAGAGCCCTTCCTCCACATCCCCACCCCATTCATTCCACACGAAAGGTTCTGAAATCAAGTGGCACAACTAAAACCAAACACACTGAGC
This sequence comes from Myotis brandtii, assembly GCF_000412655.1. Taxonomy (NCBI): domain Eukaryota; kingdom Metazoa; phylum Chordata; class Mammalia; order Chiroptera; family Vespertilionidae; genus Myotis; species Myotis brandtii. The sequence goes on along the minus strand of NW_005358520.1, from coordinate 722,452 downwards.
CCACAGCTGGCAACCATTCTGAAAATACTGGATGGTGGTGGCATCTCGGGCGGAAGGGGGCGACAGAAAGAGGAAGAATGGAAGAAAGAAATGCTCCTAAAGGTGAGGCTGCTCTGCACCAGCCTGAGGTCTTCCATCTGCCCTTCCTTGCAGGTGGCAGGTAGCTGAGGCATCCAACAAACGGTACGAGTGCGGACGGACGTACTGTTGTCAGAGTGGGAGGTGCAGAGCAGGTCCCCCGCCGGCGAGACTGAGATGTGCTCAATGGTGGCCCCCAAGCGTGGCAGGAACTCCTTGGTCTTCTCGGCCGCATCGCGCCACTCCACCAGGACCGACTCCCGGCCGCCGCTCAGCAGGCTGCCGCCTTCTCCCGCACAAAGGCCAGGGCGGTGTTTGGAGAGGGAAAAACAGAAAGAGAAGCATACCCAGCATTTAATTTTTCTGGCCATGTTAGAGAAACGAACTACTGTTTTTCAGAATATGGAACGCTTCACGAATTTGCCTGTCATCCTTGCGCAGTACTGCACGTTCCAATTGTAGTATGTGCTGCCGAAGCGAGCACTGACCTGTCTTTGTAAGTGCACACCACAGTGCCTTCCTCTTTTAATCTCCTAAACCAAGACTCAAGGTCACGATTCAAGGACTTTCCCTCCCACTGGCATCTGCTTAGCTTGCTGCTGACCAGCTCCTCCTCTGGTAACAAGGACAACGGAAAGAAACAAGCACCCTCTAGGCCTGACGGCTTCTCTAGGAAGAAATAAACCCATTTCACTCTTCCGGTAACAAAAGGAGAGAACGTGCCCAATCTGTGCACAAGCACAGCCCTGCACCAAACAAGCACACCGGAAGCAATTCCAGGCCAATCTCACGACCGGCGAGGCTCCCAACCAAAACACCAGGACCGAGCGGAACCCAAGGATTCACTGAGAGGAACGTGCGGTGGTTTCAACACTTGGAAAATAAGTCAATTTCACCACCCGCTTCCGGAGGACAGGGGAGCCAACCAAAACACCAGGACCGAGCGGAACCCAAGGATTTGCTGCAGAGGAACGTGCGGTGGTTTCAACACTTGAAAAATAAGTCAATTTCACCACCCGCTTCCGGAGGACGGGAAACCACAGGTGCAGATGCTCACAAGGGACAGGCCCCACCTCGGGAGGCCGGCCCTCAGCAACGCGGACCTGACGGGCTTTTGGTTTCCATCCAGGGCCCCAGAGAGTCGGCAGCAAATGCGTTAGGGGGTAAAGCACTGACACTTCCCTCTGGGGCTGGGAACACTGTTCCCACTTTGATTCAACATGATCTCATCCTAAGATAAAGGCTTCTAAACACAGAGAATTAAAGTACTTGATTCACATGCTTCAAAAATTCACCTTAAACTACTAAACGTGCACTTACCCGTCGCTGAAAAAGCCAGATCCATAACCAGGTCATGGTGCCAATGCAGACATGTGTATGTGTACTTCTTCTCATCATCAAAACCCCTCCTATTGGAGAAAGACCAGTATTTCTAATTTCACCAAAGGTGTATGTTCAATGTCGCACTAACTAATAAATCACGGTATCAAGCTTATGGGTCCTAATGTCCAAAAAGTACAATGAGTCCATTTCCATTTCTAACTGAGTCACTTCTAGGAGCAGCAGGCCTTCCTGGGGTCCTACTATGCAGATAGCCCCTTCCTGTCACTGTCACTCTTTCCTTTTTACTTAAAGGCAGACAAAAAAGTTCCCTTCAGTAAAGTGACTACAGCACTTCCTCTCCCTAAAGCAGTGAGTGTGTGCACTGAGGAGTATGCACAGAAGCACAGACGGGGAGGGGGGGTGTCCCCATGCAGCGGGCCCAGTGCTGCTCCCCGCCACCCCCCAACCCCCTCGACCGAGGCAGCCGCCCTGCAGACCAACACAAGCAGCACAGAAACCAGCGCCCTCCCCTCCCCTCCCCGAGCCGCCTGACCAGAGGCGGATCTTGCCGTCCTTGTGCCCCGTCGCTATGCAGTCTTCCTTCGGGTGACACACTACACATGTGAAGTTGTTCTTTGCGTGTTTCCTATTTCCCGACGATGACAAAGTAAACCTAAGAGAAAACAACATTTTCTTGATTATTCAAGTCTCTTGGTAAGTAGCTAATTAAGTAAAAGGGATTTCTCGCCCTTATCAGCCCAAACGGGAGGCTCTCAGAACTGACTGCAGGACCTTAAAATAAAGTCCTTTTAGTGATTTTTGTTTTGTTTTTTGCCCGGGCAAAGTTGGCTCCCATTTCTTGTTGAAGCTAAGTGTTAGCTTCAGATCTACACGGGCCTAAGAAATGACAGCAGAGGCCGCTGGCTAATGTCTGAAGATGCCGGGGCCCTCACTCTACTGCACACGAGACAAGTGCTGTCAAAGGGAATGCTCACCTTGACGTGGCTTTCTTTTTGAAGAAATAAACAGACAAGTAGAAGTCCCGCACGGCAGCGACGTATTCTCCCTGGTGTCAAAGAGAAGATAACATGCCCAAACAGTCAGCACTTGAGGAAGAAATTCTTGTCACAAAAGTCAATGTTGTAACAATAACCTTTTCCTGCAGAAATACAGTGCAGATGCCAAAACCCTGATAATGTTTTGGACAATTAGTGTTACAAGAGCAATAACACAGGATATATACAATGAGATGGTCCTACAGACCTATCCCATAAACACACGCTCCAGATGACACAGACGTCTTAGTTACTAACAGAAATACTGTAGCTCGAGGCAGCATGAACCCCTGTAACGTAAGATGTTGAGAGGACAGACGGCAGGAAAGAGAGTTCAGGTACAAAAGAGAAACCAACGGAAGAAAGCTGACCTGGCTCCCGAAGGCGACGCACTTGGGCGAGGGGCTGATGTAGTCCAGCACCAGGCAGGGCTCCTCGGCCTCGGCGTCCTGGCGGGGCGAGCGGGGCAGCCGCACGGAGACCAGCTGAAACACATCTAGCACAGGAGCGGGCCACTCGCGAGCGCCCTGCAGAGGCGGGACCACTCTCCCCACACGGAACCGCTCACCGTTCCGAGGAGTCATTCGACGCCAAGGGAGTACTCTAGGCCCTCGTGACAGTCCCGCACGGCAGCGACGTATTCTCCCTGGTGTCAAAGAGAAGATAACATGCCCAAACAGTCAGCACTTGAGGAAGAAATTCTTGTCACAAAAGTCAATGTTGTAACAATAACCTTTTCCTGCAGAAATACAGTGCAGATGCCAAAACCCTGATTATGTTTTGGACAATTAGTGTTACAAGAGCAATAACACAGGATATATACAATGAGATGGTCCTACAGACCTATCCCATAAACACACGCTCCAGATGACACAGACGTCTTAGTTACTAACAGAAATACTGTAGCTCGAGGCAGCATGAACCCCTGTAACGTAAGATGTTGAGAGGACAGACGGCAGGAAAGAGAGTTCAGGTACAAAAGAGAAACCAACGGAAGAAAGCTGACCTGGCTCCCGAAGGCGACGCACTTGGGCGAGGGGCTGATGTAGTCCAGCACCAGGCAGGGCTCCTCGGCCTCGGCGTCCTGGCGGGGCGAGCGGGGCAGCCGCACGGAGACCAGCTGAAACACATCTAGCACAGGAGCGGGCCACTCGCAAGCGCCCTGCAGAGGCGGGACCACTCTCCCCACACGGAACCGCTCACCGTTCCGAGGAGTCATTCGACGCCAAGGGAGTACTCTAGGCCCTCGTGACAAAATGCACTTTACAGCTGGATTCTTTGGATCTTGTATTTTTAGTTCCTTGGAGTGGTTCCCATGTGCAGCCGTGCTAGGACCACGGGCCTCACTGACAGAGAGCTGTTCCAGCTGCGGGCACTGACCCTCCCAGCCGAGGGGTCAGGGGTGAGTATGAAGAGTGGCTGCCAAATACGAGTGGGCAGAACCACCTGGGAACTTACTGACACGCAGATTCCTAGGCCAAACCTCAGACCCAGTGAATCTGTTAATTGTCAGGGAGACGAGGAATCTGATCTGGTTGTAAGCATGTGGACAGACATTAAGAATCCACGTGTTTACATACAAAACAGAACCTAAATACTGAAGACTGTTATCTTTAAAGCAGTCATTTGAGAAGGCAACTTAATTGTTTTAGAATGTTGCCATTTCCAGAACATTTTTGGAATATCCTTTAGAGATGACTACATATGGAAAACTAAACTTACTGGGTTTTCTTGTTTTTTAATGTAGTATTTTGATAGATAAAATGCATATTCACTAACAGACTTGGCACCAAATGAATTTTAGCTTAAAAAAATCTAGCTGTCACAGCTTTGACTATTCTCTGGTTACTTGAAAGTCCATGATATATTACAACTGGCAAAGTTGTCCCTTCCTCCCCCGCCGACCCCCACCAAAAAAACGCTAAAACAAAGCAAAAAAACACACAGAACTGTGGAAAGGACTCACTCAGCTAATGAGCCGCGAGCCAATCGGCTGCCGGCCCAGTGCCACCTCAGAGCTGTCTGCATTTGAATTCTGAACACAACAGTCCTTCACAACACGGCTGCGGAGGCTTTCCTGCATTTGAGAAGCTCTCAAACGGAAGGCCTGCGTCCAGCAGAGCACGTGAAGTAGACCGTACCTGGCTTCTCTTTCTTTATCGTAACGAAGACAGAATCCTCAGCAAGCGCATGAGTGTAGAGGGCGTGAAGTTTCTGCCCCACTGTGAAAGTCTGGAAGAGAAAAGGCCACGCTGTTCAGCCTTCCCACCTACCTGACCCCCACCCCCCCAACATCAGTTCCACGAAGGGCAGGGATCTGTCCCTTTTGCTCACTCATGTATCCCCCACATCAGAAGAGTGCCTGGCACAGAGAAGACAACACATAGTTATCAAACAACCTTCCAAATTATACATATAGAGCCTGCCATTCCTTTTTGATGGCTGCATAGTATTCTATTGAATGAGTTATCAATATTAACTGACATCAAGGTCACAGTCAATTTCTTCTTTCTACCATAACAGTGCTTTAAGGACGACATGTACCTGCACTGTTTTCATCAAGAGATGCCTAAAGGGGAGATTGCTGGAGCAAAGGTACTCACTTTCAGTTTGGTTCTCATGGCTGTGTTCAAAAGCATGTTTCTCTACACTTTTCCTACCGTTAGGCTTTTTTCAATCTTTAACTTAGCGTGACTGGTGGGAAAATGCTGGCACACTTTTACATTTCTTTAGTTACCCACGAGGTTAAGCACATCTTCAAGTTTATTGCATATCTTTAGTAAATATTATCTTCATTTTATTGCTCATTTTTTGTTAAAGTTTAAAGTTTTTATAGAGTCAAATTTGCTTTGTGGTATATGACTTTCACGACTGGTTTGGGAATGCCATCTGGCCTTACAGAAGGGAGTAATAGATCATTAAATGATGTCGCCATTCCTTTCACATAATAAAAATGGAAGATCAATCCACATACCTTTATCAAAATGCCATCTAGATAGTCCCACAGTTTAATTGTGCCATCAAAGGAACAAGAATACAGCTAAAAGGGTAAACACAGTAAAAAACTGATTAAAAAAAGGAACTCCATTAAGATAGCAAATGAATTAAACGCTAACACAGAAGGCATTTTGTCCACTAATCCATTATTTGTCTTAGAGAAGTGGAGTCATTTATTTGTGTTGTTTTTGCAAAATTTCTATTGTTTGTGACCATCTTGTCACAGCTTTGGGGGAAGCAGATCCATCAACTGAACGTGTAAGTAAAATGGGGGAAAGGCCACCCTCCGTCTGGGAGGGGCTGACGTGAAAGCGCTCGGGGGCTGTGCTGCCTCCTGTGTGTGCAAACTGCTGTCATCGGTGTGGCAGGAAGGCAGTGCCTCCGGGACGACCTCAGTGTCCTGCTTCCTATCACACTGCCGCCCAGCGAGGACCCACATGCCCAGCGAGGACCCACGCACCCAGCGGGGACCCACACGCCCAGTGGGGACCCTCGCTCCATCAGGGACCCACGTGCCCAGCGGGGACCCTCGCTCCGCAGCACCAGGAGGCCTGGGCAGCACCTGCTCTCATTCTGTCCCACTGGACACAGGGTGTCTTTGCTGCTGTTATTGTGAAAACATTTTTCTTATAATGTTGATAAAGAATGGTAGATATTTTTGAAAGTGGCAATTTTAAGATTTCTACCAATGAGGACATGGAATTGGAGAATAGGAATAAAAAATGATGAAGAAAATATTTTCTATTCAAGTAAAATATTTATATTAAGTTAAAAATACACATTGCAACTACATATAACTTTAGACTCATGAACATGGATTAGTAAAATATAATAAGGCAAACACACAATCACCGTTAAAACAATGGTCAATGCAAAAACTGCGACTCCAGTCCACAGGACCTCCGGCACACCCCCCTCACCGAACCTGCTGGTAAACTTGTCCTCCTCCAATTTTATTAACCTGAGGTTCCGAGAAACAGATCTTTTATGCAATGTGTAGTTTTTCATGTTGCTATGAAACTTAGTAATGCAGCCTTCACAAATTCCAATTTTAATAACAGGATATTCCTGCTACAAAAACCCATCCAAATGCTACAGATGACAACATCGTGTCTTCTCACACCCTCAGGACAGCAGGATGCAAGGCCTGCCCTGCGGAAAAGCCACCACTGACTTTCAAGAGCAGCTCATTGGGTTTCGGAGCAGCTCAGTGTTCCCTTACGTCCTACTTCCTGTGACAACGCAGTGGATGACAATGCAAGTCCCTTCACTTTTATTTCAGACAGAGGGGGAGGGGAGAGAAAGAAACATGGGGTCACCCGGCTGCCTCCTGCGGGCACCTGAGCCACAGCGAGGTGTGTGCCGACCGGAAGCGAATCCGCCACCTTCTGGGGCAGGGGAGGAGGCCAGGGCTGCACATCCTTTAAAACCAGTCACTCCCAGGTGGCTGTGACCCACCCAGAGTGGGGCCTGGTCAAAAACGAGAGCGAGACAAGCATTTATACCTGAGGCGCCTCTCTGGTAGCTCGGCTGGGACTTAGGCACTGAATTAAAGCGACAGTTCTTATTCCTGAATTCTGAGAAGAGCTGCTTTGTGGAGGGCGACGGAGGCCCACCGTCTGTCCTAACGTGAACTGACCGGCCCCCTGACTGAGGAGCCCTTCTTGTCCAGACGCTGGCCTCCAGGAGGTGGCTCTGCATCTGCACTACGAAGCCGCATCTCTAAGATCTACACAACCAATCCCTTAGGCAGCATTTAAAACGTGTGTTCCGGAAACAAGAGTTCAGAGGTCAAACGGGTTCGAGAAACACAAGTCCTCGCTGCCCCTTCCGGATGTGGGCAGTCACCAGGCAGGCAGGGGACCCGAGAAGACCTTCAGTCAGGACTCAGTGTGCGCCAGACCCCGAGGGTCAGGTCAGACAGCCAAGAGCCCTCCCTCAAGCCCCAGCTATTGGCCTCTCAGTAACAGTGACTGTGCAGCTGTGGGCGGTGACCCTATTTTAATAATGATCAATAAAATGCATATTCTTGGGTGAGGGGGAACAAAAAAGTTTAAAAAAGTGAAACTATCTTGAATCAGAAAATCCACATAGTTCTTTTCCTGAATGTAACCTGGACAGATTGCCCATCAAATTCAATTCCAATGTTTCCGGCCACAATAAGCCCATGAAAAGACGCAATCTCGAACGGTCCGCCACCTGGAGATGGTTGTGGGGGTTGAGCTGGATGCCCGTCACCAGGTTTCGGTGCCCCTGCAGCACGTGCACACACTCCTCCGTGGCTGTGCTGTACACCTTGACGAAGTCTCCAGACACACAGAAGAGGTACCTGCAACGAGAGGAAAGGAGCTGCACACCCGCTATGGAGAGTCAGACTCTACTGTCCATGTTCCTTTCAGACAACAGTTTGAGGCAGAGGCTGCCAAACTGTTAATACGGTGAGAGTTGGGACACTTGTCTGACTATTTCCGTAACAGATAGAAGCACAGGCCAAAGGGCGGTGTTTTCACTTTTTGAATCAGAAAATCCACATAGTTCTTTTCCTGAATGTGACCTGGACAGATTGCCCGTCAAATTCAATTCCAATATTTCCGGCCACAATAGCCCATGAAAAGACGCAATCGCGAACGGTTCGCCACCTGGAGATGGTTGTGGGGGTTGAGCTGGATGCCCGTCACCAGGTTTCGGTGCCCCTGCAGCACGTGCACACACTCCTCCGTGGCTGTGCTGTACACCTTGACGAAGTCTCCAGACACACAGAAGAGGTACCTGCAACGAGAGGAAAGGAGCTGCACACCCGCTATGGAGAGTCAGACTCTACTGTCCATGTTCCTTTCAGACAACAGTTTGAGGCAGAGGCTGCCAAACTGTTAATATGGTGAGAGGTGGGACACTTGTCTGACTATTTCCGTAACAGACAGAAGCACAGGCCAAAGGGCGGTGTTTTCACTTGGTGTTGGAAGTACTTGCTTACACGTATGTCTCCCCCCTTACCTGCCCATCAGACCCTACAGATCAGAGGCGTTATTCTCTTCTGTTTCCCAATGTCCAATCCAGTTTGTTGAACAGACCTTGCCTGAACCTCAGAGGCCTTATAAATTAACTGGGTAAAATGAACCAGTAAATAATTATTATAAAGTAAGAAGAGTAACTATTCGAATGCCGGCCGGGGTCACACCTATGTCATCGGTTCTGAGCCACTTGGTTTTTCACGTCCCCCTCGGAGAGCAGGCTGCATCTTCCAAGCATTCCCTGAGACCAGTGCACAAAGGCACGCTTGGCCCACAGAGCGAACACTCCATGACCGCTGCTGTGGCCAGAGGCAGTCACCGCGCAGCTGTGAGCAACTGTCTACGAGATCAAGCAACATGAGCACCAAGCTCTGGGCACACGCCTCCCAGCGGCTGGTGCTCCTCTCCGCTCCCAGGCGCCACCTCCGGCCTGGGCATCTCAGGCGTCCTGCCCCCAGGTGTGCCCTGCAATGTGCCGTTCCTACTCACATCAGACGCATCTTGTGAACGTGCCCACAGCACTTCCTCAGATAAAACTAAACTAAATCCTCCAATGCTTCCCACCGCCTGCAGGGCAGGACCCACACTCCTGAGGCCTTTGGGGGTTTGACCGGGGTCTGGAAGCCCCTTTTCACTTGACCCGTCAGTGGTTCACAACTCCAACAGCCTTCTCCCCGCGGAAGACAGATCCCTGGAACCAGCAGACGGGTCCCCTAGGCAGTGTGTCCTGGAGATGGGGGTCCTGTTTGCCTAGAAAACTCCCCACGACGACACTGAAATGCGTCCCCAGAGGAAGGCTTCCCGCGCTGCGACCCTCAGCAACAACAGTGGCTGGACCGCCTGCATGCACCCCAAAGGCAACGAACTGGCCCTCTAACCGCCTGCATGTACCCCAAAGGAAACAACCTGGTCCTCTAACCGCCTGCATGCACCCCCAAAGGAGACGACCTGGTCCTCTAACCGCCTGCATGCACCCCAAAGGAGCCCCACGTTCTGCGGTCTCTGCACAGTGCCTTCCTTCTGCTCCGGCTGGACGTTCGCTGCAGGGCCTTTCCACACAGCCCCCCTCGCCTCCCCCCAGGTCAGCAGCAGTCCCTGTGCTTCCAGGGACGCCCGGCTCCCTCACCGCACCCACCACAGGGGCGATGACAGACTTCCTCTCACACAGGGAGACCCCGGGAGGAGCTGTGTGCTTGCTTACTCTAAATGACAGACACACGGTGCGGCAGACAAGAGCGACTTGAAGAAGTCAAACACCGGGGGTGTGAAGCCAGCTTGCCCATGCCCTGGCTGAAAGATGCTGGAGAATTCACTTAACACGCCCCGCCCCCCCAACCTCAGTCACCACCTGTAAAAGGCACATAGCACTGTCCTGTTCCCATGAGGATTCCAGGAGGTCAATGCGGGCGAAGGCACGCGTAGCCACAGAGCACACGCCCCTAAGTGCTGCTGTGCCCTAAGGATGACACCGGAGCCTGCAGACTCGTGCAAGCACCCCCCAAGAGCCTGCATGTCACTCGGGACTCGGTCACCCTGAGGATGAGGAGCAGAAGCGGATGTTCTTCAGCAGGAGCCTGGGTTCGAGAGGCTCTGCGGGGTGTGGGAGTGAGGGCTGGGCAAGAAACGAAGCGCGACAAGGAAATAACTCAGGTGGTACTTGCAGGGACGGTACCTGCAGAGACGGGGCACACACCCGTCCCTGAGCGACGGGATCACGGGCCACGCCGGGGAACACGAGTGGCTGAGCC
>NW_005358520.1:710760-711132 GCF_000412655.1 Myotis brandtii | reverse complement strand
ATGGCAGGACGCCGCGCCCGCGCCGCCATCTTTCGTGTGGCAACGTCAGGTTAGACCTCGTGGGGAAATGACAGACACTGAGAGCAAGCGTTTCTATTGGGTACTTTTGAACTCGGTTTTTTTATACTTTATTTTTTAATCTTAAAATGTTATTTTATTTTTAAGTTTTTATTGTTGAAATTGTTACATCTGTCCCCTTTTTTCTCCCGTTGGCCCTTCTAGCCCGCGTCCCCCTCCCCCGAGGCCTGCACCCCCTGTTGTCAGCGCCCACGGGCTCTGCAAATACGCACACAAGGTCTTTGGTTGATTACCGCCCACCCCTCTCCCCTCTTTATTTTTAAAAAGTGTTTATTGTTGAAAGTCAAGTATTAC
>NW_005358520.1:707580-710324 GCF_000412655.1 Myotis brandtii | reverse complement strand
GCCCACAGCTCCCCACCTGCCTCGACCGCGGGCTGCCCTGGTCCCGGCTGCTGGGCCTGGGGCTGCTGGGGACCGGGGAGCTGCGTGCTGGTGGTGTTGCGGTTCTCGGGACATATTCCTGCGGGGGACCCTGGGCCCAGGGGCAGCCCATCTGTTTAGCACAGGGGACCGCTCTCCTGCCGTGTCAGCCTCCCTCTCCAGGGGCCTGGGGAGGGGGCGCCCGCGGCTCCCGCCAGCTCCTTCTCCAGCGCAGGGCTCCTGGGGCACAGGCAGCTCCCTGTTGTTTGCAAGTTGCTCCTGCGCTTGGCGCCCCTGGTCCTGCTCCCCAGGCACCGGGTTCCTGTGCCGGCACCTGCCCCTCCTGGGGGTGCTGAGGGGACCCCATGCCTTCGGGGCTCTGGAGGCGGAGGGCTACCCAGAGACGGTGTGTGCGAGAGGGAAGGGGTGGGCAGGCTCATGTGGGAGATGGTGCAGGGCAGGCGGGGACCCTGTCCCGTTAAAAATGGGGGAGAGCCCTGGCCGGTCGCTCAGTGGTTAGAGCGTGGGCCTGCGGACTGAAGGGTCCCGGGTTCGATTACGGTCCAGGACATGTACCCTGGTTGCGGGCTCGATCCCACTCCCTGGTCGGGAGCTGCAGGAGGCAGCCGGTCCATGTGTCTCTCTCACAGGGATGTTTCTCTCTCTCTCCCCCTCCCTTCCTCTCCCTAAACACCGATGGGAAAATAGCCTCGGGTGAGGGCTAAAAAAATGTATTTTTAAAAATGGGAGAGACAATAAAAACGTCACACCAAGTAATCACAGATGGCGCGTCGAAGGAAATAAAACAGTAAAACGGCAGTTTCCCCGAGGAGGTGCGGGTTGAAGCTGATGCATCTGCTAAAGCTGTGCAGCTAAAGGATGATGTCACAACATCTCCATGTGGACGCCTAGATGCCATTCGAAAGGCTGTCCCTCTGCGCCCAAGTCCCGCCCCCCCCCCCTCCCCGAGGGCTGGGTGCGCTCCTGTCGCCTTTCCAGGCCTCCGCGCCCCTTCCACGCTCCTCTCTCTGTGGCGGAAGCGCAGGCACCGCCTGTTCTCCTGGGACCTCCGTCCCCTGCGTGGCTGCGTGTCTCACAGCCCACGTGCCCACGTGCCCACGTGCCCTGATGGAGCCGCTCCCGCTCGGGGCCCAGCCATTTCCGCCCTGATCCAGTCGTTCCCTTTCGGGGCCCAGCCATTTCCGTTTCCTAAGCGCGGCCTGTAGCGCAGGACACGGAGGACGGGCCCCGGAGGACAGGCCGAGGGCCGGCTTGCAGGCTGAAGGGTAGCTGCGTTTTTTATTTTTCCTGCAGAAGCTTTATGGCTGCATGTGGCCCAGTGCCTGGGAGAGGCTCCAGGTGCTTAAGGGACGCCCAGTGGTTTCGGGGAGACCCCAGGGGGATGCAGAGGGGCCCCCAAAGGCCTCCGGGCCCCCAGGCTCCTGGCAGTGCCGGAGGGGGAGCCTTTGGGAGAGACACTCGCCAGCCCCGCCTGGGGGCCGCCCTAAAAATATAGAATTTAATTCAAAGATTTTCAGTGGCTGAATTTCAGGAGCACGTCTATATCTTATCAGCACCCTTAGAAGTCAGTTCTTTTGCTTATTACAGGCAATGAAACAAGGATTGAACCAAAGTATAGTGGCTTCTTATATTTATCTAGAGGCCTGGTGCATGAAATTCGTGCACAGGGGTGGGGGGATTCCCTCAGCCCAGCCTGCAACCTCTCCAATCTCCTCCTATGTACCAAGCTGTATTAGGACTAGAAAACATCAAGTTCTATAACTCTGAGCGTAAGGCCCTCAAGGGGCACTCTGAGTCCACAGTCCACTGAAAGGACCGTGTCGAGGCTGGAAGGAGGGCGCCCTGGGTCCGTCCGCCGAACCCCAATCCCGGGAAGCAGGAGGCAGACCCACCCGGGGCCCGGCCGCCTGGCTGCTTTGAGGGACTATTTTGTGGAGCCGAGACTTGTCCCGGGCGACCAGGAAGAATAGCCGATGGCCGCCAAGAAGGGGACCGTTTAGCGTTTGGGTCTGAAGTGTGGGGTCCATAGGAGAGTGAGAGTGTGAGAGCCTATGATTTCCTCGGGAGAAACCGGGGCCAAGGGCGTGACGCCAAGGGCTGCCGTGGTGACGTCAGGCAAACGCACGGCTGGTCGGTGCTGCTCCCCGGCGCCGGGGTAGCGGCCCACTGTGTGCGGTCACATGGTCAGGCACCGTTCAGGGCCCTGCATTTGCTTCCGCACATGACTGGCATGTGTGTTTCTTTAAAAATATATTTTTACTGATTTCAGAGAGGAAGGGTGAGGGGGAGAGAGATGGAAACTTCAATGATGAGAGAGAATCCTTGATCGGCCGCCTCCTGCACGACCCCGACTGGGGATGGAGCTGGCAGCCTGGGCATGTGCCCTTGACCGGAATCGAACCCGGGACCCTCAAACCCAGGACCCTTCAGTCCGCAGGCTGATGCTCTACCAGGTGTACCAGTTAATAATGCGGATTTTGTAATCAAAACACGATAATTTCAAGAGAAACATCAAAAGTGCTTTATCCAAAGTAAAGTCCATCGCTAGCTACACATTTCCCCATCTTTCAGGTAATTTGTGGATACCGTCCCAATAGAACTTTTCTTGTTTTGAGGCAAACCATTCAGAGACCCAATTTTCCACTTCTTCGTATGTTTTGAAGTGCTGCTCAGAAAGTGCGTGTGCCATCGATCGGAACAAGTGG
>NW_005358520.1:700416-707184 GCF_000412655.1 Myotis brandtii | reverse complement strand
ATACACCACACCTTCCTGATCCCACCAAATGCAGAGCATTGTCTTCTTTCCGAGGCGATTTGGCCTTGCAGTCGATGTTGATGGTTGATCTGGATCAACCCATGATTTTGTGCATTTGGGATTCTCAAAATAAACCCACTTTTCATTGCCAGTCACAGTTCGATGCAAAAAAGACTTTCTTTCATGCCATTGAAGCAACATTTTACTGATGACTTTTCGGTTTTCCATTTGTCTTTTATTCAGTTGATGTGGCACCCATTTTCCTTCCTTTAAAATCCTTCCCATTGTTTGTAAATGATCGGAAATTGTTTGCTGAGCAATGTTTACTCTTTCTTGCAAGTTGTTTTTGAGTTTGACACGCATCTTCATCCAATAATGCTTGTAATTGTTGGTCTTCAAACTTTTTCGGTTGACCTGGGCGTTCTTTGTCTTTCACATTGAAATCATCACTTTTAAAGTGTTTAAACCAGCGTTCACAAATATCTTGAGATGGAGCATGTTCACCATAAACTTCCCAAAGTATACGATAACTTTTTCTTCAAAATAATGAATTAAAACTTCCCGCAAATGCTCTTTTTTTGGCACGAAATTTGACATTTTTAAGCGTAAAAATATGATGTTAACCCCTTCAGCAAATTTGACATATGAAGTTTTGAAGCTTGTTGTCAATACAACAAAATAGCATATATATCAACACATGTGTAACTCGATCCATTGAAAAAAAAAATCCGCATTATTAACTGGTACACTGAGCCAAAGTGGCTAGGGTTGGACTGGCATTTGTATATCATGCATCCGTCTTTGCTGATTGGCCCTCAGACACTAAAACACAAGCAGCGTTTTCTAAAGTGTTTGGAGGATGGGAAAGAATCAACATAAGGTTGAGGGTCAGCGGAGGTGCAGCTACTCTGCACGTGGCGTTCAACGATCTGATACTCCTGGCACTTGAAGGAGGGGAGCAAGGGGAGTCTGGCTCGTTTGTCCAGAAGGGAGGCCGAGAGCTTCGACAGGTCCCCTCTTCTCTCTCGGACCCTCACCAGAATCACCACCTTTAAAAGTTCCTGCTGGCCCGGCCGGTGCTGCTCAGTGGTTGAGCGTCGGCCTGCACACCAAAGGGTCCCAGGTTCGATTCCAGTCAAGGGCACATGTGGGTTCGGGCTCCATCCCCAGTAGGGGGTGTGCAGGAGGCAGCCAATCAACGATTCTCTCTCATCATTGATGTTTCTATCTCTCTCTCCCTCTCCCTTCCTCTATGAAATCAATAAAAATATATTAAAAAAATAAAAATAAAAGTTCCTCTGGCCCAGCTGGTGTGGCTCCGAAGTTGATCGTCAACCTATGGACCAGGAGGTCACGGTTTGATTCCCGGTCAGGGCACATGCCCGGGTTGCAGGCTCGATCTCCAGTGTAGGGAGTGCAGGAGGCAGCCGATCCATGATTCTCTCTCATCACTGATGTTTCTATCTCTCCCTCTTCCTTCCTCTGTGAAATCAATAAAAATATATTAAAAAATAAAATAAAAGTTCCTTCTGGCCCATACCTGGAACGTCTTCTAGCCTCTACCCTTCCCTAGTTCCACAGCCGCTTCCATGTTGTTAGGGGTTTGTTCGTTCCAGCAGCGTCCCGTTCTTGGTAGCAAAATTTTATTAACTAGGGCTCTGCAGAAAAAGAGAACCAGTAGGATTCATTCATTCATTCATTCATTCACTCATTCATCTGTACTTACAGGATTTGGCACCTCAGTCATGGAGGCTGAGGAGTCCCACAGTTGGCGATCGGCAGTTGGACGCCATGGAAAGCGGACATGGTGTCCTGATGGCGAGGACATGAGTCCTGGCAGCGCAGCAGAGACGTCCCAGCTGGTGGGCCGAGGAGGGGTGAGTCTCCATTTCTCCCTTCTCGTCCGTTCTGGCCCCTCCTGGCCGGAGGGTGCTGTCCACAGGGGGACCACGATCTTTTCCTGAGTGCACGCCTTCAGATGCGCGGCTCTCCAGAGATCAGTCCCTTACAGACAAGCCTAGAGGTGATGTTTGCCCAAACCTCTCGCACCCCTCCACCCGGTGAGGTTGACACATATAATGAACCCTCGTGCCCGGCACCCACTGCGCTGTTCTCTTCCTACAGTTTCACTTTATCCAGAACGTCCCTTAAAATGGCCCCCATAGGACGTCACCGTTTGCGTCCGGCTTCTTTCCTGTAGCAAGTGCATGTGAGATTCACGTGTGTAGACCAATGGTTTCCTCTTTTTAAAAAAAAAAAAATTGCTGAGTGGTATTCCATTGCGTGGGTCACCCAGTTTGTTTTTTCCTTGTTTTGATGAGAGATGTTTGTGTCCCCCCCGTTTTGAAAATTATGAATGTTACTGCTTTAAACATTCAGTTGTAGGTTTTTGTGTGAAAATGAGTTTTATTTCTTGGGATAAGTACTAACAAGTGGGATTGCTGAGTTCAATCATATGTTTAAAAATTATTTAAAAAAACCTGCCAGACTATTTTGCCAGAGTTCTCTTGCATTGTGCATTCCAGTCGGTTCATGTGAGAAAGTTTTAGCTGCTTCACATCCTTCTCAGCATTTGGCGTTGTCAGTATTTTACATTTTGGCCATTATGACATGTTTATGGCGGGATTTCATTGTTTTAATTTTCATTTCACTAATGAGTACTGATGTGGACATCTTCTCATATGTGTCTCTCCCCCACCCGTCACCCACCCCAAACAACCTGATAGAAAATAGAAAAAGGATGTTAGCAGAAGAGCAAATCCAACAGCCTACAGACATGTTTCAAGAGACAGTCAAGAATCAGATACAGAAAGTTCACAAACAGGGGCAGGAGAAGTATAACAGGAAAATGCTATAAATGAAGTGTGGCTCAGCAGCATTTAAGTCAGTATAATCTAGGGGAAAAGTCCTTCAGAGGACCAAAGAAATATTTTTATATTTTAAAGGGTGCATTCCATTAAGGAGATAGGAATCTTGAACATTTTATGATTCACCAACATAGCTTCAAACTACATAAAAAAAGGCTGATAGAAATGAAAGGTGAAATTGGCGATCACAAGTCAACTGGTCAAATGCTCGGAAAAATAAAGCTGTAGAACGTGCTAATAGCACATTAGCCAGAGGGATCTAATTCACATGCATATCCAACAGACAACGTGCTTTCCCCCAGACACACACCATATTCACAAACAGACCATCATTTAGATCATAAAGACTATTTATTTTTTAAATTGAATTTATTGGAGTGACATTGGTTAATAAAACCATACAGGTTTCAAGTGTACAATTCAATAAAAAAAGACTAAATAAATTCCCAAAAGTATATCATATAGGCCATATTAATGACCATAGTTCAACAGAACTAGAAATTAAAAACAAAATAATTGCTAAGAGAACAGTGAAGAAAACAAAACCAAATTATCTACTTGGAAGTTAAAACTTTTCCCTAAATGACTGAAGTTAAAATATCAAAATAGAGCATAGCACTAATAGAAATAAATGATGAGAGCACTAACTTATCAAAACTGCAAAGAAAGAATATTCAGAGGAAAATTTATATATTTAAGTGGCATTTATTAGAACACAAAAGACTGAAAATTCATGAACTAAGCTTTTATCTTAAGAGGTCAGAATGAGAATAAGAAGATAGACTCATTTTAGAGTTCTTTCCATTATATTCCACTAATGCTTCTTAATCATGGAAGGGAATATTATTTCTTTGTTTTTGTTGATCCCTACTTTAAAAAAACACATATTTTTATTGATTTCAGAGAGGCTGGGAGAGGGAGAGAGAGTGATGGAAATATCAATGATGACAGAGAGTCATTGATCAGCTGCCTCCTGCACGCTCCACAATGGTGATCGAGCCTGAAACATGGGCGTGTGCCCTGATTGGGAATCAAACCATGACCTCCTAGTACATAGGTTGACGCTCAACCACTGAGCCACGCCGGCTGGGTGACCCCTAGTTTTTAATCCTAATACGTATTTGGATAGATCCTCCTGCTGCTTTTCTACCGCAGAGAGAAAACCCTGTCTATGACTTTCACTTGGATACAAATACACAGATTAAAAGACTTTCCTACCTAGTGCTGCTGGGCCTGGTGGCCCAGGAGCGGCATTAGGGGCGGCGGCTCGGCACCCTGGGTCCCAGGAGTCAGTGTGAGCTGGAGGAGAGCAAAGGGGCCCAGGGCTCCTTCGGGTGGAATAGGAAGAGCAGAAGCATCGTGTGTCTGAGGTGAAGCTACGAGAACGTCTTCTCTCACACGGTGCTTGTTCCTGGGTTTCTCTGAGAGTCGTTGCTTCCCGAGGGCCGTGCGCAGGACCCGTGGTGCCCGCCTGCGAGATGAGGCCTGTTGTCGGGCCCTCACCCTGGGAGCCCTTCTTCATGTGCGTTGTGAACTCCTTTCTGAGAGCAGACCAGCACCGCTCCACACGTGGTGACTCACTGACACTTCCTGTTGCTCCGGAACTTTCCCATGGGCCTTGGGGCGGGGCTGGCTTTCACCTGGGCCCCGAGGTTCACCTGCAGCCCTCCCTCCGTCACTCCTCCTCTGGCACCCCCCTCCCCGCTCCCGCTGCACACACTGCTGTGGGGGCCCGCAGCCTCCTCTCCTCTCCTTTCCGCTGGACTCCTCCTTCTGTGCAGTTCACACCCTCCTCTCAGAACAGGAGGCCTCAGTGCACTGTTAGGAGGGAGGTCCACATCTCGGGCTCAGTCTTCAACCTTTTTTAGGATATTTTCCCATTGATTTTGGAGAGAGTGGAAGAGAGAGGGAGAGAGAGAGAGAGAGACGGACACACTAATGTGAGAGAGACACATTGATTGGTTGCCTCCTGCACGTGCCCCGACCAGGGCCGGGGAACCTGCAGCCAAGGTACATGCCCTTGACTGGAATTGAACCCGGGACCCTTCATTCCACAGGCCGATGCTCTATCCACTGAGCCAAACCGGCCAGGGCTCATCATCCTTTTTAATGCCCCCCCCCCCCGAGATTTGGCAGTTATCTGTAGGTTGACTTTAATTTCAGGGCTCTGTCACCTCAATTACTTATTCAGGGCAAGTGATAGAGGAGCTGAGCTGCTAGAGCAGTGATGGCGAACCTTTTGAGCTCGGCGTGTCAGCATTTTGAAAAACCCTAACTTAACTCTGGTGCCGTGTCACATATAGAAATTTTTTTAATTTGCAACCATAGTAAAACAAAGACTTATATTTTTGATATTTATTTTATATATTTAAATGCCATTTAACAAAGAAAAATCAACCAAAAAAAATGAGTTCGCGTGTCACCTCTGACATGCGTGTCATAGGTTCGCCATCACTGTGGTAGATTCTTCTCTGTTTGGGAAGTAAATTATTTCCTTCAAACTCATAGGCGTTTAGTATGTGGCTGAGGGAGTCTGTCTGCAGCAAGACAGACATGCCTGCCATGTGGACTCAATGGCGCCCAGGACCTGAAGGCGACATCCAGGCGTGGTGAGCCGTGTGGTCCTGGTTCATTTTTCTAATCTGTCTTTCTCTCTCCGTTGTGAATGGTCCCCCTGGCATCCCATGACGATTTTAGATCCATCGTTAACTTAGTGTTACTCGTATCTGAAACGCCCTCTCGTTTCTATTCTGCCTACCAAGTCCTTCCCAGGGCCTCACAGCTTCTCAGTTCTCTTACATGAACATTCTATGTATCTTCCTACTTTATACTCAGAGCACTTAAAATCTGCTTTGTCACTCATCGCCACTTCACTATATACTGGTGCTGGCCTGGCTGGCAGGGCTCAGTGGTTGAGCATCAGTCTATGAACCAGAAGGTCACAGTTCCATTCCTGGTCAGGGCGCATGCCCAGGTTTTGGGCTGGATCCCCCAAGAGGGGGCGTGCAGGCGGCAGCCAGTCAATGATTCTCTCTTCCTTTCCCTTCCTCTCAGAAATCAATAAAAATATATTAAAAAAATTATATACTAGCTCTTGAGTTGTCCCATATTAATGCTTGGTTCGCCTGTGTTTAGTGTTAACAGATGTAAGCTTTTTGGAGGCAAGATGATACATTGTTCTTCTAGATCTCATAATCCACGAGTGCTTCCTGCATTGTGGGCTCCTAGTTCCTATGACTGATTGATGATCTATTAGGATGTAAATTATCTGGGAAAGACCCTATATCCCTATATGTTTGCATACCAGAGGTCTGAACTAGGTCTGACCACTATGATTCAGCTAAACTACACCTGCAAAACACAGACACGCCACATGGTGGCAGCAAAGACCCACCATTATTTTTGCAGGTTTTGCTTTACACTTCAGTCTATGACCAGAAATTGTCATTACCCTGCTAGCACGTTGAAAAAGTATTTCTAATGTCTTACTAATAAGTAGGCTTAGTGGAATGTTACGGAACGAGCATTTTTTTAATATAAGGAAGTTCAAAACGATCTTTGGATCGCTGTCTTTATAAAGAAAGGGTCTCTGGATTCTAGAACTCCTCCGTGTTATGTTGGAGTCACAGTCCTCTTCCCTCACTTTGTTGTCCCTCTCTGCTGTGAACGTTTCACGAGTGTCCGGAGCTGACCTTTGACACTGGGTTTGGGACGGGTCACGGCAACCCACAGACCATTGTGGCAGGTGGAATGTGGGCCTGCACAAGTTCCACTGCTGATGGGACACGTAGTTCTTTTGCAGACGGCTGCTTAGGCATATGGCCGAGGTCTAATTTCCACCTCTGGAGTCATCCCTGAAGTATGTAAACTGAACCAGATGCTAGGTTCTGGGAGAGCACTT
>NW_005358520.1:686044-698573 GCF_000412655.1 Myotis brandtii | reverse complement strand
CCAGCCCCCAGCCTCAGCCCCGCTCCCACCGCTCTGTTTGGAAAGCCCTCTGGAATAGAAAGGGCCTCTGAGAGCCGGAGGACCTGAGTCTCTGGCCCAGCAGCACGGAGCATTCGTTCCTGGGAAACAGTTGCCCTGAGAAATGATAAGTTCTGCTTCACACTCCCTCCTCAGTGTAATTTGTATAATTACGATACAGGTGTGCTTTTCTTTTCTTCCCTGTCAGCTTTGTTCTCCAATGAGAAAGCTAGTTACTCTAATAGGACAAGTTTTCTTCAAACAAACCAGATCTCACCGATGCTATTTAAGCAATAACTCTGGGCAGAGGACCAGCACCTGCCCACCTTGTCGCTGCTCTGGGGGCGGGTGTGAGAGCACATACTTGAAAGCCTCCAGGATCTGAGCTGTGTTGGTGTAGTTCATAAACAGAGCATGAACAGTCATTCGCCTTCCAGTAATTTTCCTAAAAAAAGTTAGAGTTATTGGAAATGACATCTAACTGCCTTCTTTGTATCTCCTTCCTCTGTCCTCTCCTCCTCTCTTCTCACAGCTTTGTTGAGGGCCTACCTCAGGCACTACGTTGGGCTCAAAGAGGATTCTTTTGGGGGACAGATCCTGGTCCTAAGGAATAGTCAATATAACTTAGAAAAGAAGCGTAGATTAGAAATCTCAGCACAGACGGCCCACCCGTGATTCTGGGGAACTGAAGGCTGTGGAGGAGATGATACGGAGCGCGGGGCTGCGTGATGGGGTGGGGGCTCCTCCAGGCAGTGAGGGGAGCAGGCGCTCTAGGCAGCAGTGGCACGGGCTCAGGTTTGTGGACAGGGAGACTCTGCGGGCTTCCTTCACAGATACGTGCTGGTGGGGGTCAGAGGATGAGAATGGACAGAGGGTGAGACCAGATTTAGTTATGTCTAAAGGTTTTGAGATATAAATGCAAAATCTTTCTTTAATTAAAAATTAGTGATTATAGTTTTAACGTTTTGCTGCATGTTTGGATGTATGATAAAGTTTTAATTTATGTCACTTTGAAGTGATAGTATATGACCTTTCT
Source organism: Myotis brandtii (assembly GCF_000412655.1). Lineage (NCBI taxonomy): Eukaryota > Metazoa > Chordata > Mammalia > Chiroptera > Vespertilionidae > Myotis > Myotis brandtii. The sequence continues at coordinate 697,519 of NW_005358520.1, read as the reverse complement.
CTCTGCATGGTAAAAATTACAGTAGATATCATAATAGCTGATGTGCTTAACAAAGTTAGTGAGTTACCCTCTACCTAAATTAGAAAAATGCATCCATTAACTAAAAATTTATGTAATTCTATGTATATTCACAAAGTCTGTGCTTTGTTATCTATATATATAAAAGGCTAATATGCAAATTGTTCCCTTGGGAGTTCAACTGGGAGACTGGGAGTTCGATCACTCGCTATGATGTGCGCTGACCATCAGGGGGCAGAATGAAGGGAGGCCTGGGCCAGCAGCCAGAAGGCCCTGATTGGCCCTGATTGCCGGCTAGGCCTAGGGACCCTACCCGTGTATGAATTTTGTGCACCAGGCCTCTAGTGTAAGCATAAAAGCCCCCTTTAATTTGTCTTCATATTTAAGCATTCATGTCCATAGATATTTGGCTTTTAGATTAAGAAGCAGAGCTTTAGTGAAAAAGGTATGATTTGTATAATTGTAATACAGGTATGCAATTATAATGTTGTATAGGTAAGTAATTAATTTGGCCTTTATTAATGGTCAACTTGGCTAAATACACTTGGCTTGTATATATTAATGTAACACAAATGATTACATTATCACGAGTTTTTTCCTCATAAAGTAAAACCAAATTCAAAGTGTTTGTGGAGAAACTTAAGTTCAAAAATTAAATTCCGTGCTCTTTAGTCTAGCTTTTTGATTTTCTGATGGAAGTTCTTTCAGCAGCTGTTTTTTAGATACATAATGCTATTTTGCTATTTTATGAAAATAAGTTAAATTTTCTACTTTTGGTTTTAATATTTCTTTATTCTCAAATCATATATCTTTTGGTCTTGACAGTCTTAGTTATGTGGAAATAAGTGATGCTATTTGTTGGGACACATGTGGATGTCTTTAAAAATGTTGTTGGAAGTTTGCCTGAGGGGGAAACTTTTATTGATAGCAAGGTGGAGAGAGAGAGAGAGAGAGAGAGAGAGAGAGAAACAGAAACATTGATGTGAGAGAGAAACATGGATCCGTTGTCTTTTCTACACACTCTGACCGGGGGATGGAGTCTGCAACCTGGGCACGTGCCCTGCCTGGGATCTGAAACCAGCAACCTTTAGGTGCTTGGGACAGTGCTCAACCTCCTGAGCCACCCGGCCAGGGCACTGAGAACGCTCTGTATCTTGTTTTCCTGTTGGGTCGGAGGAAGACACACTTCTCAGTGAAGAGGGGAGCTTTCCTCTTGCTCTCTTCCATCTCATGGCTGACACTGAGCTCCCTTTTGATTTTCTCAGCCCGAGTTGTAATTCTAAAACAAACAGGTTCTAAGTGCTCCACTTTCCATTTAAAGTTTCCACCAAACTGTGGTCAGGGAGTGGATAGAAAATTATTCTGACATCCTTTAGGTTTGCTAGTCTGCGTGAGTGATTTCATGAATAGTAATGCTTCAGTAATTTCATCACGAAAGCCACTTGAAAAAATAACCGGCTAATAATGTCAGAAATAAATCCGGTCTCATAAAGGGGTATTATGAAGACAGTCTTTTTACTTTTTACATTGAAATAATTATATTTTTAGGGTGAGGTGAATAATTTTTAAGGAATTGGTAGTTTTTTTGAAAAAAATATTTTTATTGATTTCAGACAGGAAGGGAGAGGGAGGGAGAGAGAAACGTCAGCGATGAGAGAGAATCATTGATGGGCTGCCTCCTGCACACCCCCCACTGGGGATCGAGCCGCAACCGCAACCTAGGCTGTGTCCTGACCTGAAATCGAACCATGACCTCCTGGTTCCTTGGTCAACGCTCAACCACTGAGCCATGCCAGCCGGGCTAATTGGTAGTTTTATTCTGAATTTTTACAATTACTTAAGGTTTTCTCACCTCCTAATTAGAAGTAGAATCTGTCATCTCTAGGACTTCTAAGCGATAGTAAGGAGAAACTAAAGGTAATTTTCTTGTTTTATTAACCCCTGTCCAGTACGATGGGACAATGCTAACTGGGCAACGAGACTTCTGTTTCTGATTTGCTAGGGCATGATTTTCAACCTGTGAGCCACAGAGTTTTAAACATGCACTACCTGAACTATGTGGTCAGGGCACTGACCTAATACATTACCCTCAGATGGTCAGATACAGAAATGAGAACAGCCAAGTCAACCATAGCTGTTCAGTGTGAATGAATCAAAATTATACCTATTTTTTTTTGTCAGGTTGGCAAAAAAATGTAACATTTTCTGGTGTACCACAGAATTTTAGTAATTAGTTTATGTGTGCCATGAGAAGGTTGATAGCGCTGTCCTAGGGCATGTGTCCTAGCATTGAGTGGATTTATAAAAATCAGTAAAATGTAAGGGTATTTTTATAAGAGTATGAGCAGAATCTATCCTGAGTTTGTGAGTGTAATTTTATGTTGAAGCGAGAAGTATCCGTGACTTTTAGAAAGAAGCCTATCACTAAACAAGAATAAAATGCCAGGAAGTGAAAATTTTATAAATAAAACTTCAAATGAGGTAATGGATTTGTGCTGATTTCTTGCTAAATGTCTGTCATCATACAAATTAAACTTGTGAAGAACTCAGACCATGGACACCCTAGTTGTTCTCTTTCCTCTGATTGTGTCCGGGTGGGTTTGCACAGCCAGAGTGAGGAGGATCAGCTGAGTAAATAGTCCAGTTCATTCCATTGAAACACCTGATAGACTCATAGAGACTCCTGGGTAACTCAGATGAGTTCAGTGGGGACGTGGTTGTGTCAGGACTTACATGCGTGCCTCGTACACTGCAGCCCCTGAGGGCCAGGTCTACGTGAGCTCAGAAAAGTGGAGGTGGAAGCTGTATCTTGTGTGACTTCTGAGAGTGTGTAGACAGATGATTTAGTGTGGGGCTGGTGGGAAAAAGAAAAATAGTATATACCAGTCGTGGTATTTAATTTTTATTACGTTCCGATATCTTTATTTAAAAATTCTTATTCTATTTTTGAGATGAAATTGACATATAGCACTGTGTAGGTGTAAGACGTAGAAAACCAGGCTCTCTGAATTTCCTGTCGCAGCTGCCGACTTGCAGAATTAGCAAGAACACGAGATGGAAGGACACAGGAGTCCGGGCCAGCTCAGGCTGGATCCCGGCTCAGGGCTTCGTTCAACTGTCTTGATGTTTGAATGCAGCACAGGACTCCGGGCCGGGCCGGGGCTAGGCCATCCGCGGGGTGGGAGCAGCGGAGGCCAGGCACCTGCGGTCACCAGCGGAGACACCTCCCTCCTCAGGGCAGGGCCTTGCTGCCCGGCAAGATCGGGGCTCAGTCGGTCCCTGGAAAGGCAGCCTCACTGTGTCCCTTTTCCCAGAACATGAAAGCCAGGGAAACCCTCACTTCTCGGCTGCATGTCAACTGTCCCAAATGTCTTAAAGCAGCGCAAACGGAGCGGCCAGTCCAGCACACGGCGCTGCGGAGCCCGTTCAGTAGGTCGTGTCCTTTAACGTGAGTCTCTGGGTCGGTGAGGCATCAGCACAGGACCCGGCCTGTTTACATTCCGAGTCATGCGCGGCTGCTGGGTTCTGGAGGGTTTGGGTTGTTCAAAGGCAGAGTCTTACCTTCTGTGACTAAGGTGCCAGAGCAGGGTCTTACGAAAACACTGCACGTGAGTGAGCGCTCAGAAAGCCGAGTTTTGCAAAAGGTGGCCGTCCCTTTCCTGGGAGGGGAAGGGGTATGAACCTTTTTAGGGTATCCTGAACTCAGCTTTTAGCACATTTTAAAAACGTCTCCTGTGATGCAAAGCAGCTGGAGCTGTGCTGTGCGGGAAATAAACACTCTCCCACCTCCTCCTCCTCCGTCCCCTTCCCAGGCTCCAGGCGAAGGGTTGAAAACGGCCCTCTGATCCTGCTCGCCTACAACCGCTTCCCTTTCTGACTAAACAGCCCTTGACAAGAAGCCTTTACAGAGATGGAGCTCCAGCAGTCACTGGAAGCCAGTAGCCCAGAAAGAGGTGGAAAACAATTGTTGTGAGAAGTTAGTGTAAAATCTTAGAGCGCCTTCTTAGCACTTGCACCGCATTTCTGCTTGGGAAGGACGTGGCCAGCACGGACGGTACCGCTTAGTCCGGGCTGACACGGCTAGTGGGTTACAGGCCTCTTCCCGGAGGTCACAGGGAGCTGCCCTCGGCGTCCCAGCCCCTGGAACCGCAGCCCCTCTCTCTGGACTTGGTGGTGGTTCGCCCATGGGCTCCTTGTCTGAGCAGCGTTCCGATCTCGCATCAGCAGGGGTGAACTTCCCACACCTTACCAGGGGCGGGCAAACTTTTTGACTCGAGGGCCACAATGGGTTCTTAAACTGGACCGGAGGGCCGGAACAAAAGCATGGATGGAGTGTTTGTGTGAACTAATATAAATTCAAAGTGAACATCATTACATAAAAGGGTATGGTCTTTTTTTTTTTTTTTTAGTTTTATTCATTTCAAACGGCCGAATCTGGCCCGGGGGCCGTAGTTTGCCCACGGCTGCCTTAGACACTGCAGTGACAAACAAGTAGCTGTTAATTGGCATCTCGCATTTGAATAACATCATGCGCAAGTGGATTTTAATATATGAGCGATCCAGAGGTCAGGGCTTATGGGTCATGGTTAGTGAGACAGCGTTTTCCGTTTTCCGTATAGGAATTTTCCTGTAAGATCTCAAGGAGTGCACTTTCCGGTGGAGCTCAGCAGGGGCAAGAGCTTGAGTTTAGACTAAGGAGTCGTGCAAGGACAAGACTTTAATTCGTGGCAGGAAATATGCACTAAAACGGACTTTTTAGATTTTGGCAATAAAAGCTTTTTGGTGGTCTTGGAAATGTCTGAACATAGCCACATGTTAAGAGTGTCTGAAGTGTTATTATCTCAGAGATGGAATCTACCACTTCTTTGTTTCACTTGTGAAGTATGTTGCTACCCCAAATTTAACTTTAAAAGTATTAATTCCATGTTTTTAAAAGTGTAGCATAAAAATTAAAATGAGATTGGAAATTTCTAACATATTATTAATCATGGATTTTCTTCTGGTTACTTTGAACTTATTTCTTTAGTTATTCACTTATTAAAAGATTTAAAATTGGCATTTGGAAATGGGAAAATTACTGTGTGCTTTGATTTTAGCTGAAATATGTTAGTTATATATTTCCCTTTAATCACTCTATGAGGTGGCTGCAAATACTCTAGAAAGAACTAAGCTACTTGTGTGCGTTGATTTCAAAGGAAATTAAGAATTTCAAATGATGCAACAGGTTCTTAGAACAAAAAAAAGTTTCTCAAGGAACACAAGTGTTGATTAAGTTTTAACAGTAGTTTTAAAAGTTGTCAGGAGAACCCTGGGACAACAGGAATTTTGGACTGAAATGTGCTATAAATCTGTATTGAGTTCGTGCTTATAGACAGCCATCTAGCCTTACCTGCATTTTCCACCGAGAGCATGAAATAGATTGTGAACAAGGGTTGTTCTTCTTAGAGTTAGCACTGTGTTGTTACAGGCCTGACCCTTGTATTTTTAACCCAGTCCTTTTGGGTCTGTTTCCTGCCTGCCTCCCAGTGTCCAGAATGTTCTATAGAATTCAATCATCCTATTGTTGAGAGGAAAAAAAATCTATGACACTAAATTTGTTAAAAGGCAATTTAATTACAAATGGATATCCTGTGTCATTGTATTTTTTGAGTTTCTTTTTATTTTCATGCAATGCTAATACCTTCCCATTAGTAATAATTATATTGCTAATAATGGCTAATACTTACAGAGAACCTCCTATATGCCAGCAAAGTAATTTTATGGATTATCTGATTTCTCACAGCCTATCCTATAAACTAGATACAATTATCATTTTATAGATGAGAAAACTGAGTCACACAGATATTAAATAATTTGTCTCATATCATGTAACTAGCAAATGGCAGAACCAATATTTGTATGTAGTCTGTTTCCAGAGCCCTTGCTCAGCTTCTGTTAATAGGGAAAAATTGGATGAATATAAGTATTTGATAATAGGATTAGTGCCAATGACCTAAAGCATTTCATGCACAAAACATAAACAAGAAAAGCAAGCAGTTGCCTTAATACTTAATAAATTACAATATTTTGTAAAAAGTAGAGCACCCAAGTTCCACATTTGTTTTAGAATTTCTTTTGAATAGAAAAGCCAGTACATGTTCATAAATGAAAAACCAGACATTTAACAAAAGAAAGAGATAAAAAATGCCCACAATCCATTTGAGAGACACTACTATCAACACTAATACTATATCTCTAGATGTCGTGTATAAATACATACATATATATTTATTACAATATTTTCTCAAAAATTCATTCCATCAACCACCTGACAGACTCACACATGTAGCTGGATAACGCAGGGAAATGTGGGTAACTGACTGAAGATTTCTCTGGACTGCCTTTCATCACGACATGTCACTGTGGTTCTGTTCAACATGAGGTCAAGGGAATCGTAGAGACGGTGATTGCATGTTATAAGGCAGATAATTAGACAGGTTTTTATTTCTGCTATACCTCTGTTGACTATTTGATTGTTTCAGCTTTATACCATTATAGCAAAAACAGGAATAATTTACTAAAAATTATACATCATATGTATGTATGCATTTGTGCATATAAAAAACGAGAATACCTCCACATGATAATCAAGTTTCCTGTATTCTGAATGGGAGGGTCTTGGTTTCTAGTGTTCCTCACATACCCTGATTTCCATTTAGTAGATGCTTTATATATATTTTTTGCAAATAGGGTTTTCTAAATACCAACCAACAAAACAAAAATATATAGTTACCACTTTTCATGCAAAATTGTCTATTAGTTAGTAGCTTCTTAAGAATAGCTTTCTGTATTATCTTTGCCCCAGATTTTATTTAAAAATGTGAACTATCAGTATATTTTCCTAAGTCTGTAACTAAGACAAACAATTCAGTGGTGATACAAAACATTTCAAGCTGCATGGAGCTTATTGAAGCTTATACACTTTTTATATGGATTGAAAATGTCTGCCTCAAAATAGTTTTTTAAAAAGAAGAGGAGAAACTGAAGTTTGGCTTACAGATTAAGTTGTGACCTTAGAAAACTATTAGTTGATGAAAACTTTTTCATTGCTTCCCAGCTTATACATACACTGTGCTTTTCTTTATAAGTTTATTTGATTCTAATTCATAATGTAAAAATTATCCTCATTCAAAGGATCATGAAAAGTGTGGGAAAATAAGAAATGATGTTAAAAAGTGTGCAGTAAAGTATGACACAAGACATGTCAACATCTCAGGCACTTTTGGACAGGTTCTCATCTTTTATTTAAGTTAAATTATTCTTGTAGCTTTATCTGAAAGTGATTTCAGTGACTTCAAATTCCCTTTAGATTATTATGCTTACAGTGACTTAGACATTTCTCTGGTATCTGTCTTCTTCTCCCCCCTCCCCCCCTTCCTCCTCCTTCTTCACCTAAAAAGCCCATGGAAGCTTCAGTAATGAGCATTGTGCCCTAAGAAATAACACAGATTCTGGAGCTGCATAAACCATCTCATGAAAAGACGAACCTAAATGAGTGACTAGAATAGAGTGTGTAACTCAAGGCTAGTTGGTGTGCAGCCTGGCTGAGAGTATGTGTAACGAGACCCGGGAACAGGGACCGAGTTCTGTGGGGTGGAAGTGGCCTTCAGCGAGCTTCGCTTCACTTTGTTGTAGTACACCTTTCCCACTCCACCTTGCCTCAGTCTTTGTGTCTTTATAAGCCTGTACAGAAAAGGCAGTTTTATACGTATCTGACTTTGTCATGTGGTTAGTTTGCTGAGTTAATCCATCTTAGTCAGTTAAATTGGATAGTTTAATAGGATACCATGGACTGGGTGGTTTCAACAACAAACATTGATTACTCGCAGTTCCAGAGGCAGAAATCTGCGGTCAGGTGCCAGCATGGTTGAGTTCTTGGTGAAGAAGGGCTCCTGGCCCACCGTGTGGCTCAGTGGTTGAGCGTTGACCTATAAACCAGGCAGTTCTGGATGGTTCAGTTCCCGGTCAGGGCACATGCCCGGGTTGTGGGCTTTTTTTTTTTTTTTTTTTTTTTTTTCCCCGGGGGGGGGGGGGGGGAGGGGGCGTGTAGGAGGCAGCTGATCAATGATTCTCTCTTATCATTGGTGCTTCTAGCTCTCTCTCCCTCTCCCTTCCTCCCTGAAATCAATACAAACATATTAAAAAAGAAGGTTCTCCTGGCTGGCAGATGGCCATGTTCTCACTGTGTGTCCTCCTGGCAGAGACCGCGAGAGGAGCCAAGCTCTGATGTCTGTCCTTATAAGGGCACAAACCCATCCTCGGGGCTCCGCCCTCATGATCCAACCATCTCCAGGGCTCTCTTTCCAAACACCTTCATATTGGGCAGTAAGGTTTTCAACATGCACATTCCTGGGTGGGGACACAAACACTCAGTCCATAGTGTAACCGTCTCAAGAGTATTCCTTTTTAAAAGGGGACCTTTGTATGAAGAACCTTAAAGGAATGTTTCTTTTTTCAGAATCTTTCTGATATTCCTTAATTTTATCATGTAGTTACCTTTCACAGTGCATTGCCCACTGCAACAAGATGAATGTCAACATTCTCCAGGAACACCTTACCTCTATGCTAGGGGTGAGTCTCTGAAGAGAGATCACAATAATGACTCGCCAGCAATTATAAAGGATTGGTTGCCATGGGGATTTGTGATCGAAGGTGTGCCCAGGGGAAGGCCTGGTTTAATTTCTGATTAATATAGTTGAGCACAGAAAATGGCTTCCTAAGTCTGGGGAAGCATAAAGCATGTGGCGGAGGAGGAGTGACACTTCAGTAGACAGCTATTTGAAGGCATTGATGGCAGGCAGGCAGCTGGGAGCTGGTGAAGGCCCTGCGGGCCCTGAAAAGCCAGGCCTCATCCGTCTTGCCATACGTCCTGCTCCCATAGCTGAGAAATAGTGAGGGCATTTTGGCGTGATGTAAAGGCGCACATTCATTTCTCTTGGCATTCCAGAGACAGCGGACCCAGAGAAGCTGTGAGAACGGAGGGTTCAGAACTAGTTACTGACAGATCAGTTATCACTTCCTGGGCGATGGCTTTCCTGATGGTTTGTTGGCATCACTGTTGTCCAGGGGAATCCGACTTTTACTCTCCCTGCTGTGGGCAGCACTCCTCACACCAGGAGCGTTCCCAGCTCTGCCGGATCCCAGCTCCTCAACAAGGCGGTCCAGCCCCGCGGTTGGGGCGCGTCCTTCCCTTTTCTTTCCCAGGGTTATATGGCGTTTCCAGTGGTGGAATGAAGCTCAATCACTAAGCTTTTCATATACTTTATATTTTGATATATAAGAGTAAACGTGGTGGTGTACATTTTAATATTACATTTGCTCAAATGATCTTACTTTTAAAATAGTGGGAGTAAAGGAATATTACCCTCTGTTACCATGGCAAAGAAAGACCTTAATAAAGGTAAATGGATCGCTCAGCCGAACATGAAGAGCTTATCTAGACTAGAGACCTAAGGGGAGCCCATTTCAACAGGATGTCAAACTTAGTAACATTGAGGCGCACAAGGAATGTAAAGAAAACACATTCATTTAAATGGGAAGAACTAGGGGCCCATGAGAAACAGCATCAACAACAGCAAATTAAATACTTTTATCACGTAGAGTGAGCTAAGGCGATGTGAATCATTTTTAAAGCAAGTTTCAGTATTTCCCTTTTTATGTTCCAGAAATAGCAAAGAAGACTTCATGAGTCGTATACCTCAGGAGGCCTTTTAAACCGTCTTCTCGGAACAAACAGCCCTGTTCCTTAGCTCGTGGGAGAAACCTGGTGGATGGCCTCTGAGAAGAGTGTGTTTAATGGATCAGATAATCAATGTTTCTCCCTAAAAGGGAATCTAGAGTGAATTATGAATTACACTTAGCACAGCACCTCTTCTGAGACCCCAGATGCTATGTTGTTCATCTGTCACCGTGCTCAGCCGGGCTCTGTTCTTTGTGACCCAGTCAATCAGCACTCCTCTAAGGAGCTAGGACATTAACTGAGAAGAGTGTGTTTAATGGATCAGATAATCAATGTTTCTCCCTAAAAGGGAATCTAGAGTGAATTATGAATTACACTTAGCACAGCACCTCTTCTGAGACCCCAGATGCTATGTTGTTCATCTGTCACCGTGCTCAGCCGGGCTCTGTTCTTTGTGACCCAGTCAATCAGCATTCCTCTAAGGAGCTAGGAAATTAATTGCTTTTTAAAAAAAATATATTTGTATTGATTTCAGAGGGGGAGGGAGAGGGAGTGGGAGATAGAAACATCAATAATGAGAGAGAATCAATGATTGGCTATCTCCTGCAGGCCCCCAACTGGGGATCGAATCTGCAACCCAGGCGTGTGTCCTGACTGAGAGTTGAACCGTGACCTCCTAGTTCACAGGTCAACGCTCAACCACGGAGCCACGCCAGCTGGGCACAAATGAATTTCTTTTATTTAATGGGAGCATTGGGTAATCACCTTAAATCTGTAAGTGTCAGCGACCAAAGCGACAAGTCAGAGATTCCTCCCACCTGTCCGATGTGCATGGAAACAGGCTTCCTCCGGCCTCCATTCACATCTGCACCTCAGTGCTGTCTGAACAGGGCCAGAGCCTTTGAGCTTAGAGCATTTGTTACTTTCCAAGTAGTGCCATTGCGTTGGATACATTTTAAAAAATAAGTAGTTTTTAAAAATCTATGAAAATAGCAATCACCAATTTCCATGGCTAATGACTTAACCTTTTAAGCCAATTTTAATAAACTCACATTTAAATTAAACAACCCTGTTGACCCAAAGGAAAACTTTATTATTTTAAGAAATTAGCATCTCGCCCTCAGATGACAGTCTCAGAACATGAAAATAGTTCCATTTTAATGACTTCCAAAAATAAATTACTGATGCCTTATTAATTTGTTATAAATGACATAATTTGCTAAACAAATCAGCAAAAGGGCTTCTAAGTACTGACTCCCTAGTCCAGTGGTCGGCAAATTGCGGCTCAGCAAACTGCGGCTCGTGAGTCACATGCAGCTCTTTGGCCCCTTGAGTGTGGCTCTTCCACAAAATACTGGCTCTTCCCCAAAATACCAACTTCTGCACATGGGCCACAAAGTTTCAATCGCACTGTACGTGCGCGCCCACACGTGGTATTTTGTGGAAGAGCCACACTCAAGGGGCCAAAGAGCTGCATGTGGCTCGCGAGCCGTGGTTTGCCGACCACGGCCCTAGTCTTACCTTTGGTCTTCCATTTTCTTCCTTAGATGGTCAGGTGACCATTCAGTTGGGAACTGATTGCTGAGACCACTGACCTTGGGGTGCAGGTGAGCACGGCCCAGGCTACGTTTTCTTGTGGCTTGAGAACAGGCAGCCACAGTGTTTGGACAGCTTTTCTTCCTTCCTTCCTTCCTTCCTTCCTTCCTTCCTTCCTTCCTTCCTTCCTTCCTTCCTTCCTT
>NW_005358520.1:683583-686028 GCF_000412655.1 Myotis brandtii | reverse complement strand
AAAATTTAAAAAATTACAGTTTCCATTCAGTATGACTTTGTGTTAGTGTCCGGTGTACAGCATGGTGGCTAGACAGTCATATACTTTACGAAGTGTCCCCTGATATTTCCAGTGCCCCCCTGGCACCACACAGGTGCTGCGATGCTGTTGTACTGCAGTGCGATGCTGCCCTGGGCATCGCCGGGGCTAGTTTGTGACTGCCAATCGGTACTTCTCATTCCCTCCCCCGCCCCCTCGGCAACCATCTGTCTGTTGGATAGCTTCTCATCCCGACTTTGAATGCTGGGTTTTTCTCTGTCTCTAGCCCTGACCTCATCCCCTTAGTTCCCTCCTTCCTCCATCCCCGCCTGACGGCCATGCCTTGCAGGGCAGCAGCAGCTGGACTGTGCTCGGGTTCACATGAATTCTGAGTCGTTAACATTCTTCTGAAGCCTGTCTTCATTAGGACGTGTGGGCCATCAAGTTTATGTTTTCTCTTCGATTTTGAAAAAACGGTGCTAAAATTTGGTAGTTTCAATCATCTTGGCTTTATTTTTAAAAGTAAGTATTTTATTGATGAGACCTGCTTTTGTCCTTACCAAATTTTGGTGACTCTCAAGCCGTACCATGTAGGATGTGGTGTGGAGACCATGCCAGTCTTGGCTTAAAGGCCCGAGCCATCTTGGCGGGCGCTGTGTGGGTTGGATACATTTAAAAAAATAAGTAGTTTTTAAAAATCTATGGGTGTGGGTGTGCTCCTCAGCTCCGCGGCCTGAGGGTGCTCAGGGGGAGTCTGTGCTTAGACACAGTCACCCTCTGGGCACCGCTTCCAGCATCACCTCCACTTAGGCTGGGTCTGGGGCTTGGCTCACCAGGTTGGGGGCGGGCCCTGGAGACCCAGGAAGCCCACAGAGCTTGTCTCTGTTCCAGGACTCAGTCGTCTTGTTCACTAGAGCGATAGCCTCGTGTGCCTCCGCTGACTCTGTGTTTTCACAATTCAGAATGCTCCCCAGAATTTCCAGGTTTTATGAAACTTAAGGAGAGACCAGTGTGTTGGTGGAATCTAGCTTCTTGATGCAATAATATCTTCCTCCCAGACTTCGATATGTTTACAGTTATTGCGAACTCATTCTGGTGACGGGTCATTGGAGGTTAACATTTCCTATTGCAGTCATGTTCAGTTTAGATTGGAATAGCGTTTGTTTTCATTAATGTCTCTGGATGATCTCAGTGTGCATGTGGTCGCAGTGTGGGGATTAGGAGCTCTAGCTGATCGTATTTTCTTCTCCTGAGAATACAACAGGAGTAAGCAGTAATGTAACAGCCCCTTTACAAATCTCACATCATACGTATGTTTCAGAAAAACCGGAGAAGAACCAAGCAACGCTTAGAGAGATGGAGTTACATTTATTACGCGTGGGCCCAGAGGAAAATGTCTCTCAAATTCTGGGTCAAATCACACACGAAGTTTCCCATATTTATACTATTTTACCTTCTTTGTCTCCCAAATATGGGGTTTTCTGGTCCCCTTTGCAAGTTCTTAAAGGGCCCTATGTGCTGGGGCTTTGAGACCTCAACCAAAGGCTTGGCCTGGTGCCAGCACTGATAACTTCGTCTGGGGAAGGTTTAATGGCCTCTCTGAAATGGGGGTAGTCTTATTTTCCTTATTATGTAAGCCAGCAAGCATTTACAGAAGCCAGAAATAGCAGGGTTAAAATTCCAAACAGCAGTTTTTATGTGAGATGGATGCTTCACATATGGTCATAAAGCCAAACTGCTTTTTTCCAGTTTAAATGTATAGAGTTATTTTGTCCTAAAGGTTGGCCTGACAGGATAGGTTTGAGCATTCTAAACACATTGGAGCAGATAATTTCTCTGAAGATGAAGGTAAAAATGATCTTGGAAAACACTCCTAGAATCTTTGCTATATTTGTCCATCACTCACTTCCCATCCAAGGGCGCCTCCTTAAAGACGCCTTCTCTGCTCCCCACACAGTTCCTGATGCTCCCCTGCACCCTCCCAGTCGCCTCTGTGTGCGGAAGTACTTTGTGGCAACGCCCAGGGCAGCCACCTCACTGCTGTGTCCTCAGGTCTGGAAAGTGCAGGCTGAATGAGTGAATGCTGTGTTTTCATGTTCTTTTATTTTTTATTATTATTACTAGAGGCCCGGTGCACAAAAATTTGTGCACTCGGGGGAGGAGAGGGGGTCCCTCAGCCCGGCCTGTGCCCTCGCAGTCTGGGACCCCTCGGGAGATAACGACCTGCTGGCTTAGGCCTGCTCCTGGGTGGCAGAGGGCAGGCCCAATCCCTAGGTGCAGCCCCTGGTCGGGCTCAGAGCAGGGCCGATTGGGGAGTTGGGGCGCCGCCCCCTGTCATGCACAGAGCAGGGCGGATTGGGAGGTTGCGATGCCACCCTCAGTCACGCTCAGGGTAGGGCCGATTGGGGGGTTGGGGCACCGCCCCCT
>NW_005358520.1:667280-680278 GCF_000412655.1 Myotis brandtii | reverse complement strand
GACTTTCTTTCTCTTGCTGCTTTTAGGATACTCTCTTTGTCTTTTGCTCTTGGCATTTTAATTATGATGTGTCTTGGTGTGGTCCTCTTTGGATTCCTTTTGTTTGGGGTTCTATGCGCTTCCTGGACTTGGAGTCTATTTCTTTCACCAGGTAGGGGAAGTTTTCTGTCATTATTTCTTCAAATAGGTTTTCAATATCTTGCCCTCTCTCTTCTTCTGGCACCCCTATAATTCTGCTTTTCTCTTTCCTTCTAGTTGTAGAAATTCCACTCAGCCAGCCTTCCTGTGGTTCTGGATGATGTCCGTTATGTCTTTTAGTTGTATTTTTGAAGTGGTTGTGCAAGGCAGCAATCTCCGGTGTTTACCTGTGCCGCCATCTTGGTTTCTCCTGCATGTTCTTTTATTGAGGTATAATTGACACATGACATTCTATTATTGTCAGGCAAAGGCTGTCCATTGGTTATGCGAATATGCATGCATACAAGTCCTTGGTTGCTCTCTAACCCTCCTTCCCTACCATTTGTCTCTGGATTTATTTTTATTCATCAAATTATGTTGATCATTATATCCCACATATGAGTGAGATCATGTGATATTTATCTTTCTCCGACTGGCTTATTTCACTTAGCATAATGCTCTCCAGGTCCATCCATGCTGTTGCAAATGGTAAAAGTTCCTTCTTTTTTATAGCGGCGTAGTATTCCATTGTGTAGATGTACCACAGTTTTTTAATCCACTCATCTGCTCATGGGTACTTAGGCTGTTTCCAAATCTTAGCTATGGTGGATTGTGCTGTTATGAACATAAGGGTGACTGCTGTCTTTTTAAGCACATTTGTAAAATGCTCTGTCACAGCGAGTCAGGAATGAACTTCAGAGATTGACCTCACTCCCTGCCGAGCTCCCTCAGCGCTTCCTGCAAACACTGTAATCACCAGATTGCATCCTGGCGCTCTCTGAGCCTGCGGTGCACCAGCTGGAATCCCTGGGGGCGGGACCTCTGTCTCTCACGGTGTTGGATGTCTCAGGAGATTCCAGTCCATTACTCTGGAGAAGAGAGTCTTAAGTTCATTAGACACCTGCTGTGCCACCTAGAATGAAAGCAGGTGATGACTTGTGGGTGATATTCACTTAAGGGGTAAGAGCATGGACTTCTGTGGGAGAAGGAGTTGGGGGAAGAAGAGGAGAGCTGACAGCGGGACAGCGGGAGGGGAGTGTGGAGCCAAGTAGCTGTGTCCTGAGTTCCCCTCTCCTGGCTTTGGCCTCGGCTGGAGGAGTTGGGGAAGTTGATGGATAGCAATGGCATGCAGCTGGCCCTGGCTCCCCGAGCTGGGACTCGGGCGTTGAGGTGGGGAGGCCGTGACCAACGTGGAGAGGGGAGAGGGCTGGACACCAGCAGGAGAGGCCGTAGGGCGAGGCGCCTCCACAGGAGGCTTGAGAAAGGCCATCAGACGAGGGAAGTGGATGGAGGCAGCAGGGCCAGCCAGAGTCTGAAGGGAGTAAGATTGAGGAAAAGCTGAGTTGTCAAGAGGATGAAGCCAATTTCTTCTGGGAACAACGTCCAAGCCAAAGGAATGGACCATCAATTTGCTGCCCGTAAGTGGCAGCAACACAGACCAGGCAGCAACCAGGGGGACAAGGAACCCCCGTTCAGAGCCCAGTGCAAGGACTGGCATGAAGCTGGAGGCCCCTTCACCCCAACACCAGGGAAACCTGCACCTCAAATGGCTGTGACTTTACGGGGAGGGGGTGTGTGTAGGAAGAGGTTGTGAGACTGAAGTTTTTGTCCAATGGGAGGCTGAGCATTCCTTAAACCAGGGACTTAAAGACCAGCCTGAACTGAGACCTCTCTCTGTCTCCCTCTGTCTCTCTAGTGCAGCTACACTGAAGCCTGCTGGGTATTTGACAGGGAAACAAGAGACACATGGGCTTCAGACAAAAGAAAGAACTTCAGTTCTTGCTGGGTATCATTTGTCAGACTCCTAAAGCAGCCTCCTATAGGCCCCCTTCCTCCCACCGATCTCTCCTTCAATCCCCTTCGTAGCTCCACTGTTGGAGCGAGAGTAAACTTCCTCAGATCCTCCTTAGCCACGCGACTTCCCTGCATGAAGCCTGCTCTCTCGAACAGATGAAAACTCCTTTCAGGGATGTTGACATGACCTGCCCTGTTTGAGACCTTGTGCAGGATCAGGTGCGTTTGCCGTATGTTGAAATCACTGATTCTCCCGGTCTTGGTATTCTTTTCCAAAAGGCATTTCTGTCCTTTAAATGTTTTGAACTTTAAACTTACGTGCAAAACTTCTTTTGCATGCTAACATAAACTGCCTTTTGATTACATCAAGCTAAAAAGTTTTGCACAGCAAAGGAAACAAACAAAATGAATAGGCAACCTAGGGAATGGGAGCACATATTTATAAACCATATGACTGATAACAGCTGGGTTCCCTTACAATGCAAATCAAGACCACAAGGAGATATCACCTCACATCTGTTAGGATGTCTATTATTAAAAAAACAAAAATAGCCAAAGTTGGCTAAAATGTGGAGACAAGGGAACCCGTGTGCACTGTTCGTGGGAATGTAAATTGGTCTAGCTGTTACGGAAGATAGCATGGAGGGTCCTAAAAAAATTAAAAATAGAACCACTATATGATGAACTTTTTACATCTTTCATATGCTTCCTCTCATTCCTCCCCTCTTCCTTTTTTCCCTGTCAACTGCATTTTTTGTTTGTTTCTCATGTTGAATTTGCTTTCACATGATTCTGGGACCCTCACTGTATGTCCCTGCCATATTTCTTCTCAGACGCTTTTCATCATTGTCCTTCACAAGGAATGTTATTTAGAGCCAGTTTGTTCATAGTTATCTCGAAAGCCTGGCACAGAGAAAAGTATGAAGGGATCTTACCCAGCAGGAACTTACAAGACAGAAATACCAATTTAAAAGGAAGAATGATGCTTAGTTTGAAAGTAGAAACTAGAGAGGCTCCGTCCCTTGTGTGTCCCTAGCCCTCATGCTCATATTGAAATTCTCTCTCGATACTTTTATCCGCCTGTAGTTGATGACTGCTTGGGAAGCAGAGAATATTGAGCTATCTTAGTAACTCTTACACGTAAGCCAGTGTGGGGTCCATAAGATGATCATTAAATGTTGAACTGCACTGAACTGGAAAGAAGCGTTTGTAGTCACTGAGCAGTTAACTAAGCGACACTGTAATGGTTGGGACTGAAAGGCTATTGTAAAAATTAAGAGAGTCATATTTTCCCCGCTGAGACTTGAATGTCGGCTTCGCTTTAGCAGAAGAAAGGGCAACCTCTGGGGGAGAGAGTGAGGTCATACAGACATTAAGTTTGCCATGAAACGGTCCAGAACAATCTAGGGCATTCTGAAGTTAGTGCCAAGTGTAGCATATGAAAATCTTTTGAAAAATATGTCAACTTTCCCAGAATATGAAGTCATTGCATTTGGTACTAACTGATTGGCTTGCAAAATGCACCCTCTGGAACAGCCCTGACTTCAGTGTGAGAGGTGTGAGTTCATGAAAGTATCCAAGAAATAAAGCTTATTTATATAAACATAATAAAAGTCTACTAACAGAAGATGAAGTAATGACTTAGGTCAACACTCTTGTCCTTTGAACGGTAACTTTTAATATACCTACTTATGTGAAAATGCTCCAGAAAGAAAGGATACATCCCATTTTATAATGACTATTTTTGGAAAAATCTGTATTTACTGTTTTTACTGATTATATGAGTAATACATGCTCTTGTAAAAGCCTTAAACAATGCAGAAGGGCTTAAAATTACAAGCAAAATATCCTCCAGTTAATGCACTTGCAGAAATATCATAGTTTCTTATTTATAATTACAGAACTTTTTCATGTACATATAAATAAATAGTAAAAGATAGAGTTTTATCCATTTTCAATGTTTTGCTAGTATATATATCAAGGATGCACATTTGGAATGATATTAAATGGTTTTAAAAAAACTGGACATACATGAGCTTGAAATATGTCCATGAAATAGTTTTATGTTATTTATAATAATATAGGTTTTAGTTAATCCTGAAGTCAATTTTAAGTATTTCACTGAATTAAAAGTAAGTACTCTTTTAAGTGGGTAGAATTAATACCATCCTGACCATCCTAGCATAGTCTAAATTATAGTAAGTCTCTGTGAATGTGGATGTACTGCCAGGACTTCTCTGGAAAAGACTGTCCTTTTGCTATTGAATTGTCCGTGATTCGTTGATAAAGGTCAGTTGACTATACATGTGTGGGTCCACTTCTGGGCTTTCTATTCTGTTTCATTGATCTCTGTGTTTATTCTTTCACCAGCTCTCTTGTTGCTATGACTTGGGGGATTATGGAAGTCGGGTGGGATCATCTACATTGTGTTCAGTGCTTTCAACTTCGCACGGAAGAGCTCTGCCTTCGGCGTTGTGTCAGGTACCCTGGGTCTTCTGACTTCCCATGTAAACTCAGAGTCAGTTTGTCCATATGTATAAGCCGGATTTGCAGATATTTTGATTGAGATTGTGTTGAATCTATAGATCAAATTGAGAAAAATTGAATTCTTAGCAATAATTAATCTAAATCATAAGCATGAAATATACACAATCAAGTTGTTCCTGTATTTTGTCTACTTTTTTCATTAGAACTCTTACCATATGTTCATAGTTAGTTTACATTCCCTGTCTGATAGTTCCAAAATTTGTGTTCTCTCTGAGTGTGGTTCTGATTCTTGCTATGTGTATTCAGCCTGTGTTTTTTCCAGTCTTTGAATATGGTTAAAAGCCTCCTGGTTTTTTGCTGTTGTTGAACGCTGGACATGATGCATCAGGTACAGGAGCCTGAAGTCAGTGGGACGTGATGGTGAAGTTTTCTGTTAACCTGGCCAGGAGTTGCACCTGTTAATGTTTGTTGCAGCTTTAGGTGCAGGGAAATTCATCCTCTACTGTTTTGGTTTGTCTCACTGTTGTCTTTGGGTTTCCCTAAGAAGTCCTTCTTAGATGCAGGGTTTGCCCTGCAGCTCTTCACACCTTCATCCCTGATATGATGTTCAACCCCCTGATATGGCAGTGAGGCGTGGAGGAGGGGAAGTCTTCTGTCATCTCATGTTGAAGTCTAAGTATTTCGTGGGCCTGTGTCCCTGGGCGGTGAACTTTACAAGTTGGAAAATTACCCTCTGCCTGTAAATTGAGTCTTTTCCCAGGGGGAGGGGTTCTTTGTTATGACGACTGCAGTGG
Source organism: Myotis brandtii (assembly GCF_000412655.1). NCBI lineage: Eukaryota > Metazoa > Chordata > Mammalia > Chiroptera > Vespertilionidae > Myotis > Myotis brandtii. Next base: position 675,026 of record NW_005358520.1, on the reverse strand, counting down.
GCATATTTCTTAATGGTTACTTTTCTCCTCTTCCTGCCAAAGACAAGAGGAGATTTTTCTTGGCTTCTCATGAGACCTGGTGGGGTTCCCAGAGGTGGGAGCCCCTAGAAATGCAGCCCCCAGGAGTTTCTTACCCTCAGCCTCCAGAAGGTTGTCACTGTTACCTTGGAAGTTTTCCTACCAGTTTAGGGTTCTAGCACTTTCTGCGCCAGGTAAACGGACCTCAGCTGTCTTTCTCCGTCTGGACCCTCCTGCCTCTTGGGTGCAGCTTGCCCGGCAACCGCAGTTCTCTGATGGGCCAAGAAGTCCCTGATTTTCCATTCGCTGCGTTTTCCCTCATTGGAAAGGTGGGGGTCGTAAAGCTCAGAGCGCCTAGTATTTATGATGAAAAATCTGCTAGAAACCTGAAAGAAAGAAACTTTCTCTCCTCTGTTTCAAAGAGTACCTTCCTTCAAAGAGTATGCACAGCATTAAGATAAGAACTTTTTGCTTTTCTTTTTAACGACTTGTTACTTAAACATGTGATCTGGACATGACTCAGTGAGATGGAAAACCTTCTAGCAATGTTTGGAGTGAAAATGCATCTAAATAACATTTAATTATTGACCAGGTTGTGTTTGGAGTCTTAATTTCAAATCATGGAGTATTTTCCTACTAACATTTAGCACTTTCCCATGAATAGTTCCTCACCAAGTAGAAACTAGTATTCCTTAGCACAGGGAAGCCGATACACTGAGTAACTTACTGTTTACATTTGGCAGTGAACTACACAGATGTGAAGCTAATGCTCTGCTTGCCAGGAAAGTTATAAATTGAAACGAAAAAGGAATTCTGGCAGTGAGGGCCCAACTGGAACATTTTACACTAAGTCAAGTAGTTAATCTCCCAGCTGTGCTCTTGGCTAATAACTCATACAGTGTAAGAGAAAAACGAATGACCGGAATGTCCCCATCACCTGGTATTAGGGAACTGGATAGGCAATGCTGTTGGTAAAAGTAGGAAAGGAATTATGGGTAAAGGGGACACGATCCATATATTTAAGGCATAAGTTGAATGCTTTTTACTGGTTTGAGTCATTTACAACAGTCTACATTCTTCTTTAACAGCCTGGTCGCCTTAGAACCCATTATATGATTATCTAAAGATTATATAGGTAAAATTCTTGCTTTTTAAGCTTTGTGAATGGTGGTAATTGATAGCTTTGTAAAAAGACCTAGGATGATAAATTTATCTGTAGTCTTAAAATCATTATCTCCTCATTTGCCTCTGTTTTATGCATCCTAGCCTGTGTAAGAAAATGGACAAATGCCTTGGAAATATGGTCTAATATACTCTGTCCTGCCATAATGTTTGTTGTGGGATCACATATTTTTTTTTCACCTAAATGTTATATGTATAGGTATGAAAATGAGCTTTATTAGTGAGCATTGTGCTTTTTGAGGAGTTTTTTCCTATTCATAAGATTATATTGTTACTTAAGTTTATGAATTTTTAACAGATTTCTTCATCCCGCCACATGTCTGTTCCATGTCAGGTTCTGCTTTGGGTCTAAGGAAAGAGGTTAGAAGATATGCTCACAGCCTTCAGGGAGCGTGCATTCAGTGGAGGGAGCAAGGAACAAAATATGTAAAATAGTTAAATGCAGTTCAGTAAACACGTAATTCACAACTCAATATTAAATTGGGTGATGCGTATTCTGTGGTGAAATTCCTCCATAAGGGAGGCAGAGACACTGGGCTGGTAGAGACCTAGAGTGGGTCCTCCAGGTCGGATGACACTGAGGTGAGAGGAGAAGGTGCGGACACTGAGGTGAGAGAAGCAAGGCGAGCGCGAGCACAGACGCAGGAGCGCGTGTGGGAAGCACGAGGAGCCACGGGAGGACTGGCTTCTTGGAAAGCAGGCTGAGCGCTTGGAAGCAGGTGAAAGGAAGTTGGTTGAAGTAAATGACTTGCAAGTTTTCAAGTTGGCAGAAGAACGGCTGCTCCGCAGCAGAGAGCAGAAGGCCACGCGGAGGCCTCAGCAGTGCTTGGGGAGGGAAGGAGCGGTGGGCCTCAGGGAGGCTGTGTCACAGTCCAGACGTGGGGCGATGAGCGCCCAGAGGGGGCGATGGGAACTGGGATTGCACTGAGCACGAGACAGAAGGAGACGAGACACATGACGGGAAGATCTGGGGAAAGCAGGGAGGATTATTGATGGATACGGTAACCTCGTTTTTAAGCTTCACATTGTATTTTTTTCCTCCTCCTTCTCCTGTTCAAGCGGATATTCAGTTCTGGGCTCATTGTCTCCGGGGAGGGATGAGGCCTGGTGGAAATAGAGAACTTGGCTTTTGTCTTCGAAATCTAAACCCGACAAGGGAGAAGGATCTGGGAAATCGGTAAAACAAAGTTGACGTGAAAGCAAAGGAAAGTCCTGGCTGGATGTTTGAAGGAGGAATTGCTTGGAGACTAGAAAGAGGAAGACCGGCAGGAGAGGAAGCTGGAGGCCCTGGTGTCCTAAAGGTCCGAGTGTCCACTCTGCGTCCTGGCAGCGCCCGGGGCGGGTTGGTTTTGGCAAGAGCGCTGGGAGCAGGGACTGACGCGGGTCACGAGTCTGGGCAAGGCGGTGATGGAGGAGGGCGCCTGCAGGTCAGTGCCAGAGGCCACTGCTGAGGAGCCACGAAGAATCAGAGCTGAGCTGGTTGGCGTGGCTCAGTGGTTGAGCGTCCACCTGTGGACCAGAGGTCACCGTTCGATTCCCGCTCAGGGCACGGTCCCTGGACCAGAGGTCACCGTTCGATTCCCGCTCAGGGCACATGCCCCAGCTCTAGGCTCGGTCCCCAGTGTGGGGCATGCAGGAGGCAGCCGATTCATGATTCTCTCTCTCCTCATTGATGTTTCTCTCTCTCTCTCCCTCTCCCTTTCTCTCTGAAATCAATAAAATCACACTAAAAAAAAAAAATCAGAGCTGAGCTAGGCCGGCGGGTAACACCCGCTGGAACTTTCGCTGGTGAGAATGAAAAGGCAGACCCTTCCCCAGTTTGGAAGCTGGAATTCTCAGCGTTTTCTGTTCCTCCTTCTCCCTCCTCCCATCGCGCCCTTTCGCTGCTTTCCCATTAGGTCTGTGTGCCGTTCCCCAGGGCCTCATTTTCAGTCTCAATGTGACTTCGTTTTCACCAAGCTCATTTAGTTTTTGAGCACAGAATCCTTACACATGACAACAGATTAAAATTCAAAAGCTCTGAAAAGTTTCACAGTATGTGCTGTGTGTCTACACGCAGGGTGGGGCAAGGTAGGCTCACAGTGGTTCATGCGGGACATAACCCAGTGATGAGTGCACAGCACCACGAGAATGACTGCTCTGCGTGCTCGAAGCTGTAAGCTACGTCCGCCCGCCCTGCATTCCCTGGCCTAGTTCTTTAGCTTCTTTTTTATCTGACATTATTATGTGGGGGTTCATATTGTCCTCTATGGAGAGCTGCCTGTTGCTTAGGGGCTGCGTGCTGTTTCTTGATAAATGCAGCATCCGGTGCCTGCCTGTCCACCGCTGATGGGCACTAAGGCGTCTCCCAGTCCGGGCCTACAACCCGCTGCAGCACAGCCTTGCTAGGTGCCTGTGACAGATGGGCACGTCTCTGGGTGACTTCTCAGAAATGCAGGCGCTGGTTTTAAAGGGCACGAGACATGGTCACTGTTGTCCACGTGAAGGCCTCGGTGTGAAGCGGCATTCCCTTTAGGTCAGCGGTTCTCAACCTGTGGGTCGCGACCCCTTTGGCGGTCGAACGACCCTTTCACAGGGGTCGCCTAAGACCATCCTGCATATCAGATATTTACATGACGATTCATCACAGTAGCAACATTACAGTTATGAAGTAGCAACGAAAATAATTTTATGGTTGGGTCACAACATGAGGAACTGTATTTAGAAGGTTGAGAACCACTGCTTTAGGTGATCCAGCAACAGAGAACAGTCGTGGCCTCCAGAACTTGGTTCTGCTTTCCTGTGTGTCAGCCAGAGGGAGCCTTTCCAGGGTGCACGGGGCTCTCAGAGCTCAGCTCCCTGTCGGGAACCTCCCCGGCGGCGAGGAGCAAGGTGGGGATCCCATCAGTGTGGCTGCGGGAGAGCAGGGCTGGCGCTCTGCTATTACCAGGATTTAATTTTGTAAGTTTCCTGAGCCGTTACAGAAAGGCCTTTGTTTAAAATATTTCAAAGCCAGGGAGTGGTTCAGAGGCAGAGAAATTGGAAACATCTGCTGGTGAGTTGGGCTCAGGCCACTGGTGGTGCCTGGGAGATGCAATGCCGGCGGCCGACCAGCACAGCCAGACTCAGTGAATAATGTTTTCTCAGCGTCTCCTGGCCACAGAGCAGCGAGCAGCAGTGGGAACACGCTGTCAGACCCCGGGTGCCCAGAGCAGCTCCAGCGGGAAGCATCCTCCCAGCTGGCTGACCGTGACCCGATGGGGCCGCTCCCTCCCCACACAGCCTTAGTCACCGCGCCTGTGGGATCCAGGCCGCAGGCCTTTCTCGCAGGCACTCTCAGGGCATGGCGCCTCAGCAGGCCCACGTCTGGGGTGACACAGGGATGAAGCATAACGCAGCGCTTTGCTTTACGCAATCATGTAAGTCACTGTATGTGAGCGAGGCCAACCTGAGAGTCTGTGACTTCGGTTTTAACACTTTTCACTACGTTAATATCGTGTAAATGACATGTAAGGAACTGGTGCCCTAATAGACATGCTAACCTTCAGCTCAACCCCGAGTTTATGTATCTTTCTGATCCCCCCTTATCTCATGAGGGAAATTCAATTACTTCACTTTCATGGAATACATTATGTGCTTCAAACATAATCCAGTTGATTTACTTGTCAACTCATATTTTAATTAAAAATACCTTTATTGATTTCAGAGAGGAAGGGAGAGGGAGAAAGAGATAGAAACATCAATGATGAGAGAGAATTATCGACCGGCTGCCTCCTGCACACCCCACGCTGGGGATCGAGTCCTCAACCTGGGCATGTGCCCTGACCGGCAATCGAACCCTGACCTCCTGGTTCATAGGTCAACGTTCAACCACCAAGCCATGCCGCCTGGGCCATACTTTAATTTATTTAGATGCCCACTCCTCAAAAGTAGTATCATTTTATAATGTGTTCCTGATGACTCTCAGAATGCCCAGCTCATAATAAGTGAAGAATAAATGTTGATAACATCAGTGAATCAGCCGGCTAATCCTAGACCATGATGTACCTTGGTATGAAATCCAGCCTGGCTCCTAACCATCGTTTTCTCCAATGGGTACTTTGGCTTCCTTCACGCTTTTTGCGAGTCTGTGTTGCTGGGCAAGTTCCTGAGTCGCACTCCAAGGCATCAGGTTGGACCCCTGTACTTAGTCGGGACACACAACGTTGAGACGCCGCTTCCAGAGGCTGCTGCGGACTCTGCTGGCTGATGGGAGAGTCCGCTCGTTCCAGCTGAGACAGTCTCGCTCACCTGGGCGCGATCACCTGAAAATTAGTCAAATGTTGCATAAAGTAAAGGCGCCTCAAAAAGATTTCTATTTTCTGCTTTATTTGTAAGTTACCATCATCACAGAGTTCCTACCAAGCGCTGACAGGCCCCGGCACATCCCCGAGTCCGTGCCGATCGGCTTGCCATGTGTGCCCAGAGACGCGACACGCGGTGGCCTGCCTTCTGGCCCTTCCAGTCCTGCCCTTGGCAGCCTCTGGTTTTGTTTTTTAGAATTCTACTTGCCAGAAGGTTCCACATGACTGTAGTTATTGTTTTATCCGATGTCACTTTAAAAAATATATATATTTTATTGATTTTTTACAGAGAGGAAGGGAGAGGGATAGAGAGTCAGAAACATCGATGAGAAAGAGACATCAGTCAGCTGCCTCCTACACACTCCCCACTGGGGATGTGCCCGCAACCAAGGTACATGCCCTTGACCGGAATCGAACCTGGGACCCTTCAGTCCGCAGGCTGACGCTCTATCCCCTGAGCCAAACCGGTTAGGGCTCCGCTGTCACTTTTAATTTCCCGGTCTGCTTGCTGAAAAAAGCCTCTTTTCGAACACCTTCTCCCTGAAGCGCCCGCCCTGCCTTCCTGTTGATGGGGGCAAACTCCACGCCACGGGTGTCCCCCTTTTCTCCTGCAGGAAAATGGGTGTGCAAGGTGTTACCAGGCAGGACACACCGATGCTATGATACAGCTTTTGTGTTTCAAGGGGCAGGGGATGTGATACGAAATATGAGAAGCTAGGATTTTATTCATCACAGAGGATGTTGGGTGCTATGTTAGTGAGTGAGTCCAGGTATGCTGTGTGACTGAGGAAATTATTCAGTGCTTCTGAGTTCTCTTGTTTAAACTATGGTGAAGACCAGAAGCTTGCAGAGCTGAACAGGCACTGAAAATGGCAGCCAGGAGCAGATTTTATAGCTGCAAAAAGTGAGAGAAACGGTTCTGAGTGGGGCTGTGTGTGGCATGATGCGGCCCCTCCACGTTTGCTGCCACAGCACACTGCTGCCCGCATCTCTCCCCGGGAGTCTGGCCCAGCCGGGGATCTAAAAGCAGCCACTGCCTGTCAACCAGAGAAGGAGAAGGAGGCAGGAACCATCTCCCTCCTCACAGAGGAGAAAGCAGGGCGCCCACATGCCTCCTCCAGGCGACACTGAGCGGCCAGACCGGCCCTGGAGCCCTCCCCTGCCACACGCTCTCACGCATCCTCTCTCAGGCCCGGGGTGGGGTTCACGGGCAGTTGCCGTGTTTTTCTCACGTGAATAAATGTAACCCGTGATTTTCTTGAATTTGTTGGTGGATATAAGTGCGGCACACTGACCGCTTTACACCGGCGACTAGATGTGTCTTTAAAAGCCACGGTGTTTGATCTCAGCCTCTGTTCTCCTGGCGTTGGGAGGAGAACAAGCCCAGGGCAGCAGATGCCGAGGGTAAAGTCAAGGTAAACAGTGAGATAACCAGGTCGCCTGAGCGAGAAGCTGAGCGGCTGCCGCACGCTCTCCTTTGATCACTCGCCTCTTCCCTTTTTCCTGGTCTGGAGACTGTGCTGTAGGGTTTGGGGTGGATCCACCGAAGCTGGCAATCGTTAGGTTAGTCCTTCCTTTCGCTGAGGCTATGCTGATGCTTGCTAGCAACGACAAAATAAGTGGGATTCACCAGCCAGGAGAAAACCGGAGCAGAGAGACAACGCCAAGTCTCTTTCTCATCACTCAGGCCTCCACCCCCACTGTTTTTTGTTTGTTTTAGTTACGTTTCCAAACATTCTCTCATTTTCCCATGTTCTGTGTCCACTTAGGAAACCCTTTAATAGCACAGATGACAAACAGAAGTTCCAGGAGTGCTGACTCGACACAGCGGAAGCCAGTGGCTTGGCAGGGGACAGCTTCCCAGGGGTGCGGCCGGCCCTTGAAACACCAGCGCCGGGCGGCAGGGGGCACTGTTGGTCTGTCTCAGCCGCAGGGCCCTGAGCGGGTTCTCATGAGTGGGAGCCCAGAAACCCTGGGTGTTAGGCAGGGCCCTGGGACAGTTCCCGGTGGCCTGTGGCGCCAACACAGGCCACTTCTTACTCCTGGGACCTAATGCAACTGTGACAAGCTTTTCAGTGTGACGGCTCTGCTTTTCATACTGGGGTCACTTTCCTTTTGAATAGAGACCTTTTCCACGAAGCCCAGGTTTCCTTTGTTCCTTCCCTCTTTCTTCCTCATGCAAGTCCTTCCTTAAGCATGGGATCCCCCCCCCCCCCCATCTCCC
>NW_005358520.1:660131-667121 GCF_000412655.1 Myotis brandtii | reverse complement strand
GCCTGGGACCCCCCCCCCCCCCCAATCTGCTTAGCTGTCCATGTGTCCCTCATTCTTATATTCTCTCCGACACTTTTCCTAACATCCCCTTCTGTGTCAGGAGCTGTGCGCAGTGAGCCTCCCTTTCCTGCGTGAGCCGTGCGGGCTCCCCGTCCTCCGGGCTCCCCTGTCCTCTGGGCTCCCCTGTCCTCCGGGCTCCCCGTCCTCCGGGCTCCCTGTCCTCCAGGCTCCCCCGTCCTCCGGGCTCCCCTGTCCTCCAGCCCCAGGCCCTCCTTGCTGCCTGATGCCAGGGCTGCCTGCAGACTCCAGCCCCCAGGCTCCTCGCTCGTTTGCAGAAGGCACAGAGCAGGGCTTGAAGGAGCTGGTGGTGGGCAGTGGGACAGGAAATAAGCCCTTCTTCCTGATGTTGAATGTGGCCGTCTTCTGGGCCTCAGTCCCGGGTAGCAGGGCTCCCAGGCCTCCGTCCCCTCGGAGCTCCCAGGGCAGCCAGCCGCCGCCCTCCTTCAAGCCTCGGTCCCGGTCTCGCTCTTCAGGCTCCTGCCCCCAGTTCTTCCGCTTCTTCAGCCTCTGGCACCTGTGACACCACGTCCCCTCACCCCCGCTGAGTGGGGTTTCTGTTTTTCCGACTTGTCCCATGTTCAGGGGTGGGCAAAAGTAGGTTTACAGTTGTGAGCACATGAAACTGAGTTTATTCTGGTGTTATTATTTATTCATTATTGTGCCATTTTCCCTATGGACAATGTAAACCTACTTTGTCCCTGTATGTGTGTATAGTCATATATTTTTCAAATTTTACATAATATTGAAAATATGAAAGAACAAGTAGTAAATTCATTGCGTTATTTTTTATTTATTTTTAAAAACCTTTCCCAAATTTGCACTGTTAGCATGTAATATGTATGTGATGATTTTGACTACTTGATGTGGAATATGTTTTGTGAAATGTATATTTACCTCCAGATACAATCAAAGCGAACACCACGGTTAATACTGATGATAATTTTTCCTTGCAAAAATGCCCCATTTTTGCCAATGGGATTCTAGTTACGTTTTACAAATTAGTGAAATCACCTGATGCCTATCTCTTTCCTTGATCTAGTTCATACCCATTATACAGAAAGCAAAGCAAGACCTGGGGAAATGAAGAGACTCACTCAAAGTCATAGAAGGGAGGGTAGAAACCAGGAGCAGAGTTCAGTTCAATTTTTTTTTCTTTTGCCTCTAGCTGCCTTTAGTTGCTCATGATTGTACATACTATATATCGAGCACAAGGATTTGTAGGCATTTGACAAGAAATGACCATAAATAAACAGTCCAGGTTTCTTGGAACCAATCTGGGTCTAGTAATGTGCATGCTGAAGGGACAGTGTTAAAGAGCTGCATGCTTGTGGAGACTTCTGTGGGACAGGTCTGTGTGGGAGCCTGGAGTCTGCTTCTATAAAGCACCGAGCCAGGGCCTGCGAGGGTCTTTCTGGGGATGCAGAGGTCTCTTCTGCATGAACACATCCATCGCCTCACATATTTATCTTTTCTGTGAGAACATTTAAGTTCCACCCTCTTAGCAAATTTCAATAATTATACAGGACAGTGCCAACTGTAGCTGCCATGTTACACAGAAGATCCTCAGGTCTTTTTTATTTTATAGCTGAAAGTTTGTGCTCTTTGACCAACCTCTCCCTATTTCTCCCTCCACCCCCCCCTCCCTGATCCCCCAAACTCTGGAAACCACTTTTCTGCTCTCTATATCTTTGACTTAAAAATTTTCCATGTATAAGTATACCATGTAATATTTGTTTTTCTCTGTCTGGCTCATTTCACTTAGCATAATGCCTTAAGGTCCATCCATGTTGTTGCAAATGACTGGATTTCCTTCTCCCTCATGCTGAATAATATTCCATCTCTTTCTCTCTCTGTGTGTTTGGATGTGCATCTGTGTCACATCTTCTTTATCCATTCATCCTTTGATCTACACTTAAGTTGTTTTCATATCTTGGCTATTGTGAATAAAATTGCAATGAACATTGCAATGATATCTCTTTGATAGTCTGTGTTTATTTCTATTGGCAATCTCCACTTTTAGGCCCACTGTTCCATTTTTATTCCCCCCCCCCAATTTTTAAATATTGGCAACTACCTGAAAAAACAATACACACACACAGAAATTTCTGTGTAAGTCAAACTAAACATGTATTGTCCTGATTGGTGTGGCTCAGTTGGTTAGAGTGCTGTCCTACGCACTCAATGGTCATGGGTTTGATTCTGGTCAGGGCACATACCTAGGTTGTGGGTTCAATCCCCAGTTGGGGCATGTATAGGAGGCAACCAATCGATGTTTCTTTCTCACCCTCTCCCTTCCTCTCTCTCTTGAATCAATGAAAAACATATCTTCGGGTGAGGATTAAAAAACAAAACAAACAAAACCCCCCATGTATCTGGTCTGGACCCAGTTTGCTGCATCTGTACAGAGCCTGATACACAACAGAATCAAGTGTGATGGGGGTGTGGACCTGGGAGAGGGACCGCCTTTTAGAGAAAGCATGTGGGAGGGAAATGCCAAGAGTAAAGAAGAGATGGGTGATTGGACTAGGGAGCAGAACAGCAACGAGTCACTTAAGAGAGATTGGACCTCCTTCCATTAACATGCCTATTAAATGAAGGAGTAACTTTTATTGGGATAATGCTAAAATATTTCATAATATGCCTTTCCTCATATCCCTATCTTTGTAGTTATTGTCAGGAAACAAACAAGACCACAGATAGATGATGGGAACTGTTAGGAACCAGTGATTTATTATTGAAACCTTGGGGATGAAAGAAAGGAAAGAATGCGGGAGCTGACCAGGAGTAGAGAATAGACCTTGGGGGTGAGACTCTAATCTGTGAGTAGAGTGGAGTAGAGTTAGATGAGCACGGGGAGAAAATGTACCTCAGGAGTGATATTCTATATACAGAACAGACAGAGAGATCTGGGTTAGACAAAAGTGGAGACCAGCCAGGAATCGAGTCCTGGTGGCTGGGAGTTGACTTGGCAGTACTGGTCCAACCAGCAGCCAAGGTGAGATGCTGAACTGGGTGGCCAAGACCAGAGCCAGAACCGTGGGCTACAGAGCCAGGACTTGGAGGCATTTTGGATGACTCTGTGAGGGGGGCTGCGCCAAGAATATGGGCCCCCTGGTTTGGGAGTTTTCAACTGGGAAAACTGCTGAGTTCATAATACATATTATGTAGCTTAGTAATTCTTCTTAGGCTATTCTTTAAGGCAGTGTTGAAGCAAGAGTTAAAAAAATTTAAAATCTGGAATTTTGTTTAAAAAATTAAAACATCTAAACATATAATTTTTCCAACAAATGTTTTTTTAAACAAATCTTTCAGCCAAATTGCCTAAGAACAACAGTTGACTAGAACTGCACGTCTTCAAACGCTGTCCAGTGCAGAATGGAAACAGGAACCTCTGGGAATATCTGTGAGTCATAAAATGTTGTCAGGAAGTTTCCAAAGTTGCTTTCTTGCGAGGATGGGGAGTTCTAACCTCATATTGGCAGGCTCTGTTGGTGACAAGGTACATTGTTTACTCTGATTCCTTCTCGGCTGTCCTGCATGACCTGGATCCATCAAGTTCTTCATATATTTGAGCAGAAGAGTTGCATAATCTGACAAGATTGTAACCCCTTCTGTTCTTCTGTTCTCTTAAAATGGATAAAAAAATCACGATCCTAATCTGTGCTTCCTCTGTGGGTATGTTTAATTCAGTTGTCTCTGAAGGAAATAGTTTGGATTACTCCCACAATTTTGAAAGCTTATAGTCCTTGTAATTGAAGACATATGTTTCCATTTCATTAGAAAAGGATCAGAAAACATTTCTAATGCTGCCAGAAAGGCTCATTTCCAAGGGTGTGCACATGTGTGCACAGGGTCGTTTAATCTAGTTTAAATATTAGTGCTTGCATTTGGCAAAATGTAGACACAAATGCAAATCTTACAAAGATAGTTGTCAGTGTTAAAGTGGACCAAAAGTAGCCCAGAAATAAGAGTACCCAACCCTTTCCTCACAAAGCTAACTCTAAACTCTTTGATATTTGATGGAGTCTGAATACTTTCTAAATTGATTAGTTGTTAACAGATTTTATTGTTTTTATTTAATTTTAAAAATAGAGGTATACGTTCCTTAACATCTAAAAATCTTAAGTGCACAGTCCAAAGGGTCTTAACTATTGTAGAAACCTGTGTAACCACCATCCAGATCCACATGCAGAACATTTCCCTCGTCGAGCAAGCTCCTCTGTGCTTCTTTCCAGGCATTCTCTTACCCTCCTTCCCATATCCATAATAGCGTAGATTAATTTTGCATGTTCTTGGATTTCATATAAATTGAATCATATAATATATAATCTTTGGGTTTGGCTTCTTTGATCCAACATGTGTTTAAAGTTCATCCATACTGTTGTGTTTATCAGTTCATTCCTTTTTATTCCTGAGTAGTAGTCCATCATATGAATATACCATTGGCCTATTTATTTTCTTGTTGATAGCAATTTGTAATATTTCCAGTTTGGGCCATTATACATAAGGGTGAGAAAACATTCTGGAGAAAGTTATTTTATGGAACTTTCAAGATAGTGTTGGAGTGGGGGAGGGGGTGTGTCTTACACTCACCTCCCAGGACCAAGCTGGAAATACAACAAAATAAAAGAACAATCAATCATTTTGAATAACCAACTAATTGAAAAGGAGTCTGATAACCAAGGAATTACAGAAAATTCCTTCTAACCAAGGAATTACAAGACTGCATCTGCACAGTAGCTTGCATGCTATGGTAGGGATTGAGCCTCATGGTCAGCCAGATGAGGGTTGATCCCATGCATGAATGGACCAAAAGCAATCCAAATTGAAAAGGAGAAAGTAAAACTCATTATTTGCAGATGACCTCATATTGTCCATAGAAAACCCTAAAGACTCCACTACAAAGCTATATATATTATATCTAATAAATAAATTAGGCAAAGTTGCAGGGTACAAAATTAATATCCAGAAATCAGTTGCATATCTATACACCAATAATGAACTATCAAAAGAAAAACTAAGACAATAATCCCATTTACTATTACAACAACAACAACAAAAAGATACATAGGAATAAATTTAACCAAGGGTAAAAGACCTATACTCAAAAAACTACAGGGCAGGGTACAAAATTAATATCCAGAAATCAGTTGCATATCTATACACCAATAATGAACTATCAAAAGAAAAACTAAGACAATAATCCCATTTACTATTACAACAACAACAACAAAAAGATACATAGGAATAAATTTAACCAAGGGTAAAAGACCTATACTCAGAAAACTACAGGACATTGAAGAAAGAAAAAGAGGAAGGTACAAACAAGTGGAAGCATATACCATGTCCATGGATTAGAAGAATTAATATCATTAAAATGTCCGTACTACCCAGAGCAATCTTTAGATTCAATGCAATTCCTATTAAAACACCAATGGCATATTTCACATATCTGAAACAAGTACTCCAAAAATGTACATGGAACCAGAAAAGACCCCGAATAGCTATTATATTTAATAGATAAATAGCCTCAGCAGTTTTGGGAAAGAAGAACAAAGTTGGAGGTATTACAATATCTGATAACAAAGTATACTCCTAGGCCATTGTAATCAAAACACCTGGTAATGGCATAAGAACAGACATGTAGATCAATGGAACAGAACAGAGAGCCCAGAAATCATCCCATGCCTATGTATTCAATTAATATTTGACAAAGGAGGCACAAATATACAATGGGATCAAGACAGTCTCTTTAATAAATGGTGTTGGGAAAATTGAACAGGAACATGCAAAAAAAATGAAACTAGACCCACCAACTCACACCATATACAAAAATAAACTAAAAATGAATAAAAGACTTAAATGTAAGTCACAAAACCATAAAAATCCTAGAAGAAAACATAGGAAGTAATATCTGACATTTCTCATAGCAATATTTTTGCCAATGTGTCTCCTAAGGAAAGTGAAGTAAAGGAAAAATAAACAAATGGGACTACATCAAACTAGAAAGCATCTTCACAGCAAAAGAAACCATCAACAAAATGAAAAGGGAGCCCACTGTATGGGAGAACATATTCACCAACGATACATCTGATAAGGGGTTAATTTCCAAAATTATGAAGAACTTATACAATGCAACACCTGGAAGGCAAGCAATTCAATTAAAAAATGGGCAAAGGACCTGAATAGATACTCTGAAAAGAGGACATACAGAAGGCCAATATGAAAAGATGCTCAAAGTCACTAATTATCAGAGAGATGCAAATTAAAACCATAATGAGGTATCACCTCACACTTGCCAGAATTATCTATCTATCTATCTATCTATCTATCATCTATTTGTCTATCAGCTATCTATCCATCCATCTACCATCAATAAATCAACAAACATCAAGTGTGGGCAAGGATGTGGAGAAAAGGGAACCCTAGTGTACTGTTGGTGGGAATGCAGACTGGTGTAGCCACTGTGGAAAACAGTATGGGAGTTTCCTAAAAAGATAAAAAATGGAACTATTTCTTGACTCAGTGATCCCACTTCTGGGAATCTATGTATGTAGAAGGCAACCGACTGAAACGACGGGAATGACTGGAACGACTGGTTACTATGATGCACACTGCGGCGGCCAACCGGCCTGAAGGGGGGCGGGCCAGCCCCCAGTCAGCCTGGCCCCTGATCGGCCCCCGATCGGAGCAGGCCAATGGACCCCACCTGTGCATGAATTCGTGCATCAGGCCTCTAGTATATACTAAGAATCCTGAAATGCTAATTCGAAGGAATACTAGGTGTACCGATTAATAATGGCGGATTAAGAAAACACTATAATTTTAAGAGAAACATCAAAAGTGCTTTATTCAAAGTAATGCCCATTGCTAGCTACACATTTCCCCATCTTTCAGGTAATTTGTGGATACCGTCCCAATAGAACTTTT
>NW_005358520.1:658593-659840 GCF_000412655.1 Myotis brandtii | reverse complement strand
CACCTGGTTTTAGAAGCTCATAATACACCACACCTTCCTGATCCCACCAAACGCAGAGCATTGTCTTCTTTCCGAAGCAATTTGGCCTTGCAGTCGATGTTGATGTTGACCTGGATCAACCCATGATTTTGTGCATTTGGGATTCTCAAGTAAATCCACTTTTCATCGCCAGTCACAATTCGATGCAAAAAAGACTTTCATGCCGTTGAAGCAACATTTTACTGATGACTTTTCAGTTTTTCATTTGTCTTTTGTTCAGTTGATATGGCACCCACTTCCTTCCTTTAAAATCTTTCCCATTGCTCATAAGAGATCGGAAATTGTTTGCTGAGCAGTGTTTAATCTTTCTGCAAGTTGTTTTTGAGTTTGACACGCATCTTCATCCAATAATGCTTGTAATTGTTGGTCTTCAAACTTTTTAGGTTGACCTGGGCGTTCTTTGTCTTTCACATTGAAATCATCACTTTTAAAGCGTCTAACCCAGTGTTCACAAGTATCTTGAGATGGGACATGTTCACCATAAGCTTCCCAAAGTATTCAACAGCACTTTTCTTCAAAATAAAGTAATGAATTAAAACTTCTCGCAAATGCTTTTTTTTTTTGGCACGAAATTTGACATTTTTAAGTGTAAAAATATCTATGATGTTAACACCCTCAGCAAATTTGACATATGAAGTTTTGAAGCTTGTTGTCAATACAACAAAATAGCATACATATCAAATCGCATATATATCAACATATGTGTAACTCCATCTATTGAAAAAATCTGCATTATTAACCGGTACACCTGGTATATGCACCCCTGTGTTCACAGCAGCATTATTTACAATGGACAAGATCTGGAAACAGCCCAAATGCCCAACAGTAGATGAGTAGGTAAAAAGGCTGTGGTACATTTACATGATGAAATGCTATGTGGCCATAAAAAAGAAGGATCTCTTACCCTCTGAGACAGCCTGGAGGGCTCTGGAGAGTACTATGCGAAGTGAAATAAGCCAGGCAGTGAAAGTCAAATACCATATGATCTCACTCATATGTGGAATCTAATGAACAAAATAAACCGACTAACAAAATAGAAACAAGGCATGGGTACATGGAACAGACTGACAGCTGTCAGAGGGAGGGGGTTCGGGGACTGGACGAAAGAAGGTTAAGGATGAGCCAAAGAACACACATGCATAACCCACAGTCACAGACAGCAGTGTGGTGACGGTCGGAGGGAAGGGGGTCAGGGGCTGGGTGGAGAT
>NW_005358520.1:648386-658458 GCF_000412655.1 Myotis brandtii | reverse complement strand
AGGGGGGGGGGTGGGGACATCTGTAATAGTGTCAACAATAAAAATAAAGTAAAAAAATAAAATGAACTTATTATTAAATACTTTATACATGAGTAAATGATATTTAGGAAAATGCATAAAAAGAAAGTTGTTTTGTGGATATATGTTTTACTATTTCTTGGGTAAATACCTAGGAGTGGAATTGCTGCAGCATAGACTTTATAAAACACCAGGGGCCCAGTGCATGAATTCATGCACCTTAAAAGGAACTGTGGGCCGTGAGGCTGCGGTGGGCACAGGGGTGGGTCTCGGCCTGTCCTTCGCATCCCCGCCCAGCCCTTCCCACCACGGCCCACAGTCCCCTGTCTGCTGGCAGCCTGCTCCTGCTGCTGTGTGCTGACAGCACTGGCCCCGCTCACACCTACTGACAATGCGGAGCAATTGGGGCCGGCACCATCAGCAGGTGTGAGCAGTGGCTGCTGCCCCGATCGCTCCTCAGGAGCAGGGGGAGGTGGAGAAGCCCTCAGGGTTGATCGGGGTCAGCAGCCGCCGCTCGCATCTGCTGGCAGTGCTGAGTGATTGGGAACGGCACCAGGTGCAGGCAGTGTGTGCGGGCACTGTCAGCAGGTGGAGCGCACGTCATAGCGACTGGTTGTTTGGTTGCTCTCCCGTTTCATCTATTTGCATATTAGGGTTTTATATATATAGTTTGCCAGATAGTTTTCCAAAGTCATCGTGTGATTTTTATAATCTTACCAGCAATGCATAGAGTTCCATTGTCCTACATCCTTGCCACCATTTGATATTATTAGTCTTTTTTATTTTAACCACTTCAGTGAGGTTGACACAGGCTGTTGCCTGACCCAGGCTTCCAGGGGCCTTACGGCCTCCGCCTGAGTGCTGGGTTGCCTGGGCTTGCGGGAGGCAGTGTCTACACCAGCCGTGGGCAAACTACGGCCCGTGGGCCGGATCTGGCCCGTTTGAAATGAATAAAACTAAAAAAAAAAAAGACCGTACCCTTTTATGTAATGATGTTTACTTTGAATTTATATTAGTTCACACAAACACTCCATCCATGCTTTTGTTCCGGCCCTCCGGTCCAGTTTAAGAACCCATTGTGGCCCTCGAGTCAAAAAGTTTGCCCAACCCTGGTCTACACCAACCTCAGTATAGGATCTGGTGCTATAACCTAGTCAGTGGTCGGCAAACTCATTAGTCAACAGAGCCAAATATCAACAGTACAACGATTGAAATTTATTTTGAGAGCCAAATTTTTTAAACTTAAACTATATAGGTAGGTACATTATTATTAACTTAATTAGGGTACTCCTAAGGCTTAGGAAGAGCCACACTCAAGGGGCCAAAGAGCCACATGTGGCTCGCGAGCCGCAGTTTGCCGACTACTGACCTAGGTCTTTGGGAATGGAATCTGTACATATTTGTTGCTAATCTAGCATGTCTGTTTTTTCAACTTTTGGGCATATAATTTTTGAATGTAGTTTCAAAATAAATTATGTATAAAAGTAAGAGTTTTAGCTAAGTAGTTAGCTCACTGAAGTAATATCAATCAGCGAATATGAATTTCTTGGAACTGAAGCATGATCCGCACTCAGCAAGTTTACTGTTATTTTTGTTGGAATCTGATGAGAACCACAGGATGCCAGTTTGGGTGGGTAAGGCGAGGGGAACTGAGTTAACGCATTGTTACATAATAGAGACAGAACAAGTTTGGCTCTTCATGTGGACTCTGTAGAAATTTCTCTGTCTGCACATGCAACCTGAACATCTCAGAGGATAAATAAACATGCCCTTCAATTCTAAGTGGGTTATAAAATGTATAATGGCTTGGAAAATAGCAACCTATTTCTTGCCGT
The DNA here is from genome assembly GCF_000412655.1 of Myotis brandtii. NCBI lineage: Eukaryota > Metazoa > Chordata > Mammalia > Chiroptera > Vespertilionidae > Myotis > Myotis brandtii. Next base: position 656,605 of record NW_005358520.1, on the reverse strand, counting down.
GAAATTTGAAGCCCTAAATTGATTCAGCATGAGCTCCATCATGAAAATAAGCACTTGAACAATCCAATTATGTCAGATCACGATGTGGATATGAAGTATAAATACCAAAGTCTGTAACTCCACGTCATTTCAAACTTCTACCTGAAAAGCTCCATCATGGTGAGTTATACGGTCATTTGTATCCTGAGTGATCCCTTACATAAAGACGGCCATTGGTACATTTGATCAGATTGTGTGAGAATCCGATTGATGTGTCTGTCAAGCATGATGGGACTCTTCACTGTTCACACATTAAAAAGCTCAAGAAAGCTCTCACAATTTTCCTTAAACAGGAAGCGTTAGAATCTGGTAGCATATGAAGGTTGGGAGGTGTTTAAATGAATGTTTTGTTTCATTTTTATAAAAGGGTGAGCTTAAAGAAAAGGGTGAGCTTATGTTTTGCTCTTAATATGGGGCATTCTGAATGTCTGAATTCTTGTTATTAATTAAACATAAGTCAGAGCACTAAACAAAACATTAAGTTGATTTTTATATTATTTGCTTCTAGATGTTATAGAATTTCCATTTATTTTTGTAGGCGTGCAGTTTATTTATTTACTTAAAATGATTTATAGATTGATTTTTTTTAAGAGAGAGGAAGAGAAAGAGAGAGAGAGAGAGGGAGAAACACAGATTGGTTGCTTCCTGCATGGGCCTCAACCTGCAACCTGGGTGTGTGCCCTGACCAGGATCCCACCCGCCACCATTGGTGCACCGGGCAAAGCTTCAACCACCTGAGCCACCCCATGGGACGGCGTGCAGCTCCTTCGGAGTTACACACAGATAACCTTCAACAAAGCTGGAATTCGGGTTTCCTTCATCATGCGACACTTGCTGGTAATCTATTAAGGCACTATGCATGACAGGTTATCAATGCAATATCGTTACTATTGAAAAGACACCAGTTTGTCACTTGGTCTCCTCAGAACTCTGATACACGACTCTCTGTTTCAGTTCCATTATCATGAAGTCACCTGTGCACACGGATACAGACATTTATCAAGAACAGTAGCTCACCAGGCCATTCCCAGTAAGTTCTATGACCGTGAATAATGAGCAGCCCATTTATTTAATGAATAACCAGAGCCAGGTCTCTGAGAATAATGCCCAGTCATTCAGAATGAGCCCGAGCTCGCACTTGTGCAGGCGGGAGAGGGGCACCCGCTCAGCGAGGGCTGGGGCCTGTGGGTCCTCTCTGTTTTGACCTGGCTAGCACCTTCCTGAGACAGCACGGGGGCTCTTCTCCCCCAGCCTCTTCTTCCCTCTCCCTCAGAAGGCGGACTCTCTCCTGTACCTTCCAGTTCCCTCTCAGACAGTGGCTTCTCCCATCCCCCTAACTCTACGCCTGCCTCTTTCTCACTCTGGCCCGTTACCTGAGGAGAGACCTCCGCCTTTTGTATCCTGGGCCCCGTTCTCTGTTTCCTCTTCCTTTCTGTCTTCTCTTCTTCCTTCTCCCCATCCTTGCCCCGTCCTCACCCCGTCCTCATCCCTTCTCCTTGTCCCGTCCTCATCCCTTCTCTTCTTGCTGCTGTTTGTGAACTAAGTCTGTGGCGTAAACAGGGCACAGAGATGTGAGAGGAGGGTGAGTGGTGTCTAGCATGGAGGAGGGGGAAGCATCTGTTAGAATTGACAGTTAGCATAATTGAACCCCCTAGAGCCAGACGTGTAAGAACTGGAAGAAAACCTGAAAGAAAGGGCATCTATTTAAGCTTCTCTGCCGGTAGGGTCTCGGCATGACTTGGCTGTTATTTGGCCTCGTCTGCCTGTTGTGCTTTTTGCGGGGAGAGAGGTGGTACAAACCACCACCTTGTCCACAGACCTTAGAAGTTCCTCTCAGACCCTTTTGATCATTTACTTTCTAAATCTTCCCCCCACCAGTCAACCTACAAATTCACCTTCTAAAGTAAATGATTGATTTGCTTGTTTCTGCCTTTTGTGTATCTTCATCAATACAATAGGCTAGTTTTGTTCAGTATTTCATTGACAATAAATGGTATTTCAACTGCGTCATGGATTAAGCACCTTTTAGTGACCTGGATATACAATTCTCAGCGCTATTTTTGACATCATTTCTAGGGTAAATACATTTTGATTCACAAGCAACATTTTGGATTCATACCCATTTATGGTTGAGAACTCTAAATTATGTTTTTTGGGAACTTTAAATTGTTAGAGTGAGAGTTGAGGTACATTTTTTTTTCTTTTTTAATGTGTCTGTGGGAGAAATTTGAAACTCTTAAATATATGCAGATAATTCAGAATAAATGATTTAGGAAAGTTGCTGCAGATTACACAGACACACACACAGCAAGTGAGCGGTTAGCTGCCAAGTGGCGGGGGTGCGGGAGGAGCGTGCGGGCTGGAGGCTGCAGTTGTGATGGCTGTGCCCACGCTTCCTGGGAAGGACCAGGGGACCGAGCAGGAGTGTGTGTGTGTGTGTGTGTGTGTGTGTGTGGAGGGGGGGCGGTCAGGGAGGAGTGACGTGGAGCAGACTCCTCCCACGTGGCATGTCTGAGTTTTACAATGTATGTGAATTTTCATTTTGTTTTATGCCATAGTCGTGTTTGTTTTAATTGGAAAACAATAACAGGTAAAGCTATTTCATCCTCAGATCTGATTGAAACGGACACCCCCAGGGACCATGGCTGGTCTCGCTTCTCTGCGGAGGGTTTCTGGGCCCAGTGAGCCCTCTTCGGGGCTTGCATGCCTTCAAGAAGCGCAGCTGGGTCATGGCATGCAAACCAGCCGCCGCCAGGTGCAGCGTGGCACCGGGCAGCCGTGTCAGTCCCGGCAGAGGCAGAGGCAGAGGCGAGGTGCAGGTGCTGACACAGCCGTCACCCCATCCTCCCAGCGGCGGCCCCCTCTCTGTGGCTCCTCCTCCGTCTCAGCCAGCAGATGACAACATCAGTTCATTAATAGGAGGCAAAATCTTATTTGTGTCTTGGTTCCTGTTCGCCTATGATTTGGAAACAGACCAGTTTTTCTGTAATTTACATGTTGCACAGAACTCATTCCTCAGGAGTCCCTCCCCTGCGTGTGCTCATGCTTTCCTCGGCTCTCCGTGACGCAGCGACACACGAAATGAAGGTCTCATGAAGAATAGCTTATTTTGTTGTTTCTTCTGGATTTGAGGGACTTTATGTTTCAGCTTGAAGAATACATGGAATCTCTGGTAAAATGTCTGTTCTGAGTTGCTCATGCAGTAGAACCAGACTGTGGGGCTGTTTAACTATGTTATTCGCTCGTTCTTCAATGGCAGTCTTTGATAAAGTGATAGTGCATAGAATTTGGGCAACAATCTCATGTGGATATATGAATCCGATGCCATTATCCACACTTTAATGAAGAATAAAAAGGAGTGACCAATTTCTTTCCTTTAGAATAAAAAAGACATCAGTTTGATAACTTCAAACATAGAATTACAGGGATTCTAACTTCTTAAGAATGTACTGATTCCGATTCTAGCAGATCACGTTATTTTACTGTGTAAACTGGTACAGGGAGCTGAGCAGGGTATCTAAAAGGTGCGTTTTGAATGTGTCATTGTTCCCATGTAATTAACAGAGTCACATTGAGAATTTGCCTTTTATTTCATAACAGACACGGGGGTAGGTACTCTCCCTAAGGTGGTGTTCACATACCCATTTTCCTGGAGAGGAAACAGTTCAGAGAGGACAGGGGACATCTCCAAGGCCTCCTGTCTGGTCTGTGGGACAGCATCAGAATGAGAACTCCTGCTTGTCTGACACCAGGACCCGTGCTGATTTCAGAACTGGCTAGCACTCTGCGTGTTCTAGAACCATCTAGGCCTCTACTAGTAGTCCCAGCTCTACAGCTTCTCGGATGCACCAGCCTTGCTGTGGCTCCTGGAGATGCATCTGTTCTTCCCTGAGGAGGGTCATCACCTTCCTGTTTGGGGTTCTCCTCCCGAGACTGACTGAGGAGTGGGGTACAGGTGTACTCCACTTCTTTCTTGCTGCTCCAAACATAGAGTTAATGTTATTTCTCCAGCCTAGCTGAGGAACTCGGAGCTGTTTTATTCTTCTGTTGTTAAACACAGTGAAGAAAATTCAGAAAACCTGTGAACTTTTAGGGTTTCCTAATTTTATGAAGTTGCTAGATGTGTAGTCTCATAGTGTCTGATGCAGTTTCTGACTCTCTTCTGAAAATGTAGAGAGTAGATTTAAAAAAATACAGCCACAGAGGAAGAGACAGAAATATGCAAAAACGTATTTCCATACAACTTTGCATGCAGGGGAAAAAGGAAAGTGCAATATGTAACATAGCAAGGATTATACATTTTAAGTCAGAAGACTGAGTGTTATTTTTACAGCATCAGAACCTTGACCTTGCTTGGCTCAAATATCTATGTATACCATTACCTAAAGCAGTGGTTCTCAACCTGTGGGTCGCAACCCCTTTGGCGGTCGAACAACCCTTTCACAGGGGTCACCTAAGACCATCCTGCATATCAGATATTTACATTACAATTCATAACAGTAGCAACATTACAGTTATGAAGTAGCAACGAAAATAACTTTATGGTTGGGTCACAACATGAGGAACTGTATTTAAAGGGCCAGAAGGTTGAGAACCTCTGAAAGGGGATTGTCTAATTTGAAGATTTGTGCACACTATGGACAGGTATGATAAACAGAGTTAATCCTAGAGTTTTTCATGGGAACAGTTGTCAATACATCCTTATTTATTTATTAAACTTTTTTTTAATCCTCACCCAAGCAAATGTTCTTATTGATTTTTAGAGAGAGAAGAAGGGAGAAGGGGGGGGGATCCATGTGAGAGAGAAACACTGATCGTTTGATTGGTAGCCTCCAGCAGGTGCCACTACCAGGTATGTGCCCTGACCAGGAATCGAACCTGCACGCTTTTTGTGTATGGGACAGTGCTCCAGCCAGCTGAGCCCCGGCCAGGGCTATCCATCCTTATTTATGATGAACTATGAAGGCCAGAGAGGGCATCTTTTTGTAAGTCTCTAATTCCATCTTGCTTCATGAATTAGTCCTTGAATGTCTTGTTTCTTTCTTTTTCTTTCCCCCCCAAGATGTCTTGGGATCTGATCTACATTAAGAAAGAATTTCTCAATTTAGGACCACTTTTGATTAAGTTTTTGCTTAAGCAGGCACTTCCAGACAACACGGAGGCACCGTGACTTACTTTGGGATTGAGTCAGAACTGTTACCCCAGCAGGCGTTGCTGTCCTCCAAACACGAGCTGTTTGTCAATGAGAGTGATGCCTTCTCCATATGTGTAGGCCTTTCCCAGCAACAGTTACCAGAGACCCTCACACTTCATGGTCTACCAGCTGTCTCTGCCCTTTGTGGAAGGTGCTCCTAAAACACTGAGCCATGTTCCCCCGCGTTCCAGCAGCGGGGCCTGGGATGCTCGCTGCGGCTCTTCTTCCCTGGAGGTTGGTAGAGGGGAGCCCGTGCGGGGTCCTGGCCTCGGCAGGGATGTCCTCACGCGCTGGTTCCTCCACCGGCAGAAACGCAGCTGGACCTCAGAGCCCTCAGGACCTGCGTGGGTTAATGCAGCTTCCAAAGGATTTTTTGGGAACCAGGGCATTGCATATCTGAAAGTGAATATTAAAGACTGATTAAGAGCTGTGGCTTAAAGCGCCAGCTTACAACTCCAGCTTAAAGACATACCTTCTCAGGTCATCCCCTGGGAAACGCAGGTCTGATGTGCCATGACCATGGGTTCAATGGCATCTTTTCCCGCCTGCTTTTGGAAAAAAGCCAAAAAACAAAAACTTCAGAGAATGGCGGGCAGAAGCAGCGGAGTAGCATTGAAAACATGACATTTCCTCCTGCGGTGTGTTCAGTGTCAGGGTCAAGTCTGAAACTGTGAGTGGTTAACTATCCCACAATTTAAAGGGAGCTGCCCCCAAGAAGGAACTATGAATGCTTCCATCAAAGTTATAATAGTAAGTGACAGAACCCGCCCTGTGCACCAGCCACCCCCAGCCCCTCCTTTCTATAGAAAGTGACTGGAGGGGGAGACAGGAGTCACGGTGAATGTGGTCACTGTGTGAGGCGTTGCTCTCCCCTCCCGTGGGGGCAGGGGTAGACATGCTTTCCTTTCTCAGGCCTTCTCCATATATGTAGGAAACGTGGCTCTGTTTTAGGAGTACCTTCTACAAAGGGCAGAGATAGTTTTTAGACCATTAAGTATGAGGATCTCTGCTAACTATTGTTTGGAAATACCTACATATATGGAGAAGGCATCACTGACAAATGGGGAGTCAGAGGGGCTCTGAGAGAATTCCTTGTCAAGAATGGGGTTCTCACCAGGAGAGACTGGCTGGCCTCGGGGTTCCTGATCGGATGTGTGCTTAGCAGCAAAATTGTGCCTCCACCTCTTGGCGCATTTCAGCTGAGGCAGAGCGAGGAGCCATCCTTGGCAGGTGAGGAGCCAGCTCTCACCATCTGGGCTGTGAGGGTGCGACCAGGCGAGTGCCCAGGAGGGGCTCAGGCTCAGGCTGCTCGCCCACTGGGCTGGACAGGATGGCTGTGGCCCCCACCCCCAAGCTTCGCACGTTGGAACTCGAATCCCTGGGTGATGGTATTCGCCGTGGGAGGTGGTTAGGTAGAGATGAGTCATGAGAGCAGATCGTGATGGGATCATGCCCTTATATAGAGAAAGAGGCCTGGCCCTCTCTCCCTCTCTCCAAGGCCAGGGAAAGGCCATGTGAGGACGGCAGCAGGAAGAGCGCCCTCCCCAGCAGCCCCTCACCTTGGCCTCTGATTTTGCACTTCCAGCCTCCAGGCGAGGAGAAGTCACTGATTGCTGTTTAAGTCCCACGTCTGGTTTGTCCTCGCAGCCTGAGCCACTAGTTCTCACCTACAGAGCTGCTGCTGCACAAGGGCCCACAAGCAGGAGTGGGTGCACTGCCCGGAGGGAGTGAGGGCTGGAGCGGGAGTTGACCTGGAGCTTCCGCTGCCCCAGGAGGGAGCTGTCATGGGGAGACCCCCTACGGCTTTCACGGAGAATAGGCAGTTGGGCGGCTGCTCCATGGAGGGCGTCTGCATCCAGCAGAGAGGGAGAGGGCCAGGGCAGAGGGGCTGTCACAGCAGCCAGCCAGATCAGGGCACTGTTCCTCTCCCTCCCCTTCTCGCTGCCCCACAACTGAGGCAGCGAGGCCTTGGGGAGGCAGGGCGGCCAAGGGAGGGGAGCACAGACTGCAGGCTGCCCTTCCACCCCCACCCTCCCAGCCGGCCCAGAGCTGCCCTCCTGTGCCAGGCTGAGCCGACATACATTTAGCTTGAGATGGAAGTTTTATATTGGACTGAATTGTAATAACTAAAAATGACTGGGAAGTCATGGAATCTATCAAAAATGATACTAAGAGATGGAACAAGAGAGGTTTGACAAAGCCTTGTTGAAAGCAGTGATTGAAATAAATGATTTCATGTTTGTACTCCAACTATTTGAGATTATAGTGGTATTCATTTGATAAAATGCCTCTTACTGGTTTGGCAAAGGATTGGAGAGATCTGGGAGAAATGTGCAATGAGGGGCCACTTGTTTTTCACTTCAGCTTCTGGAAAAAGTGGGAATTTCAAGACTTAGGGTATTAAGTTACAAGAAGGGACATGAATGGCATTTTTGTGGTTGTGGTTTTAGATGGGATTCTACTTCTATATAACAGCACTTAAAGGAAAATCTTACACGATATAAGAAGCATCTTCATTTTTCTTCATCAAATAAATAAGTTGTCAGTGATGTGAGAACTAAGGTAACTCACCGTGACCCCTTCTTGCAGTGGACACCCCTGCGCAATGCCAGTTTGCGTGAGTGACTCCGAAGGAGCAGCCAGCAGGTCAGGCTACAGCCGGGCAGGTAGCTGGGGCCCGGAGCCTGACGCCCGTGGTGTTAGGCAGTGACATTTTACATCACCACTGAGGATCCCCACTGTATGCTAACAAGGCAGATGCTTCTCACATGCTTCTCAGACACTTTTCATGGATTTGACCCCACAGGGTCACCTGATACTATGAAAACACACTGAAGTTTTCTCCTCTTAATATCACCATTAACTTATCTACACTAATAAAAGAGAAACATGGTAATTAGCATACGACCGCTACCCTTCCCATTGGCTAATCAGCATATCCTTATGCAAATTAACTGTCAGCCAAGATGGCAGCCGGCAGCCATGC
>NW_005358520.1:642980-646967 GCF_000412655.1 Myotis brandtii | reverse complement strand
TGGGGGACCCCCCTCCCCCACCGAGTGCACAAATTTTTGTGCACTGGGCCTCTAGTCCTATATAATAAAAGGCTAATATGCAAATAGACCGAACTGTGGAACAACCAGTCGCTATGATGTGCACTGACCACGAGGGGGCAGGCGCTAATGAAGGAGCTGCTCCCTGGTGGTCGGTGCGCTCCCACAGCGGGAGCGCTGCTCAGCCAGAAGCCAGGCTCACAGCTGGAGAGTGCAGTGGTGGTGGCGGGAGCCCCTCCAGCCTCCATGGCAGCACTAAGGATGTCCGACTGCCGGCTTAGGCCCGCTCCCCGTGCCATCAGTCAGACATTCCCCGAGGGCTCCTGGACTGTGAGAGGGCACATGCCAGGCTGAGGGACCCCCCGCAAGTGCACGAATGTTGTGCACTGGGCCTCTGGTAAGAAATAAGGTGGAATGCAAAGCTCATTCCACCCAGTGATTATAAACAATCCAGCTTGAAAAAGACCAAACAATCTTTTCCAACCCCTGTTCCCCAAATACAGATGCTGCTTGATTTACATGGTGTTACATCCCAATAAACCACCTTAGTAGGTTGAAAATATCGTAAGTCAAAAATGCATTGAATACACCTAACCTACCGAGCGTCAGAGCTTAGCCTAGACCAGCAGTTGCCAACTGGTGGTCCGTGAGGTTCGAAAGGTTGGCCTAGACCACTTGACATGCTCTTGGAACACTTGCCTTGGCCTACAGATGGGCAAAGTCCTCTAACACAGTGAGTTCACTGTAGAGTATCAGTTGTTTATCCTGGTGACCAGGTGCATGATGGGAGCTGTGGCCCAGCATCCTGGAGAGTGATGAGCACCTTTTCACTCGCGTAAAGTTGAAGAATTGTAGTAAGTTGGGGACTATTTTTATACCCCAAAATAAAAATCAAGGGCAAAACTATATTAAGAAAGCTTATGGCAAAAGATAATCATAAGATAATTAAAAGAAGCTTAAGTTTTATTACATGAAAATATTGAAAATTAAAATATAAATTACTTTAAGATAATCATTATTTAAATTCTTGTTTTCCAACATGTTTATCATTCATATTTGTGCTTTTGTCAGTTATAACTTACTGAACTAAACCCAACTTTGAAATACTATAGGGCTGTTTTTCAGGGAGGTGGGTATAGTGGATTGATTTTAGACCTGAATAGACATTCACTAGCATTTTTACTTTGAGAGTGCTACTAAGCTCTCGGTGCTGTTTCCTCATCTGTAAAATGGAGATAAAAACACTAAGTATATTGAATAGTTGTGTGAATATTAAACAACAATCAAATGAAGTGCTTAGGTGTCTAGCAAGAGTGAACACACTATAGTGTTAGTTGTTATTATGTAGTTGTGAAGATGGGGATATAGATTGGAAAAGAAATGTAAACTAACCAAGAGAAGAAAAAAAGGTAACATCAATCTTATTGTATACTAGAGGCCTGATGCACAAAATTCGTGCAAGAGTAGGCCTTCCTTCCCCCAGCTGCTGACACTGGCTTCCCTCTGGCACCCGGAAGGCACCCAGGACCTGGGCTTCCCTTGCAGCCTCGGCTTCGTCTGGAGGGTCATCCAGAAGGATGACTGGTCTAGTTAGCATATTGCACTTTTATTATTATAGATTCCCTAGCCGCGGACCCAGAGCAAAGCTTTGAGTGCAGGTAGTCATTTGAATGCTGATTCCAGGAGATACTGGAAGAGGAGTTCAAGGCAGGAAGCAGGCAACAGGGTGCATGTCATGCAAGTTCCTGTTGCCCCATCTTGCTGGGTAATTTTGGGAGACAGAGAAATATCAGACTTATCCCGACTGAGGGAGGAATTGGCTGGGATGCATGTGCATCGACTCCCTTCAAGCAGTCATTGGTTGAGAACTGCCCCCAAAGGGTAGAGTCACCCTAGCCTTTCTGGTGAGCCTGCATGTGATAGGGGCCTCGGAGATGTCCATGAGCAGGCAGCAGAGTGGTCAGAGTCCAAGGGTCAGGGCCAAGACACCAACATTTGCTACTTTCAATTGAGCTCCTACATGATTTTTACTTAAAAGGAATGTAAATCATGGACTAATTTTCCTAAGTAGATTACCAATGAAGGTAGGTCATTTTGAATCATGATCTTCCATATAATATGTGTGGTTCTTACCTATGCAAGGGTATATAACCAATTATACCAAATCAGGTTACCAAGTTACCATGAGTCAGACCCGCAGTGAAGTTTCTATCCTATATAAAAGTGAACTGTCCATTTTTATAATAGAGAGAATCCAAAAACACCTAGGTAGGTTTGCACAGAAGATATATTAAAGGTACCAAATTAATATAGTTTTAGAATAGTTCAACAGTTGGAACAAAGCATTATAGAATACAGGAAGCTCTTTTTAAGACCAACTAGCTTAATTATCCATAGCAAGAGGCACCAGAAACATTTTCAGTAGTGCAGAAGGAGAAAATGTTCTACCAAGATGTAAAAATCCCAGCCGTGAGGAGAGAAAGGACTTCACCCATTATGGTGAGTCACAATTTCCAAGTGAGTGTCTGAGAGTGTGGCTCGCAGCCAGTATATGGTATGTCTGAGGTTCTTCTGGAATGAGAATAACACCTACTCTGAAAGAACTTATCCATCATTAAGTTTAAATGAAAATTTAATCAGATGTCATAATAAAGTTATGGGGAAAGAGATGCCAGGAATGAAATAATCAATTTCAAGTATAAGGGACTAAAACCGAGAAAATGAAAATAACAAAATGTTATGGATTTCATCATTTGTAGGGATTACTGGATGGTAGAAATAGCATGTGGGACAAAATGAGAAAAACTGGTTTTTCGTTTTCTGCCAGGATGTAGTTAGGATTATAGAGCTAATTTTCTGATCCAGAAAACAGCAGCAAAACTGGTATCTTTCCACCTTCTATCTTGAGCAAATATGAAGATAACTACTAGAACACCTGCAGACTGAAGAGTCCCAGGCTCGATTCCAGTCAAGGGCACATGCCGGCTTTCATACCTGCACTAACTGTTTTAATTGTCATAACTTTAAAGTTTTTTATATATAGTAGATCAAATTGCTGTTTCTGATATTACTCTTACCTTATTCCCTCAAACTAATTTCTTTTTGCATGTGTATTTTTGGAAGTTCTTCATGATTAAAAATTTTAACTGACCCTTCCAAAACCACATTGAAATTTTGATTGGATTTTTTGACCTATAAATTATCTTTAGAGAGATTAACATTTCTTGAGTGGGCTCCCGGACTGCGAGAGGGTGCAGGCTGGGCTGAGGGACCCCCTCGAGTACACGAATTTCATGCACCGGGCCTCTAGTCCTATGCAGTAAAAGCCTAATATGCAAATTGACTGAACGGCGGAATGACCGGTGGAATGACCAGTCACTATGACACTCACTGACCACCGGGGGCCAGATGCTCAATGCAGGAACTGCCCCCAGCCTGCAGGCCCCAGGGCAGCCAAGGCAGGTGCCAGCAGGGGACTCCCCAATCAGATCACCCTGCCAGTCTCCCCACAGATCAGCCCTGATTGCTGGCCATCCCTAGGGAACCTACTTGTGCATGAATTTTGTGCACCGGCTCTCTAGCATATTTATATTATTGACGGATCATTAACTGTTTTTCTGTAGGAGATCTAGTCACTGTACAATCCTGCCGTCTGTGTAGGACAGCTACGCCCTAAGCCATGCCCACCAGCCAATCAGAGCAACTATATGCAAATTAACTCAATCAAGATGGCGGCTGGCAGCACAGCTGGAGCACAAGCTGGAGGCTTGGTTGCCCGGGCGATGGAGGAAGCCAAGCTTCCCACCAGCCCTGAGCCGGCTGAGACCTCCACTCATGGCAACAAAGTTTCAATTATAGAAGACAAATAAATCCCAGATACCTGCTTCCATCCAGCCTTCACTGGGAGCTTGGGTGGCAGGGGGTTGTGGCCAGCCTGCAAACAGCCATCAGCCCCTCACCCAGGCTGGC
>NW_005358520.1:620935-642246 GCF_000412655.1 Myotis brandtii | reverse complement strand
CCTCCAGGGAGCGGGCCTAAGCCAGCAGGTGGTCATCCCCCGAGGGGTCCCTGACTGCGAGAGGGCACAGGCCGGGCTGAGGGAACCCCCTCCCCCCCCAGTGCACAAATTTTTGTGCACTGAGCCTCTAGTATCATTATAATATTCTTTTTTAATATTCATAAAATGGTATGACTCTCAATTTTCTTGAGTTCTTTTTTATATATCAACAAAGTTGTTTCATTTTCTTCCCATAGATGCACACTTCTTGAGTATATCTGGGGGCTTTAGTACATTTTAAATTATTCCAATCCAAAAACCTTGTTTTACACAAAGCATTGTATTACTACAGAATAGACTAAAAGGAAGAAATAAATAGTAATAATAGCAATAATGATGGTGCTGGTAATTTTTGTGCAGTGATTACTATGTTCCAGACATAGTTCTCTTTGTAAGTTGTCATACCTAATCCCACGAGGTAGCTATGAGTATGATCCCAGATTTTATGGGTGAGAGGAAGGAGGAACCATCCTGCTCATGAGCTGGTCAGCGGTGCCGCTGGGGTTTGACATCAGGTAGTTGGTACCCAGGGTCTGTGCTCATGACCACGCGTTATTCTGCTCCTTGACTGTAACTGCACCCAGTCAAAAGTGCCTGCGAGTGACTGACCTCCAAAGTGTTTGTTAGCTTGAACGATTGTCTGGAGCAAGTGGGCCAATAGGTGGCTTCCAAGCGTTGGAGTTCTGTCCACACACTGGGGCTCTCAGTGTGAAGGGGCTTGGTCTCTGGTGGGAGCACAGGCAGGGGAATGCTGACTTCATGATTCTTTAAAAAAATAAAAATAAATATTTTTATTGATTTCAGAGAGGAAGGGAGAGGGAGAGAGAGAAATATCAACAATGAGCCCACAACCCTGGCGTGTGCCCTGACTGGGAATGGAACCGGTGACCTCCTGATTCATAGGTTGATGCTCAACCACTGAGCCACACTGCTGGGCCATATGATTCTTTTGCTTCACCACCAGGCGGTCAGATTGTTGAATGCCACTACAGGTGGGACTTTGTAATGTCTGTGCAGTCATACTTAGGAAAGCATGTCATCCTGTACCCTTGGGAGCTTAAAATCCCAGTAGGAGGTTGGCACAAGTAGGAAGGTAACCTAGCAGCTCCTCCCTGTGCAGAGGAGGAGGGAGGACTGGACCTGATTAGTCACGTACGCATGGCCACCAGGTGCGCGTGGCCATCAGATGCGCGTGGCCACCAGGTGCGCGTGGCCACCAGGTGCGTGGCCACATCAGGTGCGCGTGGCCATCAGGTGCGCGTGGCCACCAGGTGCGCATGGTCATCAGGTGTGCGTGGCCATCAGGTGCGCGTGGCCAGGTGTGCGTGGCCACCAGGTGCACGTGGCCATCAGGTGCGCGTGGCCACCAGGTGCGCATGGTCATCAGGTGTGCGTGGCCATCAGGTGCGCGTGGCCAGGTGTGCGTGGCCACCAGGTGCACGTGGCCATCAGGTGCGCGTGGCCACCAGGTGCGCATGGTCATCAGGTGTGCGTGGCCATCAGGTGCGCGTGGCCAGGTGTGCGTGGCCACCAGGTGCACGTGGCCATCAGGTGCGCGTGGCCACCAGGTGCGCATGGTCATCAGGTGTGCGTGGCCATCAGGTGCGCGTGGCCAGGTGTGCGTGGCCACCAGGTGCACGTGGCCATCAGGTGCGCGTGGCCACCAGGTGCGCATGGTCATCAGGTGTGCGTGGCCATCAGGTGCGCGTGGCCAGGTGTGCGTGGCCATCAGGTGCGCGTGGCCATCAGGTGCGCGTGGCCACCAGGTGCGCATGGTCATCAGGTGTGCGTGGCCATCAGGTGCGCGTGGCCAGGTGTGCGTGGCCACCAGGTGCACGTGGCCATCAGGTGCGCGTGGCCACCAGGTGTGTGTGGCCAGGTGTGCGTGGCATGGCCATCAGCGGCTCACAACCTGCTTGGCTCCAAGCCTGGGGACTCAAAGGGAAGCTACTCCATCCTCTTTCTGGCTCTGACTGAGAAACTGTGGGACCTTCATTCACCCTGTAAACAGCAGGGGGCAGACTTTCTTTTCTGATCTTTTCCCTAGTGGAGCTGCTTATGTCTGCTGAACTCTCCTCTGCTGCGGCTCTTTGCCTCTTGCACAACCGTAATAATCAGTTCTGGAAATCCTCGAATGGTTTGGGCTCATAAAAGACAAAATACTGTCAGAATTTCATGTCTTTGAAATGTCTGAGAAATTATTAGGTAAATATTACATTTGAAACTCAGATACATGAAAGCCACGTTTGTGGATTTCCAGTGTAATTTAGAGCATCAGTGAACTAGACGTCTAAAGCAAAGTGACCAAAAGTGGTTGGACTTGTACTTTTCTGGACGGGTTACCAGAGCGTGGCATTTGAGATACAATAAGATCAATCATAGTGACTTTCTTTTGCAGCTGGCTTTGTGTGTGTCTGGCTCTAAATCTTGTAATTTCACATGGTTTGTTAGAAAGTGCCCGTTGTATAGTCCTGATGATACCACTCATTTTAGTATCTGATCATACGTTTCCTTGTTCCAAGTGTGCAAGTTCCATGTGTAAAGTAGCTCCTGAAGGCATGCCTAGGGCACCTTCTAGAACAGTGGTTCTCAACCTTGGCTGCACATTAGAATCACCTGGGAATCATTTTAAAATCCTGATTTCTGGGCCTCATCCTCCGGAAATTCTGTTTCTTTGTTACTAATGTTGTGGCCTCACCCCATCACAAAGAAACAGAACTTCCGGAGGATGAGGCCCAGAAATCAGGATTTTAAAATGATTCCCAGGTGATTCTAATGTGCAGCCAAGGTTGAGAACCACTGTTCTAGAGGCTGGACTCCAAGTGGCAGCCCATCAGATACTGGCAGGCTGAACGGAGGAGGGGCCTGGAAGTGGGCTTTTCTCGTGGCATCCTGGTCTCTCCCCTGCACGCCCCGGTCCTTCCCAAGTTGCCGGACCTGAGGTCAGTGTGCTGGTGCCACCACACCTTTGCCAAATCTCAGTGGTCAGTCACACACTGGCCAGGCAAATGACATTTATTCAGCTGCTCTTCAGCTTTTTATGGAAAAAAGGTCAAAACTTTCGTGATAATCACAACTATCATTTATTATGTGCTAAGTACTTTGCAGATGTTACTTACTGAAAATCACAGTGACTCCGTGAATTAGGTATTAGTATTTCCCCTTTTTATAGAGGACACTGAAATTTCAAGCTGGTAAGTTACAGAGCCAGGATTACTGTTACTGAAATTCCCAGGCAATAGACACTTCTCAGATTTAGGCAGGTTGTCTCAAAAGCATAAACTACCTTCCTTTTGTCTGGGAAGTTGATAATGAATATTATTATGGAATTAACACAATTAATATCCACAAGATACATATTTCTTCTTAGGTTTTTTATTTTGTTTCTCTTATTTGAAAAAAGAAAGATGGCAATATCTTCCTACAAAGAAAATTGTGCATGTAAAATTAATTCCTAACTTAGAATAATTTTCTCCTTTGTTGGAAATAGACATTCTAAGATTTTAAATCTTAGACAAAACTAAGTCTATGTTGTATTTATTAACCCAGAAATAATGACAATAATTTTAGAAGCTACATTTGTTCATTTAGAACAATTTTTTTTTTTTTTTTTTTTTTTTTTTACAATTTGTTTCACTTTTGAAATAGTGCCATGAAGTTACTTAAGGTCCTTTAAGGCCGCAGGTCTGGTGTGTGTTGTGGAGGCTCTTAAAGTCGTGTTAGTAGCTCACACTCTCAGGATGGGCTGTTTCTGGCGGTAGTCAAGTGTGACCCCCTTAGTTCCTTCCCCCCAACCCCCCACCCGTGCCTCCCATGGAAATTCTTGACCAATAAAGCAACGTTTCAGCCCACACTTTAATGAGTGGACTGGAATCCCCATCCCTGTAGATAACTCAGTCATGACTCACAGAATTGTCTAGCCCTCGCTTTCCTAACATTTTCCATTCACTGTAAGTTATTTCTTCGTCTTCTTTTGCTGCTCAAAAGTGCTTTTCACATCTGCCAGCTGAAAAGCTAGAAATAAATCAGACCTATAGTTTCAAATTTGAACGTGCTATTTGAGCTTTTTAATGCAGCCCCAGTGACCTGGCGTTTGGCAGCCGTACCCTCTGAAAATGGACAGTTAGGATCAACTAAAAGCTGCTCGACTGTAATTTACTAAATGCAGAGCCAAACTGCGCCACCTGCCCTGCCCCAGCCGGTTAGTGCTCTCTGCTCTCCTCCGCCGTCTGTTTTACCACGTGTGAACTTCTGTGGGTCTCCCTAAGGCCACCCAAAGCCCCGAAACAGAGTCTCAGATGCAGCTAGTTACATCACTGGCCACCCGGGGAATAAGGCAGTGCCAGAAGCATGTGCTAACGTAGGATGTTAGGATACACGGATACAAAATGTGTGCATCTGGAACACTTGAGGAAACGGGAAACTTCCTAATTAAAGGATTTATTCAGCCAGAAATGTCTACGCCTCAGCTGGCCACTCTTTTGCTTCGTGGAAAGATTTGCTGGTCACAATTAATAAGAACAAAGATGTGAAGATGTTACAGCGTGAGGGGAAGGGCGCTCTAAAGGATGTTCTGTTTTATCCAAAGAGTTTGCCCAGGGTGCTGGGAGGGGACTGGCCTTGGGTGGTGAGCACACGACAGTGTACGGATGACATGTTGCAGAATTGTACCCCTGAAACCTGTATGATTTTATTAACCATTGTCACCCCAATAAATTCAATACAAATCATTCCCTTTTACCTTAAAGGACCATTTTTACCAGTAACTCTTGAAATTATGCCTTTGACACTGTGTCTGTCAGGAGTGGTGTTGCTGGAGGGAAGATGTTGAGTTAGGGTTCTGGTCTACCTAGTTAGGGTAGGCAGCATTACTGTCGGTAACATGTAACTTCAGTACATTTTTCCAGATTAATGGTGAATGTGGTTCAGATTAGAGACTGATTTTGGATTCATGTGGTAGTTTTTGAACTTGTTAGAGTGATTTTTAGGCATATATATATTATATATATATATATTTTTAATCCCCACCCGAGGATATTTTCCCATTGATTTTTAGAGAGAGGGGAAGAGAGAAGGAAAGGCAGAGAGAAGTATCGATGTGAGAGGAACACATCAATTGATTGTCTCCTGCAGGAGCCCCAACCAGGGCCCCGGCAGGGGAGGAGCCTGCAACCAAGATATCAGACCGGAATCAAACCTGGGACCCTTCAGTCCGCAGGAGGCCCATATTTTTAAAAATAAGCTTTTAACTGTAGAGTAGTTCTTGTTCATGGAAAAGTTGTGAAGCGCCTACCCCACACCTAATTTCCCACGTCGTTAATATTTTACATTGCGATGGCACATTGTTGCAATTACTGAACCAGTATTGATAATGATTGTTAAGGGAAGTCCATATTTTCTTCAGATAGCGCTAGTGTTTACTGAATATCCGTTTTCTGTCCCAGGGTCTCATTTAGGACACCGCATTCCATGTAGTCATTGTCTCCTTGGGTTCTTCTTAGCGATGACAGGTCCTCAGATTTTTCTTGTTGCCAATGAGCTGGACAGCTTTAAGGAGTCCTGGTCAGGTATTTTGGAGAATAGTTCAAGTGGTATTTGTATAATGTGTGTCATGATTAATCTAGGGTTATGGGTTTTTTGGAGGAAGACGATAGAGCAGCGGTTCTCAACCTGTGGGTCGCGACCCCTTTGGGGGTCGAATGACCCTTTCACAGGGGTCGCCTAAGACCATCGGAAAACACATATATAATTACATATTGTTTTTGTGATTAATCACTATGCTTTAATTATGTTCAATTTGTAACAATGAAAATACATCCTGCATATCAGATATTTACATGACGATTTATAACAGTAGCAAAATTACAGTTATGAAGTAGCCACGAAAATAATTTTATGGTTGGGGGTCACCACAACATGAGGAACTGTATTAAAGGGTCACGGCATTAGGAAGGTTGAGAACCACTGCTATAGAGATTGAGTTCAACCTACATTTTGCTATTTCAAAAATTTCATAGGCTAGTTAAAAATATTCCCTGCTTTGCTTTCCTGTGTCTTCCCTTTTTTCTTGGATCCCTTTCTTTTCCTCTCTCTCTCCTCCCTATTTTTACTCCTTCCCTCCTTTCTCTTTTCTTCTTTCCAACTAGCCAACAGCACTTCCTGGCACTTAAATACTAGTAATGTATTTCCCTACATGAAGTTTCCATAGCTCTTTATTTCCTCACATTTAACTAAAAATCCTCAACTATTTTGTTGACACAGGAGGCAAATTTATACATTTTTAAATGGAATGGGCAGCCCTTCACTGCTGTTGCTCAGGTTTCATACTTCAGGATGTAAGAAACTGTATCTGCCTGCTTTGTACACTAACTATCATACACTCTGTGGTTGTTCCTCTTGAGGTTGAGTGTTACAGAGAACATGGTGCAGCCATGTGTTCTACGGGTAAGGATTTCACATTACTCTAGAATTTAGATCTTTTTGGAATATTCAAAGATCACAAGGCTAAAACTCTGTTGAGCCAAGCACTGGACTTTGATCCCACCCACATGTACTAACCTTTCCCCTCTCATTATCCCACTCAGGGAGCGGAATCTTTGACCTAAAAAAAGAGGAATCCAGACATCCAAAAAGTCAGACATAAATCAAGAAAGGCAGGCAGCATGCATACAGCTGGTGTGCCAGAAGTTCATCCATTTTATGTCCATACACTATAGACGAAAACAAATCCATCATTTTATACCCTGCTACTTTAAATTCCTTAGAGTTGATATATGTCTTCCATTAGCCTCTCTGCCTAGTAATTTTCTGTACTCTGATCATGGTTTTATCATTTCCATATTATAACTGCAAAAGTTGGCAGCAAGTGGCTGCATCAGACAGGAAACTGGAAGCAGACACAGGAGTGGAATGAATAATGCTTATTTCTGAAATTTATATTTGTTTCATACTATCATCCTTCTTTTGAAATGTTTAGTATAATTTTATGTTTGTACTAAATTTCTAGACATTGAGAAACAATATAAATGTTCTAAGTACATGACCATATGCTATATATTTCCAGAGCTGACTAAAGAGCAGCAGAGAATTCTATGTCATCAAGTGTTAGTTAACCTTCACTGTGTTTTCCCTTTGGGATTGTTCATCATGGTGACCTTTTTCACGGTGTGGGGTCTCCCTCCCTCTGCTGTGTAAAGCATTTCCAGGTGAAGAACACCTGCTACGTCACTGTCGCTGCTGGGCCCTTGCTGAGTCGCTAGAATAGGCATCTTCCCTTTATCGACTTCTGAACAGTGGATGTTGTCTCCAGTCCCTCAATGGTTGAGCCTCCAGTTCTGTTGGAGGTAGTGTTAGGTCTGTTCTAGCAACAGCACTAACTCCCAGAAGCCCTTGCAAGTAATACAGGTCTTCCCCCGAGAGAGAAATGAAAGTTGAATGGATCCTTGGTGTAAGTTAACTGGAGATTTTGGGGGATTTTTTAGCTTCCTGGGGATGGGGGTGCTTGTGGACTAGCCATAGCCGTGAAGCGATGGAAGATGCTGATGCTGCTGCGTTGTTGCTGCACCAGCACAAGACCGACAACTTCATTAAAAAAAAAAAATTAAAAAAAATATATCAATTTCAGAGAGGAAGGGAGAGGGAGAGAGAGAGAGAAACATCAATGATGAGAGAGAATCATTGAGCGGTTGCCTCCTACACACCCCCTACTGGGGATCGAGCCCACACCGGGCATGTGCCCTTGACCAGAATCGAACCCGGGACCCGTCAGTCCACAGGCCAATGTTCTATCCACTGAGCCAAACCGGCTAGGACCTAACTTCTAAATCTGAATGTGAGAGAAAGAAGTTTATTTTTTAATAGATGCTGTGATTGGCTTCCTGATATGTGTCTCTGGTGTAATTCTCACTGTCTCAGCACGTGTACTTGGTTATGGTCGTGGTAGCAGGGATGGCCACGCCGGGCAGCCTGCTCGGGTCTGGCTGGGGTGAGGCGAGCATGTTTAAAGGGCCTCGGATGCAGTGGAACCCTCCCACGTTCAGCGTGCTGTTCCTTGGCCACAGAACACTCGCTCTGCCCCCTGCTGTGCGGGTCTGCACGCAGACCTGGCTCCCTTCTATCCTCGGCAGCTGTGAGCTCACCACACGGACCTCCCGGTGCTCCAGCGAGTTCTCTCCCTGCCCTCCTCACTGCCCTGTCCTGCCCCCTCTCTGGCCCGGGCAGGCGCCCCATTTCCTCTCCCGGGCACACCTGAGGCTTGGCAGTTACTAGTAGCTGCTGAATCTCTGCTTAGGATGATCTCTCTTCATCTATTCACACTCCTCACTTCTTCTCTTCCTTAGGTCTCTGCTTCAGTTACCTCATCAGAGAGGCCTTCCCTGACCACCCCTTTGCCTTCTTTTTCTTTCCTTTTTTTTTTAATCCTCACCCAAAGATACTTTTCCATTGATTTTTAGAGAGAGTGGAAAAGAAAGGGAGAGGCAGAAAAACATTGATGTGAGAGAAAAACATTGATTGGTTGCCTCCTGCACATGCCCCGACAGGGCCCGGGGCCAGGGAGGAGCCTGCAACCAAGGTAGGTGCCCTTGACTGGAATCAAACCGGATCCTTCGGTCTGCAGGCTGATGCTCTATCCACTGAGCCACACCGGCTGGGGCTCGCCTTCTTTATTCTTAATGGCACTTATATGTTTATTGGTTTCTTATTGTCTGATCCTTTAGGAAGAATACAATTCCCCGAAGGCCAGGAGTTTTGATTTGTACATTGTTATATCTCCTTAAATATAGGACACACGAGTAAATGTTTGTGCAGTGAATGAACTTTTTGCAGACGATTGAACTGAACTATTCTTAGAGATGATATTGCTGGCAGTGATTCTGATCTTAGTGTGTTGTTAAACAAAAGATTAAAATGGATCTGAATTCTTTGCCTCGCTAAGCAAACATAAAGGTGAATTGGTAATAGCTGCCTTTTTAATCACTCTTTAGACACAGTTTGGAGAGTCTGGCTTTTTGAGACACTGTCTGCTAACTGTCCAGTAAACCCAGTCTTTTACTCATACAGGCAACTTGGTTCATTGTATTTTACACCAGGCAGGCTCCCGGCTGTAGGGCTTTCCTGCTGCATCTTAGCCAGGCAGCATTTCCAGTCAGTGGCTTCATGCGTCAAGTTCAAGCTCTCTCTCTTTTTCCTGCTTATGATGGACTGCGTTGGCTTTCAATCCAATTTCTTTAGATGTTATCCAGCCCAAGTATGTCACAGTTATAGGACAGTGGGCATTTCACTGGATTTAGTTGTAATTTAGGCTTTTATTTATGAATGGAAATAATAAAAAAATCCCATTCTAGCAATTCATAGAGTTTTTAAGATTAAGTGATATAATAAATATTCAAATTTATTGTAAAATATGCAGTTATCATAACATGCAAAAATACATATTGTTTTAAACTCACTGTTATGCATTCTAATAAGAAAAATAGTGTGCTTACTACGTAGTGTTGGAATTATTGGTTAGCCATGAATTATACAGTAACTTGTGCTCTTTTTAAGTGGCAGGCTACAGATTGATTCAAAATTAATTGCTTGCTTCTCCTGGAGAATTGGATTCTTGCTGGAAGGTTGTTTGCTTGGTTTTTATCCTGACAGATACCTAGAAATCCATAGGCTGTGAGCCTCACCGATCTATTTGACTTGTTCAGCATTTCATTTGCTCACCTGTGAATGCGTAGACAGCGCTGGCAATACAGGAATGTCTGACAGCGCTGTGTGGAGACATTCACCGGGGCTGCCACGCATTAGAGCCGTGATGGCGAACCTTTTGAGCTCGGCGTGCCAGCATTTTGAAAAACCCTAACTTAACTCTGGTGCTGTGTCACATATAGAAATTTTTTGATATTTGCAACCATAGTAAAACAAAGACTTATATTTTTGATATTTATTTTATATATTTAAATGCCATTTAACAAAGAAAAATCAACCAAAAAAATGAGTTCACGTGTCACCTCTGACACGCATGTCATAGGTTCACATCACTGCATTAGAAGATCCTCTGGAACAACACAGTCCCAGGCCTCCGGCTTTATCCTTGGGTGGGTCACTACTAAAGACCGTGGGCTGTAAGTCCTACTGCGCACTCCGGGATGTGGGACAAAAAGCTTAAGAACTTGTTACAATTAAATACAAACTGAAGAATGGACCTGAGAATCCCCTGAGCAGACAAAACTATTTAAACCATGTAAGCGACACTAAATCTAACTGATTCATAAACATGAGCGAAACAATTTAATTTAGGTCATTTCTTGCCTCTAGTCAGAAGTCCCTGAAATTACGTTCCTAAAAATGGTATAAGAAAACCACTCTGAGCCGGTCCCCTGCCACCAGGAGAGCCCCTTGTAATAAGCAATCGCTGTGAAGGTTAACAGCTTCCTCCTTTACTTTACAAGCCTCCTGCCAGGCCAGGCCCGAGCTTCACACCAGCCTCGCTGTGGAAGCTCCCAGCTCGGGACCCCTCTCAGATGCACAGTAACTATCAGTAACCACGGACCTTATAGATTCGGTGGTTTTAACTTTATTTTGTTTTTGACAAAATAAATGACAGAAAAATGGATTTTAAAAGTTATCTGAAGAATAGAGAGTTTGTACTTTAATGTTAAGCATAGGAAGCAGCAGCACCTATACTTATGAGAATGAACTTGATAGCCTAGCAGAATGAATGCTGCAAACATGTTTAAACGAAGTTCATGAAATTATTGTAGGGAAGAATACACATGTCATGAACACATGGAAAAGATCTGTGTTTGGATGAAAAGTTTAAAATAACTGATTTTTACTTTTCATTTGAATAAACTCTTGTATTACAAAAACTTGAAACTTGAAAAGTTGAACATTTTCCCTTCCCAATGCTATCTTCCCTACTGATTTACTCTGTGACATATTGTGTCCTTATATTTGCAGTGATAAAAATTCAGTTATTCAATTAGTATGTTTTGTAGCTTCTTTTAAGTAAAATAGTAGCTACAGAAATAATTTCTTAACTTTCAAATTGGGTTTTTATTAGCTTTTTAAAAATTAGGTTTTGATGTTCAGTCTAAATAATAAAATAATATTCCCCTCCCCCCTCCCTGCCCCCTGAGAACCACCCACTTTGTAACCTAAACAGATCCTAATTTTCCCTGAAAGGGAAAGACAGTTCTTGACTACCAAAGCCACTGGGTAGACACTCGTTTTGTCCAGTGTATTTGGTCAAGTAACACATAGGTAGAGACACTGACAAGCAGCTAACCTTTTAGAATATTTGGATGAGTCTGTGATGGAGAAGGTACTGGGGTTATGAGTAGTTGTATTAGTGGAAATATGGAGTAATGTACTTTGGTTTTATTTTAAAATATATTGTTTCCATAGAATTTGTGTCTACCTAGTGGCTACTAAGGTTCTTTTTTTTTCTGAACCCTAATGTCTTCCCAAACTATGGCTGCAAAGCCCTCTCTCTCCTCATGGTTCTTAAATCGCAGAGAATTAGTAGGTGTTCCTTCACGTGTCTGTGATGCTTTGCTATTTAGGAGTATAGAGAGGGGCAGGACTTATTCTGATTGAACTAGACTCACAGGTCATCATTAACCCAGCTCTGTGTTCTCAGCCTGTTCTTTAGCTAAATAAGCCATATTGTTCTTACTTATGTGGTTTACCTTAACTGCGTGATATGCTTCAGTGGACCTTTGGGTCATGTGAAGACCTTTTTGACTGACTCATTCACATGTGGAGATAGCCCTGAGGTGATTAAAAGATCCATAGCTAGAGGTCTTCTTGTCGTGGTTGATTGGTTAAATAATATTAAAATTATTAATAATTAATATCTTTGTCACTTAATGTAACTCAGTCATTAAATTATGTGCTTATGTTTGCTATCTAATCTAATTTCTACACATGGTTTTGTTATCATTATCTCATAGATGAGGAAACAGAGGTAGAGAGGGAAAATAATGTCCCTAAAGTTTCAGAGCTGCTAAAGGGTTGGCAGGATAGGAATTCAAATACATTTCTATTTTATTCCAAAAGTCAACTTATGCTATCATCCTATATAATAAAAGCCTAATATGCAAATCAACCAAACAGTGGGACTACTGGTGGAACGACCGGTCGCTATGATGTGCACTGACCACCAGGGGGCAGACACTCAATGTAGGAGCTGCCCCCAGCCCGCAGGCCCCAGGCCAACTAAGGTGGCAGCGGGGGGACAGGGCTGGCTGACGAGCAGGCGGCACCACCCCACGATCGCCCCGCCAGTCGGTGCCAGGCCAGCCAAGGTGGGTGCCAGCAGGGGCCCCCGATCACCCCACCAGTCGCCCCACAGATTGGCCCTGATTGCTGGCCAGGCCTAGCGACCCTACCTGTGCATGAATTTTGTGCACTGGGCCTCTAGTGATAAATAATCCTGAAGTATATCTTTTTTACATTAGAGAAATAAGGAAAAAGGCAGATAAGTCAGGAATTTACTTTTTAGATACAATTTATGACAATTGACCAGGAATTTCCAAGTAACAGATATGATGGAAATGAGCTGAGAATTTTAAAATTTGGAAAGCTAGCAGAAAGTATGAAATAAATCAATATGTTGTTGCATAGGAGAAAATAAGTCTTATATTACTTTAATATCTTGAGTCTAAGTTCTGATGCACTTTTCCAGATATAGTACTGAAATATGCCAACTTCTGCTTAAATATCTTTTGAAGTAATTTTCTAAAATGCTACAACCTGAGTGAGTCAAGCTTGTATAGTGTGAGTCATAACTGAGCAATCCCGCGGGGAATGGGAACGCGGCAGCGAGGCCATAATTGCACGCAGCATGGTAAGCATGCACATTAAAGCGCTAGCACATTGTAGCAGTCTCTTGGGAATCTGATGTCATTGGTAAAACCAGAAAAAATTCTTCAGGTTTTTCTGTGTCCTTAACCTCAAAGGAGACACTTACCATAAGTCAGAGCAGGGGATAGGCATTGCACAGACGTGCAATCCAGGAAGTACATGGCATTGAATAGCATGTGGTGGCCATTACACAGAGTGAGTAAAAGCCATAACTCTCCGCCGCCTCCGGCTCTGCCCTCAGGACACAGCCTAATTTGGAGGACAGAATATAAAAGTGGTTTTGGCTGAGGTAAAATTTGAATCAGAAGCAGTCTGTGTGTGCGTATGAGAGATTTCCACAACCTCCTGTGGCCTCTGTGTGTGACTGGTAGGGAGAAGTAGGTGTCAGTGTTTTCTGCTGGGGTAGAAGCATAATTATTAGTTTGAAGCATCTGAAATTGCTGCTATTCAGCCATTTTTGGCCTAAAAAGTGGCCATTTTATTAGGTTTAACGTGATACAAATACTAAATCAATTGGTCAATAGTTGGCTTATTACGAACAATCAGAGAATTGCTATTTGGAAACAAAGGAGTTTTCTATATTTTTACATTTTTGCAGTTAATGGATTAGTTGGTGTTTAGAGGAAAAGGCTTAAAATATAAAACTAAGTAAATTAATTACCTAATTAATTAGGTAATCTCTAAGATTTGCCTCCAAGTTATGAGCAGTAGCATTAGAAGTAAACATTGTGTTTTATCTGAAAAATAATGTAGTTACAGGGATAGTCTATATTTCAACTATTATATATATGTATATATATATATTTACTATATAATGATATAATTAAAAATGTTAAAATGGAAAATTAAATAATATGCTTCAGGTGGTTAGAAGGCAATACTTTTCCTTCAATGAGAATGATTTAATGCTAATAAAATACTTTGCTAACAGAACTACCATATGATCCAACAATTCCACTTCTGGGATATATCCCAAAGAAATCAAAACACTAACTTCAAAAGATATCTGCACCTCCATCTTCGTAGTTTACAATATGAAGCATTATTTACAATAGCCAATAAATGAAAACAACCTAAGTGTCTGTTGACAGATTAATGGATAAAGGAATATTATTCAGCCATAAAAAATGAGGAAATCCTATCATTTGTGAAAACATGGATGGACCTTGAAGGCATTAAGCTAAGTGAAATGGAGAAAGACAAATACTGTATGATTCACTCACATATTGAATATAAAAAAACCAAAAACATAAAACCCACTGGACTCATAGAAAAAGAGATCAGATTTGTGGTTACCAGCGGCGGGGTGTAAGGTGAGGGGGAATTGCAGGAAGGTGCTCAGAGATACAAACTTCTAGTCATGACCTGAATAAGTCCTGGGGATGTACTATTCAGCATTCGGGCGATGGTGAACACTGTATGACACAGAGAGTAGATCATAAGAGTTCTCATCACGAGGATCTGTTTTCTTTTTTCTTTTAAAATATATTTGTATTGATTTCAGAGAGGAAGGGAGAGGGAGAGGGAGAGAGAGAGAGAAACAGCACTGATGAGAGAGAATCATGGATCGGCTGCCTCCTGCAGGCCCCACACTGGGGATGGAGCTGCAACCCAGGCACATGCCCTGACCAGGAATTGAACTGTGACCTCCTGGTTCATAGGTCAACGCTCAACCACTGAGCCACGCTGCTGGACGTTTTTATCCTTTTATGGTATCTATATGAGATGATGGGTGTTAACCAAACCTATTGTGGTAATCGTTATACAATATATGTAAATCAAACTACTATGTTCACCACCTTAAACTTAAAAAAATACTTTGCTAACATTTAAAATTATGAGGCTTAGGGACCAAATGCCACATGATTTAATTAAGAAGTTCTAGGCAAGGCTTGTAACAGAAAAGTAAGCAATTAAAAGGTTATTTTTATGTTAATCATCTCAGAGCCTCAGTAAAGTTTACTGTTGTGTGGCCAATGCTTGTAACACTTGTGTTTTTTTTAAAAATAGAATTAAAGAATTAAAATCATAGAAGTGCTTCCCCAGTCCAGGGCTATTTATTCTTATAGAAATAATTCATTCACTTAGCAGAGCAAAACTGCAATACCATAAGTAGAGCAAAGACATAGATTTGGTAAAGATAAAATAATTCTATACAAGTTCAAAACAATAATAGTGCCTGTTCCACCACTGCCCACAGCCTTGCTTTGAAGATGCATTGCCTTTGATTTTTATGACTGCAATCATTGACCATGGACACTAGAAATATTTAAAACTATGAATTGTAAAGCCTCAAACAGAAGTATTTTTAAAGATGAAAATCCAGGATTTCGTACTTATTGTTTTTAGTTTGGGGCATGACATGACTCCCATTGATGCAGTTCCCCTCAGGAATGAGTGGAGGACAAAAGCTCCATCCAGCAAGGGCGCTTTGCCTTTGTCGTAAGGAAGACGGGCACCTGTCATTCTCTAGCGCCTTTAGCACTGAGCTGAGCACTTAGTGAGGGCAAGCTCTGTGCTTTCAGAGCAGAACCTGGGGCTGGACCCACAGGAGTGGGACGATGAAGGTTGTGAGGACGATGCAAGAGAAAGAAGTCAAGTACCTTCAAGGCTGAAGTCAGGGTTAGCAGAAGAGAGACCTTGTGGCTGAAATCTGGGGAAAGGCCGCATAGAACTATGAGTGAAATATATGTGCAATTTCTGGGACCTTGTAAATCTTCCGTAAAAATACCCAAATCAGCGAATGCTTTCTCTAATGGGTTTTCTGCTGATGCTTGTGAAGGATTCGCGTTTCTATCAGTGTTGCGTCAGGGTTAGCTCAGTGGACGAGAGGGTGATAACATCTGCCATAGCTTCATTATCTTACTGAATTTTCACAACAGTCCTAGCAGGTACATATTATCATTCCCAATCGAACTTGAGGAAACTAAGGCCCAGAGAAATGTAACTGATGGAAGGGCACAGGCTGGTGAAAGTCATAGACACTTGAATCAGATCTCACATTCACAGCTTTCTATACGTTCTGCCCTCATGGTGCCTCCCATCACAGCAATTTAATTTTATCTGAAACTTCACGTACAAAACGCACAACATTTGATATATTGTAAGAGATGAGAAAATCACCAGTGTTTCGATCCACCTAATTTGAAATCTGTCTTTCCTTGGAATACTGTAAAGAAAAGCTATCTGTACCTTCTGGTCTGTGGATGGGAGAGGAGAGCCACCCATCATTTATGCTGGTATTCTTGCCAAAGAGAAAGTTATAATCACTTCCCAAAATTGGAGGTCGTGACACACAAGGAGTAAAGGTTTTCTTAGTTCCTGAAATATCTACGCTACTTGTCCACAAACTGGTTGGGAATTACACCCCACTCTCTAGATCCTCCATGAATTTTGTTGTCTGTGTTGGGGATCCACAGCGAGCATCTAGAGAACTTGGAGTAGAATCACAGGAGAACCACCACATGATTAAATGGTTGGAAATTGAGACTTAAGGAAAGTTTGGGATTACTCAGCCTGGAGAAGAAAATGTGAGGTGTTATTTATTAGCTCTATTCAAGTATGGACTTAAAATCTTCCATGCAAGGGAAAGTGGTCATCTGTTTTCTAACCACATTATAGAAAGAATTACTGGAAGGGCTTAAGATTTAGGTTAGCCAAGAGGAATTTCCTGATCGGGAAAATGGTTAAGTATTAGAGTTGGCATCTGACCGAATGTGTGGAATCTCTCATTTCATTCCATTAAGACAAGGCTAGATTTCGGTTTCAGAGAATGACAGAGTTTTAGGGACACAACTGATCATCTTACTTAATATCCTTTACAAAGGCTCTGAGAGTTAAGCAACAACTGAGTAGCTGCTAACCCTTAACTCTGATTCATGTAAAATCTTCTTGACCAGAAGCTGCACAGTTTTTCTGTCTTCTCCAATGCGTAGTTGTATGTAAAAGAGAAATTGTTTTAATGGAGAATTAAATTTGTAGCCACTAATAGTGGCATTTCCCCCTCTAAATTTTGTCAAAAAGAGATGATTCATCTTTTGGTCAACTGGTAAAATGCTCCTGTGTATTCCTTAAAGTTTATTCCCAGGAAAAGGCATAGTTTTCTACATGTTCACTCATAGTTGAGAATTTTTTTTTATGTTAAACAGTTCATTACCAGCAAATCTGTTTTGTGAAACATGGATTTAAGCCTCAGATACACTAATTCTGGTTGCTTCTTACTTCGTGGAGGGAGGATGTTTGTCTGAAAAATTGTTTCTAAAGTGAGGAGTATGCTGAGTAGAATTCGCTCCGATGACTAATATAAAAATAGCACGAGGTCTGGAAACAATTTAGACGTCTGCCACATAGTCAGTAAGCCAGAGGAATGGTGCTGGACCGCTGACAACTGCAGGCAACAAAGTGAGATTTTCTTCAGTCGTCCTCTGCATTCGGTATCCTGGTCCTCAGCTCCCTGGCATTCTTCTTTGGTTATTTTAAAATGATAGGTACAGACATGGGAATTAATTAATTCCCTTTTATTCCAATTTCTATTGCTTCTATTTTATTCCTCACCTCTTAGGGCAACCATTTCAATGTATGTTTGTGCAAAATGTGAATTTTTATGCATAGACTTTAAACAAATAAATACATACATATTTTATTGTTGCCAAGCATCATACTGTTGAGGTTAACCCACAAAGAAACATTGAAATATGTGCATCTGATTGGTTGTTCTGGTTGCCCGATACTTCACAGTGTGCATCTACCATGCTTGACCTGTCCACGTTCCTGCTAATGGACACGAAGGCTGCCCCAACTCCCCGGAATTACACATTGCACTATAATAAACGTTTTCAGAGAAGTTATTATATAACTATCCAAGAATTAGATATATATATGTATATAGAATGGCTGGTTAGAGATTATCTGTATACTTTATTTGTCTAGTGACAAAAAAAGCTCTTTTGAAGAAATATTTTAAAGTAGCCTTTTATAACAGTTTCATTGAGTTATAAGTTATATACTATAAATTCACCCTTTTAAAGTGTACAGTTCAGTGTTTTATAGTCCATTCACAGTGTGAGCAGCACCATCTGAAGATCTTAGGACATTTTCATCAACCCCAGAACAAAGCCTATGCCCGCACCCCAGTGTGGCCCTGTCCCCCTGTGATCGCTCACGTCGGAGCTGTTTTCTGTCTCTGCAGCGTTTCTCACATCCTGGAACTTGTGGAATCATCTGACTGAGCAGAGTTCTCTGTAGACAGGACTTTTCTCGGGACTTTGAAGATGTTCCTGTGTGAGAAATGTTCTCTGTAGGCCATCTTTTTTAAAGACAGTTTACTGCTGTTCTTCGTGGTGGAAGTCTAACAGTTCCCGCTGTAATAGTACAAATGCAACTCCAGGTAGGACCTCTTCCACAGGCCGCACTGCTCAGCTGCGGAGGCGCAGAGCTCCTTCAGGACAGTCATTCCCATCTGGAGTCAGTGCCCAGTGCGGGCGGAGAGCTGCGGCCTCTGTCCTCAGAGCTGAGGCTCACCTCCGCCCAGCTGGATGTAACTCTGCCCCTGGAGAGCGCGCACTGGTCAGTGGAAGGTGGTCAGCCATGGAGGAAAGGACGGGAAAAGACCACATGCCTGGCACTTGGTAGTAAATATTTCTTGAATGAACTCCCCTAGTTCTAAATCCAGGCTTACTTAACAGCCTTCTGGTTAAATAACTCGGTAGGACCAAAAATAAATGTAAGGAAGAATGATGCTTAACAGAAAAGTTCCGTTTAAGAGAGACAGATGATTAGCTCTTTGGGTCATTTCATCAGGTAGAATGCTTCCAGCTGCAACGGGCAGAAAACTCAAAACCCTGTAGGTGACACGAAAATGTGTGTGTGCTTGCAAATAAGTATAGACGAGGCGTCAGGCTGGTTGATTGAGAAGCCCTGCTGGGTCAGTAAGACCTAAATACCCTCCCCCCCTCCTCTGGCAGTCCTGTCCTCGTCCCTCCTCCCCTCAGAGTCACGGAGCCACCTGGCTGTGGTACTTCCTTATTCACATCCATAGAAGGAGGGGCCTCTCCTGCCTTTAGGGAGGAAAACCCTTCCTCCCCCTCTGATGGGGCTGCATCAGCTCAGCGCCTGCCCTGGCCACGAAACGCCTGCCCTCATCAGTATAAGCGTGTGGGTATCCAGGCTCCGCAGGGAGGAGGGTCTGGGAATGACCACAATTTGTTAAAATAACCGACGTCTGTCCTTGTGGGTCATGTTTCCCCAGGTTACTCTGGCTCCTTTCGGGGAATGGCTGTCAGGCAGACCAGTATCTATGCCAACAGCTTCTACCACAGTCTCCAAACCGGACGTCAGGTCCAGTTCAGTTTCAGCTCGTTCAGTTCCTGGTCTTCCTGAAGTAGATGACGGACGGACTTAAATGTTCTGTCCACTGGAGGAGGGGGTCAGAGAAACCTGCACAGCTGTGGGAGGAGCCTGGGCCTCCATGTGGGGCCCACACAGTAGCATCCCGTTCCTGCAACTAACCTTCGTCCACACACAGGCCACAGTGGGCTGGGCCAAGTAGGCAGGTCAGTGAAACCTCAGATCCGGGGACGGACCGAGCGGACGTTGGAGAGTGTGCTGCTGCTACAGACAAAGCTCTTCATACGCTGCCCAACCTCCCCGTTAGGTGGGCAGGTGACCAGCGTGGGCTGGGGTTTGGCATATCCCTTCCCCTAGGCCAGCGGTTCTCAACCTGTGGGTCGCGACCCCTTTGGCGGTCGAACGACCCTTTCACAGGGGTCGCCTAAGACCATCCTGCATATCAGATATTTACATGACGATTCATAACAGTAGCAACATTACAGTTATGAAGTCGCAACGAAAATAATTTTATGTTTGGGTCACAACATGAGGAGCTGTATTTAAAAAGCCAGAAGTTTGAGAACCACTGCCCAAGGCCGATGAGGTTCTGATAAAACCCCCACAGCTCAGCTCTGGTTAGCTAGTTTCCGCCGAGGGCAGACTTTGCTGTGAGGAACAGAGCGCTCCGATGGATTGCAAAATGGCTTCTTTCCCTCCCAATAGAGCAGGAAGGCACCTTCCTCCAGTATCCACCGTGGGAACCTCGTGGAGCGCAGGAGGCGAAACTCACAGCAGGATGGAGGCCCCGGATGACTGGGTCCCCTGGAGTTTGAGTCCTCAGCTCGCCCACACGAGTCTCCGCGGTCTGTCATTGCAGGGCAGTGGTTTCTGCCTGGTTCCTGGGGAGGCTTCTGCCAGGGGGAGGGGGGGGCGCTCTGAATCTGCCTGCCGGTCTCGGTCTCTCCGTTTGGGGGCAGTGCATTTCCTGTGCCACCATCTCGCTGGCAGGTCCAAGGAGAGGTGTTAACTTTTCTGTTTGTTCAGCGTTTCGCTTGCTAGGATGGAGTGGCTTGGCCAGAAACGACAAGTTCTTGTGAGATTTTGTTGGACTGATGTTAAATACAGTCAAACCTCGTTTCTCGAATGTCTCCCATCTCGAAAAATTCAGAGCAAAACGTCTCAGCTGTGAAACCAAACTCGGGTGTTCAGGTTTCAGAGCTGATGACCCTTTCAAGCTGATGCTCAGACGGCCAGGCCTCTCTCAGGCAGCAAACAGGGAGGGAGCTTTCGTGTGGGGAAGTCGGTGGTGAGCGACTTTTAAGAGAGAAAGAGGCAGCGAGAGCGATGCTGCTGAGGGTGTGCAGGACGCAAGGCACAGGCACCGGAGAGGCAGAGACCGCTGCTGACGTGGTGAAGGCAGAGCGGGAGGAGGACAGCATTCTGCAGGTGGGATGTGAGGACAAGCGAGGATGCCCATGAGGCCCCTGGGCCCAGGGCTGGGGGACTCCCTCAGGCTGGTAGGGGCTCCGTCAGTTTAAGGGAAGAAGTTTATCTACAGATTGAACAGGACTAGACATGGACTGTGCACAGGAAGGTCCAAGGGATCCCAGAAAGGACATGGTGGGCCTTCCCGAGAGTCGGGGACAGTCCCGCCTGCAGGCACCAGAAGTGGCAGCTGGGATCCGCCTGTACGATGGGTCTCCTCCCGGGGCCAGATTGCGATGGGATGAGGCTGGGGAAGCAGCTGCAGTCGGTGTGCGGGGTGACCCGCCAGGAGTGGGGAGGAGGCCGGCGTGAGGCTCAGGGGCCGGCGTGGATACAGGGCCTGCTGCCTGCAGAGCGCCCGGTGCTGCCCGCAGCCTGTGCTCTGAGCGACCTCCAGGCAGCAGGTCCTGCCCCTGGGCATCAGGGTCCGCACACAGCGCTGCCCACCTCCCGCTGCACCGGGTCAGGCAGGACATCGTGTGCAAGCTGGTGCCTGGCTTGCAAGACAGTGAAGAGAAATGGGTTAGAGCAATGGTCAGCAAACTGCGGCTCACGAGCCACATGCGGCTCTTTGGCCCCTTGAG
This sequence comes from Myotis brandtii, assembly GCF_000412655.1. Classification (NCBI taxonomy): domain Eukaryota; kingdom Metazoa; phylum Chordata; class Mammalia; order Chiroptera; family Vespertilionidae; genus Myotis; species Myotis brandtii. Next base: position 620,953 of record NW_005358520.1, on the reverse strand, counting down.
TGTGGCTCTTCCACAAAA
>NW_005358520.1:598841-620893 GCF_000412655.1 Myotis brandtii | reverse complement strand
CATGGGCCACAAAGTTTCAATCGCACTGTACGTGCGCGCCCGCACGTGGTATTTTGTGGAAGAGCCACACTCAAGGGGCCAAAGAGCCGCATGTGGCTTGCGAGCCGCAGTTTGCTGACCACTGGGTTAGAGAATTGTGCCAGTCCCGGGGCCGGGGCTCCGTCACCCAGCCCGAGCAGCCCTGGCCTCCCCTGCAGCCTTGGCCTCTCCTGCGGCAGCTCTGACCATTGGGAAACCCGCTCCCTCTACCATCGTGGTGATGAACAGCAGAGCCTGTGCCCGCAGCGGCCAAGTTCTGGCAAAGAAGGAATAACAGCGTCTTACAGAACAGATATGTCCCATGTTCCGTGGGAGCGGAGGTTGGCATCTGGGAGGGTCCCCTGTTGGCCTGATGCTAAGTCCCCAGCATGTGCTGCCCTTTGACGATGACGTTCTCCCTGATCACATGACCACGGAGCAGACACGCCTTCCCGAGGTTGGTAAGCCAGCCCTTTGCTGTACAGCACAGTGTGAAGGAGGAGAGGGAGGGGCCCAGCCTGGCCCATCCCTCCCCCTCCCCTCCCCAGATATTTGTGTGAAAGTAACTGTGGCTTTACTTTTTGAAATAAAAACTTTTAAAATGCAAGCAAACAAACCCAGGGAATCATTTGGGGGTCTGGAAAGGATTAGTACAATTTACATTATTTCTAATGGGGAGAAGTGATTCGGTTTTCTAACAGATCACTTCTTGAACAGCCTTCCAGAACGAATTAAGTTCCAGAACTGAGGTTCCACTGTATTTATGTCACTTGAACAAATAGACATGGTGATATTTCTGAGTTTTATTTTCAGTGAGCATAGTCTTTCAGTTATTTAGGTTTTCTTTAATGAATTTCAATAAAATAAAAGGCTAATATGCAAATTGACTGAACAACAGAATGACCGGTTGCTATGACGTGCACTGACCATCAGGGGGCAGGTGCTCAATGCAGGAGCTGACCCCTGGTGGTCAGTGCACTCCCACAGGGGGAGCGCCGCTCAGCCAGAAGCCAGGCTCAAGGCTGGCAAGTGCAGCGGTGGTGGCGGGAGCCTCTCCCGCCTCTGTGGCAGCGCTAAGAACGTCCGACTGCCGGCTGTCCAGCTGTGCAGGTTTCTCCGACTCCCTCCTCGCGAGCGGGCCTCAGCCATCAGACATCCCTCGGGGACTCGGACTGTGAGAGAGAGCAGGCCGGGCTGAGACCCCCCGCCCCCCCCACACACACACACGCCCATTGCACAAATGTGCACCGGGCCTCTGGTTTCATAATATTCTTCATGGCACTCTTTCGGTATATTTTGGTATGTTTTTCTTTGGTTCTTTGTATTTCTCTTGCTATTGTAAATTCTTATATTTTTTAGCCACTTGTAGCTAGCTATATTAGGAATGTAACTGATTTTTTAATATCTAATTTAAAATGTATTTTTCTGTTATTGATTTCTAACTAATTTTCCTTAACAGAGATTATAGTTTGCATGGTTTCAATTCTTTGATTTTGAAAATATTTGTAACGGTGCACATAAGTTTTTTTTTAAAATTCAGTTGGGATTTTTAAAAAATATATTTTTATTGATTTAAGAGAGGAAGGGAAAGGGAGAGAGAGAAACATTAACGATGAGACAGAATAATCAATCAGCTGCCTCCTGCACACCCCACACTGGGGATCAAGCCTGCAACCTGGGCATGTGTCCTGACTGGGAATGGAACCGTGACCTCCTGGTTCATAGGTCAATGCTGAACCACTGAGCCACACTGGCTGGGCCATAAGTTTTGATACAATGTTCCCAGAGGAGCTGCTCCATATTTTTCTGTAAATCCAAGGTTGACTATAAGGTGACAGGTGTTTCCACCTGGCCGTGTGGTTTTAGGGTTGGCATGGGTGTGTGGTCTGCTCTCTAGTAATATTTAGACCCCTTTTAAGAGCATTTCTGGGGCAGAAACTGTGGATGCTCTATTTCCTGAAATGGAGGGAACAGTCATCCCATATCCTATAGGACTTGAAAGTCTTGAGTCATTCATGTAAATGCAAAGGCCTTTTGTAATTATTTGAGCTTAAAAACAACTTAATTATGGATGTAAACACAAAGTATTTTCTATAAAGTTTTAATATGTAATGAATTTCTCTGGAATGCAACTGCTAAGAACATTCAATGTGACTATAATTGTTTAGCCTTTATATCTAGAACTGAACATAAAAAAGTACTACAGTGATTAGATGACTATTGTCCTGTTTGTATTGTATCCATACAGCTGATTGTGAGTAGGTAGGTAGAAGGATCTTAGTATTTTTTGTCATCTAGTGTAGTCATGGCTGAACACATATAATGAAATACATACTTTAAGTCCCTTTTGTTTGCATTGTAATTATGACATTATGGTGATTTGTTAAAATCAGGTATGTTTATTAGGTATGTATTCTGAGAACTGCATCCCATGATAGTACAAGAGTGATACAAGCTTTTGCTGTAAAGGAGGCTCTGAGTCAGGGTTCAGAACCACTGTCGAAACAGAGACTCGGTTGGTGAACTAGAAAAACAGTTCTCTTCATAACCAGTTTTAAAGTTTTACCCAAATCCAGTACAGCAGCCTGATATTGGCAAGAATCTTATCCTGTTATATAAAAGGATTGACAGTGATCTGTGTCCTGATAGGAAGAGTAAGATGTTTAGTGTGTGCGCGTGTGAGTTTACAAGGGAAGGACTGAGGGAACGAAAAGGGTTCAGAGAAACAACCGGAAGAAGGTGGGGTTTGGACAGGTGCTGTCTTTTTCCCCTGTGGCTTATATTTGTGCTGCTAATATTTTCCTTTCAACTGGAAGGCTAGCTGGGAACCGCTCTAAAGGGATGGAATAATTTCAACTTATTTTTATGTAATTTCATGTAAAGAGTCAGCATTTGGACACTTTGGATTAGAGTTCTTATTTAGAAACTATTCTTTGAATTTATAGTTCATTAAAAATTGAAATTAAACTGTTTTAACGAATTCTTAGCTGATAAAACAATTAGAAGAAAGGATACCTTTATGAAGAATGCCATTACTTGGGACGTGGCCTAAGTTTTATGGTCGGGGTTATGCTTGAAAGTCCTGTAGCTTTGTCATCCCTCCCTGTGTTTGGATCGCCTGCCTCTTCCTCCGACGCTGCCCTCGGATCGTCTGTTTAGTCTGTTGCTATAGCAGTCACTACTGTGCGTCCTCATATTTGGCTAGAGAGTCAAACTTGCGCTGTAGGTGACAGACATGGCAATTTTGCCTCAGCAATTAGCCAAACTAAAGGATGACAGGAATGGATGGGAGGGTTGGGACACTCTACCCCCAATTCTGTGTGAGTGTAGCCTCATTTATTACAAACTGAAAGAACAGGAAACCCAAGCTTGGTCATGAAGCCAAATATATAAAGCAGTTATTGACTTTTAGACTCGAGGCCAAGAACTAGCCAGCAGACATCTGATTCATATGCATTGTGTGATGGCGGAGGTAGACTTTATGATTCACATTTTCTCCTCATCAACTGCCAGCTCTCTTTTCTGACTGACTGACTGACCAAAAGTCAAGTACCCTTTGGAGGGTTTTCTGGTGTTTTTAGTCAATCTGTAAATCTCATTACTTTTCTAACAGACTTTCCAGAACTTCTTTTGTATTTACTTTTCCATTATTTTCTGCATAGTTTTCCAGCGGGTACTTTACTTAAGATATTATTTTCAACGTGTGTATGTAGATATGACTCATTTTGCTTAAAAATGTAATTTCAGATACAGATATATAACTGGACTGCTCCATCCTATTGTTTTGATTGTTAATTCTTATTAATAAATATTAATTTGAATTAATAGGAATACTGAAGATGATGAATGGATTCTGTATGATTATGTTGATTATGAATTATATTATACATATTTTTATCCTAATTTTTATATAGAAAAGTGGGTGTAGTATCAGATTAGAAGAATTCAGTAGATTTTAAAAGTAATTATAGGCCCGGGCTGGGTAGCTCAGTTGGTTAGAGCATTGTCCTGATATACAAAGGTTGAGGGTTCAATCCCCTATCAGAGCACATACAAGAAGCAACCAATGAATGCATAAATAAATGGACAACAAATTGATCTCTCTCCCTCCCCCCTCTTTCCCCTCTCTCTAAAACAATAAATGAAAAAGTAATTATAACAATTGTTATAATTAAGTAAATGTCAATTATAGACATGCCAGTTTTTCAAGAAATTTTAGTATGTCCATAGATGTTTGACCTGGTCTCATTTCTGACAACTATATTCAAATCACGGAAAATATGCACATGTCCACTTTTTTAAAAAACATTTCGTGGAGAGAGACTACCATGTCCATCAGTCACTGGTTCCATGCAGAGTTCATTGGCCGGGAGGCCTTCCTTTTATATAACCTGAATTCCTACCACTGCAATGTAATTTCCTCCTGACAGGTTCTAAATGGAGAACATCTGGTCACCATCTTTCTTTCTTTCTTTTACTTTCTTGCCAGAGCCGTTAACAGAAACTTCTTCTCTGACCTCCACTAGCCAAGTCTGACCCTCACATCCCTCTTTAGTTCTGTCTGCAGCGCTTGGGCAGGGAGCACAGGCAGCAGATTCCCTGCTGGCTTTAGCTCCTTGGACTCCTCACTTTTTGACAGTTGCTCGCGGGAGCTGGGCCCACGGATATTCATACCACACCTCAGCCTGCTCCACTTTCTAGACCAAGCAGGACGCTCAGACGGTAGAATAAACAGCCTCAGCTTCCCACGGAGGCTGGTTCTGGGGTTACCCTCCCAGGTCTAGGAGCTGCGGCCTCCTCCCTCCTCAAGGCAGCCCAGTACTCTTAGCTGCCAACTGGACTTGGCCCCTGCTGGCCACTCCCATCCCAGACCACCTGACCAGGTCACGCTTCTCTTTGCTACCGGTTTCCAATTGCAGGCTGTGGGTAACCTTCTTGGAAGCTGTGAATCCCTGAAATTGCCATGAAACAGTCTGTGTTTGTGTTCCTCTGACTGTAGCTTTAGCAGCATCTCAGAGAGGAATATAATGCAACAAAATTTAAAAGCAACTTATTTTTGGAGATGCTTACTGAGAGATGTAAGAGTGCAGTATTCTGATATTGACAGCCAATATAAGAGAAAGTTAAAGAAATCTACCTTGTTCTTGCTTCCATGTGTCCTGTGCCCAGCAGCGGGCATTTCCTTGTCACCCGAGAGCCCGCCTGGGTCCTTCCTGTGTGGGTAACTAGTAGGAATCGGACCTCAGCCCCGTTACCAAGGCCCGGTGGCCGTTGCATATTCTGCCCAGAAGACAGCCGCGAGCTGTCGGTTCCCTAAGTGGCTGGTTCTCTCCCCATAGGGTCCCTCCTGTCTCAGCGTGGAAATGCCATTAGCAACAGAGCAACCTTGACGCTGCTTCCGGGCCTTCCTACTCTGCGTGGCCAGTTCCCAGGGCCAGTGTCTCCCAGTGTCTGACTCCTCACAGGCCACCCTCCTCCAGGTCTAACTTCCTATGCCACCAATTAGCTCGTGAAACTATTGGCCAAGCACAAGGTATCAAATACAAAAATCTGGGTTTCTCCTTAGTCTGTTCTTCTCGTGTCGAGTTTGTTATTATAATCAGGGAAGACAAAAAGAGAATGCTAAAGTATATGGGTAATCATATTCCCTAAATTTACAAGAGGGATTAAAGTCTAAAACTTGGTCCACATTTGGGTAAAACAATTGGAACTGAGGCTGCCTTGGGAAAATGGGGACATACGGTTGCCGTAGTGAAGTAGAACAACCACACTGTTACTGTGTGAGGCTGACATAGCCTTGGACAATTAGACTGGAGTGAAGATTACTATAAGACTCGAGAAATGGAAGATCTTAGAATGCCTTACAGCATTCGTTACATCCTTTCTTCACATGGTGAGACGGAAATTAATGCACGTTTCTTGCTTCTATAACTATTTCCTGGTGCATTTTTCTTTGAACAGCAACTGTTCTGCCACCAAAGGCATTTCTGGGCCAGAATGGACCACAGATTCCTTACAGGTTACTTTTTAAAATATGGTTTTATTGATTTCAGAGAGAGAGAGGAAGGGAGAGTGAGAGACAGAAACATCAGTGAGAGAGAAACATCAACGGGCTGCCTCCTGCACGCCCCCTACCAGGTATTGAACCTGCAACCTGGGCATGTGCCCTGACCGGGAATCAGACCTCGACCTCCAGTGCATGGGATGCTGCTCACCCACTGAGCCAGGCGGCCGTCCATTGCGGATGACTTCTGTCTGCAGTGCTTGGGGCCGGTGCACAGGCAGCAGGTTCCTGATGGCCTCCGCCTGATTGGGTGCCTTCTTTCCAGCTATTGCTCCCGGAGCTTTCCCTCTCTGCTCGGACCTGCTCCCATGGGATGGGTCAGTGGCTGGGTGAGGGTGGAAGGGTCAGGACATGGACTAGGAGACTGGACTGAGAGGGGTCTCGGAGAGCATCTGCTCACGCTGTTCGGCTGAGGGAGTGGGTCAGCCTCGGCAGGGGTGCTCCCTGCCCCTAGGGTAGAGCTGAGGCCAGCACCTGCTCTCCTGGGTCCCGGGTGCAAGCTCTTCTTGTGCCACCATATTGCTCCCTGGGCACGTGGCTCGTGTCTGAGCTCCTGCAGCTGCTTGTCCTTCCTCTTTCAGGTGAAAGGGGTAGAATCCCAATGTGACAGAAATAGCATCCTTCTAACACGAGTCTCCTTCCTATACAGAAACTCAAACAAATCTCACCTTCCTTATAATCTTCGTTTTGAGGACAGGATTTAAATAAGAAACCCCACATCGCTCTCAGCAGTCTTGGGACCACAATTGTTATGCTGAACAAAGACAGGACACTGCTGTTTTCCACGGCATTAGTCATCATCTTCTGTTCCCAGTAAGACAATCAGGTGTCATTAGCTAAGGTGTCTGTTCAGAAAAGGACGGTAATTTAAAATTATAGAGGAAAGCAGCAATGTAAATGAATTATTTAGGATACAGAATTAGGCAGCATAGGGTAATTCTCAGCCCAAACATTTTCGTTTTTATGGACTAGTAGAAGAGAAGGAGATGATCACTGTGTATCTGAAGCTGAAGCTTGTGGTATTGTCTGTTTATTCATAGGAAACTGTACTTCTGCATTGACAGAAACTAGCTTTGTGACAGAAATGACAGTAGTGAATCCAACGGAATTTTACTTTCACAATAAGCTTAAGCACACTTATTTCAGAACTAGAGGCCTGGCCTGCACCCTCTCGCAATCCAGGACCCCTCGGGGAATGTCGGACTGCCGGTTTCGGCCAGATCCCCACAGGCCAGGCCGAAGGACCCCACCGGTGCACGAATTCATGCACCAGGCCTCTAGTATGCATATAAGAGCTTTGGTTAATCTCTTCCCGCCTTCCCCCTTCCCTCTGAGATACATCGGTCTGTTCCATGTTTCCATGCCTGTGCATTGAGGATCTTCCCCCTGGTGATCAGTGTGTGTCATAGCTACCAGTTGAACAGTCGAACAGTTGCTTAGGCTTTTATATATATAGATAAAAAGGATTAGGTGTATTTTAATAAGAGAGTATGATACAGCTAAAAAGGCTTTTCATTGGATAAAATAAAATATACACATCCCCACTAACAGTTATGTTATATTTGGGCCATTTGCTTTTAAAGTATATTCTATGAAAGCTATTTATTGGTGGTAATTGCTTTGGGGGCAGGAGCAGCTATTATGTTATTTTTTTTATTCCCAAGATCTCATCCATTTCTCTACATATCATGTTTAATTGGCAATGATGACATTTATTTCTGTGCCTGTAATAATAAACATGAAATATAAATACAATATAGATATTTTTGCATTTCAAGTTCCAACCCAGAAAGTTAAAATCTGTTTAAAAGTTATATACTAGAATTAAATTTAATTTTATTGAGGCTCAGATCATGTTTTCTATACACTATGAGATAAATGACATCCTAAAATACAACATTAAAATCAAATAATTGAGGGAGCTCACCTACCTTGATGTTTGCATTATTTTTATATTTTAGAACCTCGTGGATTATTTAAGCTTAGAAACATCATATAACAAAAATTAAAATTTTCAGTGTGCATGACAAGAAAATGTTTAATATATAAAAGACATTTTCTAAAAACTGGGGAACCTGCATAAAGATGTCTTTATGTATAAAGATGACTCTTATGCTCCTGTACATAAATTAGCACATGAGATAATCTACTAGAATGATGAATGGATGTAGCATTGGATTCTGGGTGCTTATCCTAAAGAGAAAGTCACACGTGTGAAATAAGGAGTACACACATCACTAATGCAGTATTGGTTGAAATAGAAAGGTTTGCAAGTGGCAAGTTCCAACAGTGGTAGACTGGTTAAATAATGATGGGGCATTAAAAAAAGGAAAAGTATTGAGGACATTCTTGATTTGGAAAGACACCCAAATTGTCCTAGTGACAAACTCCTGGACTAGCCAGCCCGACCCTCCCAGTCGCACTCACTGTGGACAAGTGGGAACCAAGCCAAGGCGAGGGGAACCTCAGTTCTCCCAGGGCAGGCGCTCCCCCCAGGGGGCAGGAAGAGGGATAGGCAGGGCTCCAGTACCCAGTTTCTCCTGTGAAATCCCCCAATCTGGTGAGTCATTTTTCTACCTCAGTGGGAGAAAGGAAGCCATGGGACTACAGCTAGCAGCCCTCATTCCACCAGAAAGAAAACAGCCCCCGAGGAAAACAGTGTCTCTGGAGACACACCCGTCTTCTACTTTCAGTCGTTTTACGTGCAGTCTGTTTAACACGTGCCAAAGAGCAGTAGCTCTCAAATACAGGCTCATTCACTTCATCTGTTTTCACCAGGACCTGCAGAAGCCTTCTTGTTCCCTACAAACGTGAAATAAAAAACTCCTTCGATTTGTCTTTTGGACTTTCTGGACAGGAAGGCCTGGACTGGATGTCAGTCCTCACTGAGTCCTCAGGACCAAGTGCTCCTCTTGGGATATAATAGGCTTGCGACAGACACGTCTGAGTGGATAGTAAATGAATAACAGGTAACTGCTGATGGTCACAGATGTTCTCCAATCACCTGTAAGCCCCACCTCCTTCCCCAGCCCGCCACAGGCTCTGGCTGTTCTACACTGTCAGTGCCTTCACACTCTTTATACTTGAAGGCGTGATGTCCATCTCTTCCCTGTGACAGTCCCACTCATGTCCAGGTGTTCGACTGCCTTTATGAAACATTGTCTGGTTTTCCTCATCAAGATGACTAGTTCCTCCCACTGTCCTCTTAGATGTTTACAGTTCACTCTTTCTGCATTATTCCACTGTACGTTATATTTTCATGGTTATTTTACTCATTAGGTTATACGCTCCTTGAGGGAGCTTACTTTGTTGTATACTAGAGGCCCAGTGCACGAAATTTGTGCACTGGAAGGGGGTGTCCCTCAGCCCGGCCTGTGTCCTCTCGCAGTCCAGGACCCCTTGCTCCTTACCATCTGCCTGCTCGCTGCTCCTTACCTCTCGGCTCACTGCTCCTTAGTGCTGCTTCGGAGGTGGGAGAGGCTCCCGCCATCGCCACTGCACTCGCCAGCCGTGAGCCCAGCTTCTGGCTGAGCAGCGCTCTCCCTGTGGGAACGCACTGACCACCAGGGGGCAGCTCCTGCATTGAGCGTCTGCCTCCTGGTGGCCAGTGCGCATCATAGCAACCGGTCGTTCTGGTCGTTCTACTATAATGATCGCTTAGGCTTTTATTATATAGATAGTGCCTAGCATGCGAACCAACCTATAACAAGAATTAATAAATGTTTATCAAATTGAATCATGTCCAAATTTAAAAAATAAAGTATTTATTTATATGGCAGTGACTATTTTGATGTACAAAGAATTATATCATGAGCAATATAATTTGGATTGTTTTGTTAGAAAATTGGCATTTTTCATACATTTTATTCAACTAATAGAGGGTCTCAGGACAAACTTTCACCATCAAAGAGATTCGGGGAGTTGGGGTTAGGGAAAGGTAAACGTACAGACGGCATTAAAATTACCCAATAAATTTTATTGCACATTGGAAAGAATGTTGAGTGTTTTAGTAATTAATTGGGTAATTCAAGTTTTTGACTTTCATGAAATTTATATTTGGACTAGATTTTTAATATGTTTGGATTTTGTTTATTTTTAAATTAACTTAATCACATTCTCTTAATCAACATTCGGAATTTATTTTTGGATTCTGAGACTCACATCAACCCAAGTCCTTGGATCGGAGGCACACGCTTCTCCTACGTGGGAAAGACCCCGGCCGGCCTGCTTTCTGATGAGCGGAAGGGAGAGTGAGACTTTGATTTTGCCTGTGACTTCGGGCTACCCCTGGGGAAGGAGTGGGTGATGGAGTGTGCAGACACTTTCTTTGTGTATTTGATGAATAGACAGGACAACTGTTTGCAGGTGGCAGGATAGCATCTCTGAGATTGAGAGTGATTATGGTGTCTGGAGTGACAGGTGTGCCGGATGCATTCAGATGGTAGGAGTGCTGCCGCCAGGTTGAGCAAGAGCCGGTGAGGTGCTTTACTGCCCACGCTGGCCCAGGTTCGCGTTTTTCCTGGCCGCCCTCAGCAGCACGGTCTTCTGCTGCAGTGGAATACTGGCCTTAGGCTCGGTGACTGAGGGGCAGAGGCACGCTGACTGGTGTGATGTCAGAGGGCATGTTCTGCATGCGGCCGGAGTGGCAGCGGCCAGTGGGGAGTGCTGGGGGCAGGGGAGCACGGCCCGAAGGCCAGGAGGTGGCTGTGGAGGTAGTCAGCCCGGGCAGTGCTGAGGCAGGCCTCCTCCTTTCCTGCCCCGACTTGGAAACTGGGTGCACGTGTGTTTGGCTGGCTGCCCTCCCAAGACCTGTCGAGCCGGCTCCAGGTCTCCTAGTGAGCTCACTGGCCAGAGCAGCCTTGAGTATCTAAGCTCAGCCCAGGCCAGCCAATACTTACACCCCTCATCGCTGCTGCTGGTGAAGCATTCGATGCCCGCCTACACAGTGAGTGTCCCGGGACCAGGCAGGACCAATAGCTGTCATCTCCGTGAAATTATTGCACAGCATGTGCTTCAAAGGGAAAATTATCTTAATTAAGAAGATTTCAGTTTTACTTTCGGGCAAGCTTTTGTGAGAAGAATGAAATACTGAGGGCAATCAGCGGAGGACCTGTCTGTGTAAACTCAGGCTCCTTAATGAGCACCTTCCGGGTTGTGTCCGGGCCACAGGCTCCAGGATGATGAGACGGTATCTGCCCCCTGACCCGCGGCCGATTGGTGGCAACTCTGACATGTTTCTCAGGAGTGGGATTTCCACTGCATTCGCTCCACCACGTTGCTCAGCTGTCACCGTCGCTTCTCATACTCTAACACAGGGGTCCTGGAGATTCTTTAAAAACATCGGTTTGTTTTAGAGGCAGAATCAGACAGTAGAGAGCTTGTCTCTGCTTAGGTCACAGGTGAATCCTGGGTGTGGAGCACGCTGCTGGTAGCAGAGTAGGTGCTCTGTAGATATTTGTTGAACGAATGGATAACTAGAGCACCTTTTGATGATTGGTGCATATACATTCTCATTCTCTCGTTCTCTGTTTTGTTCTCTCTTCCTCTCTCACACACATGTGCTCTTTCCTTTTCATACATTCTGACCTCTTTCATCACTTACTAATATAGGGTCATTTTCCAGTTTTATTATTACTATTATTATTCACATTCAACAAATATTTCTTAATTATTTGTTGTGTTCCAAGATGAATTTGAGAGTTCCCCCACACTTGGTTACACGTACTTCTCACAAGAACCTGATGGGGTAGGAGCCAATGTTCATGTTTTACTAATGATTGATGCCCAGAACTCATACCATTAAATAGAGTGGATTTCTGGCTTTAAGAGTCAATCTCTTTGCACCAAAGCAATTGAACAATTAATACTGTGATTTCTTTTTGGTCTCTGACTAAACAGTGGTGGCTGACTTAGCTGCCTTTCTTTAAATAAAAATTTCAGGAGGTAGAGCGATCGCTCTAGAGGGGAGCAGGGTTGAGGGCAGGTTTCTTTTCTCCAAGGAAGTGGAGGTGCAAATACACTCTAGTGTTGCGTGGAGGAAGAGGTACTTACTGTGTGGAAGTGTGAGGACAGTCACACATCAGGCTCATCTGAAGGGCGTGGTAGGGGATGGAACTACGCCCTGAGGTGGAACGTTCAGTCAGGCTTGGGAACGAAGCAGGATGCGTCTTCTATCAGTGACGAAAGAAGTAGAGGAAATAGACTCTGAGATGAAATGTCACGTAGGGGAGGGAAGGAGGTTGCACAAAATATCAGCAAACGTAGCCACTTTGTTAAAGATTCTAGCTGAAGTGACTCCAAATTGGTTGGACTCAGAAAAGTGGGGGCCACCGGCTAAAATGATCGTCTCTGGGAATGCACAGAGCCTGGCTACCCTCCGCGGCTTGGTGAAGAGTGTGGGATATGAAGTCAGACTGCCCGGGGTTCAGCCATGGCTCTTCCCTGCACCAGCTGCGTGACCTGGCACGTTCCTTCACCTGCGCTCAGGCCTGGTCTGTAAGCTGGGATGATCGAGCACCAGCCTCCGAGGCTTCTGTGTGCATCCTGGGAGCTCACATGTGTGGAGCTGTGGGAACTGCACTCTGTAAACACGGAGCCGTGGACTAAGGGGGGGCTGCTGCTGTGTGCGGCGGCTCCCTCGCACCTGAGGGGTCTTGAATGTTGCTCCTTCCTGTCATGCCGCAGCTATTTTCCTGGGACGCTGTGGCTTAGCTGCAGACCGGAGCGACGCGTGCTCTCCTTCCTTCCACTTCCTTAGCCACCCCTGCACCCGGGACGGCACAGGGATGACGACACGGGCCGTGCTCCAGCCGCGGTCTGTGATTGCGCGCTTCCTTTAACTGAATTGTTTCATTTTTAATTAAATGATTACACATACTCCATTGAGGGGATGGTAGAAAAGGGGACTACTTTAAAAGCTTACTTTGGAACTCTGGAATAAAAGGACAAAGGCAATTTATTATCAAGTGTGCTAAACTCACCTAATGAGCTCTGGACTGCTTTTCGATAAAGAGACTTTGGATCCTGAATAGGAAACTATAACCAATCTACTCCCTGTTCATAAATTAGTCAGTTGCTGGAGTTTGGCCATAACATACATAGTGAACCTTTTAACTTCAAGGCCAACTGGAGAGAGGATGTAGGCTTTGCAATAATGAGAGGTTCATTGCTTAAAACTGCCGCCTTCTTTTAATGTGGCAAGTGGACAGTTTGGCTATTTTGGTATATAATTGCAATTAGTGATAATGGTGTCAAGTTCAACAGCCAACTGAGAGAAGTTTAGCAAAGGGAAAAATGATCAGAGATATTTGTCTATCCTATATATTGCTAAATTTATTCCCTGAAAATTTATGTTAATAAAATCTTTTTTTAGTATGCCAAAGAAAACTACGGAATTGGCTCTCCCTGTGACAAATGGTTTAAAAAATCCATTGCAGAATTTTGAGTTAAGCCTACTCATGCTCTTCTCCCCCAAATCTTTTGAAATGCTGTAACAGCCTTCTTTTTAGTGAAATCATCTTTTAATCTACCCACCAAAATAGCTTTAATGTTACTTTAAGGCTATTTTAATGATGTAGAAACATAGCTTGGCCAAGAATAAAATGAACATATTATGCAAAATCACCAGATATGCCCAGAAATTTGAATTATTACTCAATCATAAGAATTCCTCAGAAATTCTTGTAGAACAATACTGGATCATGAATTCATCTATTTTCTCGAGCAAGGGTTAGTTTCAAGGCTATAGTAGAAATTAAAAATATAGGAAGGACGAGTAAAATTATTAGGGTTAATTGAAAAAAAGTACAGATTATACTAGCAGAAAACTTGAAAATTTTTAATATATTACATGAATGTGTAGCTATATGGAGTTTTATAGAGACTCAAAATCATGATAAAATATATTTACTAAAAGTCATTTTCTTTATTAATGTTTGTATAATACATATCAATAATTCTTTTTTTGTCTTCTTTTAAATTATTTTTCTTTCAGGAAAAGTACATGCAAAATAAACATCCATTTATACGGAGTTGTTCTTCCACTAATGTCAGCCCTCACTGCCAAATACTTTTGAAATAGTTTAGAATATGCTTCACCATCAACATCTGTTTCTTCTCAATTTCTAAAACATGGCAAATGCTGAAGATAAGGGAAACTTCTTAGAAATGCCAGACTCCATTGTACAAACATAAACTGTGACATACACAGCTATATCTCGAGAGTGAAAACTCCAAACTTCTGACATTGATAAAAGCACATGCTATTAGGAGAGAAACTGGCCTTTTGTAGATTAAATACATAGATTTCCCTTTTGTAATATTTTGGAACTAATAGAAAAGGCAAAATGTTATGCATATGATTCTGTTCATGATGTGTGTTGCTGAGCCTATCTTTGTCTTAGATTTTTCCTCCACAGATTTATCGACTGATTAATTGATCCATGAATCCCCATTGTGTTAATGATATTGATTGATCCATGAGCCCCCATTGTGTGTTAATATTAGTTCATCCATGAGCCCCCATTGTGTGCTAATGATATTAGTTCATCCATGACCCCCATTGTGTGTTAGTGATATTAGTGTGTTATGTCAGATATTGAGTGCGCTGGGGAGCTACCAGGAAGCTTCCTCGGAGAACCTGGGGATGAAGGGGGTGTCCTCTGGAAGTTGTGTTATGAAAACAACGCCTAATGGTTCAGGAAGGAGACCTACAAAGCTGTCGTAAGGCACGGGGCCCGCTGGGCGGACAGGACCAGTGAACCCAGATAAGCCCGTCCCGGGGCACTGGTTGGGGGAAGCTCAGAAAGCAGAAAGGCGAGTGAAGCATAACACGGGTAAGCCCTGCGTGGAAGCCAGAGCTCATCGGAAGTTAGCTCCTGGCTTAAGCACCCCTCACCCTGTGGGTGAAGCTGTCTGACATCTCCTCGAAGGTGCTTCTTTTATGATCCGAAGGCTGGAGTTTGGCCGCAGATGTGATTCACTTGGCTTGCTGAGAGTTGTTTTTAAAAACATTTCATTAGTTTCATAGCACTGCTGAACAGTAAATCACACATTTAGTGCTTAAAGCAGCACGTGTTTATTCTTTCACATTCATGGAGCTCAGGAGTCTGCAGTGGATCTTCGGGGGACAGTGTGGGCAGCCTGCACTCCTTTGGGAGGTCTCAGGGGACAATCCGTGTCCTGTCTTCTGCCCCTGTGGGAGGCCGCCCCATTCCTCTTCTGTGCTCCTCTTCCATCTTTAAAGCTACACATATGGACTCTTCAGATCTCTCTCTGACTCTGCCTTGCTTCTGTCATCACCTCTCCCTCTGCCTCCTGATCCCCTTGAGGGCTTTGGTGGTTAAACGGGGCCCACACGGGTCATCTCACCTTTAACCGAATCACATCGGCCAGGTCTTTTTCTGCCAGGGAAGGTTCCATAGTCACAGGTTCCCAGAAGTAGGATAAGACGTGGGTGTCTTTGGGAGGCCATTATTTTATTACAGTTTTCAACATTTGTAAATCTGAAGGTAAACATTAAAACAGGGGTCCTCAAACTTTTTAAACAGGGGGCCAGTTCACTGTCCCTCAGACCGTTGGAGGGCCGGACTATAGTTTAAAAAAAAACTATGAACAAATTCCTATGTACACTGCACATATCTTATTTTGAAGTAAAAAAAAACAAAACGGGAACAAATACAATATTTGTATTTGCATGTGGCCCGCGGGCCGTAGTTTGAGGACCCCTTAAAATGTGAAGTGCTAGAGTGTCTTAAAAAATTAGAAGATCTGTCATCACTGGGTCTATACTCCGTCATGTGAGTGATGGGCTAGTGTGCGTATCTGCTAGCTCTTTTGTTAAGGGCTTGTGGCTCTTCGGGTCACCAAAATCTTCATTTGGGATTTCTTTGTTAATTGGTATTTTCTGCCTGGCCTCTGAAGCATTTGAAATTTTGTTCTCTGTGGTAAAAGGAGGCATCATGTTCTTTTCATTAGTAAATATTTAAGTTTTCTAAGAATTTACCTTATTTTAAAAGTGATTTCTGATTCTGTTTTGGTTTCTCATATATATTTTCCAAGTGTGAAATACAAATGTTCTATATCTGCTTAGAATTTATTTCTCATGAAAGTTTATCCATTTGAACTTTGAATGTATAATTCAGGCTCATGAATCATTTTTTTAAATTAAATTTATTGGGATGACATTGGTTAATAAAATGATATGGGTTCCAAGTGTACAATTGTCTGATACAAATGTAGGGGTGACATCCAGTCCCCGAGGATGCAGAATGTAGGCTCCGTTCCTGGCCAGTGATGAGCCCACCCCGGTGTGCTGCTCAGTGAGGCCCTGGGAGATGTGGAACTGGCCACTCCTTTCTGTTCCTAAATGTCAGCATGTTTATAACAGGCAGCGGGAGGGATTCATAGTGTTGGAGCAATTCAAATTCTCAACAGCAGGGAAAAAATATAAGTGGAAATATTCTGAAAATTACAGTGAACTTTATTATATGCATATATATTTCAACTCTTAATGGGGAAGATAATAAGTCACAAATAAGCATATTTTATTCCTGTATTATGCTATATTTCAATAAAAATCTTACTAATAAACACTTTTTAATCTAAAAATAGAATAAAGACTCCTGTACATAACTAGGCAGAAGAAACAGGTTATTTAGAAAGCAAATAAAAGAGTTTTTTTTCTGAGACTACTTCTGTATTTCATATATGTGTGTGTGTATATATATATATATATATATACACACTAATAAAAGACAAATATGCAAATTGACCATACCTTGCTATGCCTTAAGCCACGCCCACCAGTCAATCAGAGCAACTAGATGCAAATTAACCCAACCAAGATGGCGGCTGGCAGCCACGGAGCTGGAGCAAGCAGGAGGCTTGGTTCCCCCAATGATGGAGGAAGCCAAGCTTCCCGGCTGGCTGCTGCCTCCTCTCAAGGCAACAAAGTTTCAATTATAGAAGGTAAATAAACCCCAGATACCTGCTTCCAGTCGCCATGGCCACGGAGCTGGAGTGAATAAAACATAAAACAAAAAAAGGAAAGGCTGGGAGCTTTGGTCGCCGGGGGGCTTGGTCAGTCTGAAAACAGCCATCAGCCCCTCACCCAGGCTGGCCAGGCACCCCAGTGGGGACCCCCACCCTGAAGGGGGTTTGGGCAACCTGAAAACGGCCCTCAGACCCTCACCCAGGCTGGCCAGGCACCCCAGTGGGGACCCCCACCCTGAAGGGGGTTTGGGCAACCTGAAAACGGCCCTCAGACCCTCACCCAGGCTGGCCAGGCACCCCAGTGGGGACCCCCACCCTGAAGGGGGTTTGGGCAACCTGAAAACGGCCCTCAGACCCTCACCCAGGCTGGCCAGGCACCCCAGTGGGGACCCCCACCCTGAAGGGGGTTTGGGCAACCTGAAAACGGCCCTCAGACCCTCACCCAGGCTGGCCAGGCACCCCAGTGGGGACCCCCACCCTGAAGGGGGTTTGGGCAACCTGAAAACGGCCCTCAGACCCTCACCCAGGCTGGCCAGGCACCCCAGTGGGGACCCCCACCCTGAAGGGGGTTTGGGCAACCTGAAAACAGCGGTGGTGGTGGGAGCCTCTCCTGCCTCCTCAGCAGCACTAAGGATGTCCGACTGCAGCTTAGGTCTGCTCCCTGCTGGCAAGTGGACATCCCCCGAGGGCTGCCGGGCTGCCAGAGGGATGTCTGACTGCCAGCTTGGGCCCGATCCCCCAGGGAGCGGGCCTAAGCCTGCAGGTGGACATCCTCCGAGGGGTCCCATACTGCAAGAGGGCATAGGCTGGGCTGAGGGACCCCAACGAGTGCACAAATTTTTGTGCACTGGGCCTCTAGTATATATATAAAGGCCTAAGTGACTGGCCGACTGGCTGACTGGCCGGTAGCTATGATACGCACTGACCACCAGGGGGCTGATGCTCAATGCAGGAGTGGAAACCACAGGCATGGAAACATGGAACAGACTGATGAATCTCAGAGGGAAGGAGGGAGGGGGGAGCGTGGGAAGAGATTAACCAAAGATCTTATATGCATACTAGAGGCCCAGTGCACGCATTCATGCACCAGTGGGGTCCCTTGGCTTGGCCTGTGGGGATCGGGCCAAAACTGGGGGTCCCTTGGCCTGGCCTGCAGGGATCAGAACAAAACTGGCTCTCAGACATCCCCCGAGGGGTCCCGGATTGTGAGAGGGCATACGCCAGGCCAAGGGATCCCACTGGTGCACGAATCTGTGCACTGGGCCTCTAGTGTTAAAATAAAACAATAAAAATATGTACACTTTAGTACATATTTTTTATGCAAGATATTCTGTTGAATTATATTCTACTAGAGACCCGATGCATGAAATTTGTGCAAGCGACTCAGCCTTCGCAGCCCCGGCCCTCGCAGCCCTGGCTGCCTCGATCCTCGCAGCCCCAGCTTCGTCTGGAAGGTTGTCCGGACGGTCGTTCTGTTGTTCGTTCTAGTTAGCATGTTAGCTTTTTATTAGATAGGATTTCTCTGCACTGAGCAGTGTGGTAGCCACTTATGCCTACTGAGCACTTGAAATATGGCAATTACAAATTTATATATGCTATATGCAAATGTATGCTATAGCTATATGTGATGAGTGTAAAATATACACTGTATCTTGAAGACATTGTATAAGAAGAATGAAATATTTCATTAATATTTTTATATTGTGTACATGTTGAAATAACAATGCATTATTGAATATACTAGAGGCCCGATGCATGAAAATTCATGCAAGAGTAGGCCTTCCTTCCCCCGGCTGCCGGCACCGGCTTCCCTCCAGCACCTGGGACCTGAGCTGCTTCTCTCTTCTGGCTGCCTGCAGGCACCTGGGACCCTGGCCATCTTCCCTCCAGCCCCGGCTTTGTCAGGAAGGATGTCCCGAATGACGTCTGGAAGATATCTGGTCTAATTAGCATGTTACCCTTTTATTATTATAGATTGGGTAAAGCATAATATATTGTTTGAATTAATATTATTTTTTCCTTTTAAATATGTTTTCTAGAAATTTTTAAACTAATATGTGGTTCATTTCTATTTCTATTATAGCACTAATATAGAGGATGTCATTAATTTCTTACATCAATCCTGAGAGTTAAGTAATAGTTCCATTTTGTAGATGAGAACATTGAGTTTAGAGTCAGAAGAAAAGTTTGTTATCTGTAAATGTCACATAGCAGTCATTAGAGAGCTAAAGGGAAATGTACGTATGACTGTAGGTCCCGTGTTGCTAATGTTCTACTCTTATAAGACCGAGAGCACTGTGTGTGGCTTAAAGAATCCCTATCTGACTAAGCTACTTTTCCCAGGTAAACGCAGCCAACACTTCCCTATGTATCAGACTCAGGAAATACATTACTAGCTTATCTGCCTTACCCAGAGCTCCTCCTAAATATTCAATTCACCAACTTAGGGAAAAAACTGAAGATAAAGAATCTGTGAGTGGGGGAATTCATGGTGTTGAAGGGATGGCTGTGGGTTTTGAATCTATTTAAACATAGAATTGAGTCTAATTATCATCAGAAGTAAAATTTGAATAATGTATACTATAATTTCTTGAATAAAATATAGGTTTTAAATGAAATTTTAAATGTAACGTAGTGATTTCAAAATCCCAGAGCATACCAGCCAAAGCTAGGGTGTGTGTAGGGAAGTGGGGCAGGGTTGAGGAAGTCTGTAGTTCAATAATTTCTTCATATTTCTTAGGAGGAATTTGACATGATTCATTCCTCCACTTGATAAGCTGAAAACTATATGCTGAACCACAGTGCTTATTTTTATATCTTTTAATGAGAGGGGAAGGAGGGTGGGAGAGGGCAATGGGGAAAAAAGAGGGGGGACTTTCAACAATAAATATTTATTATAAAAAATAAGCACTGTGGAATTAAAAACTTACAGTATACTGAGAGTAGATATCATTGAAAATATAGACAAAATAAAAGATAGAAAACAAAGCAAAGAAGCAGAAATAAAATAGAATCTTTAAATTAAGGTGACTGAGAGATAAAACGCAGTTATTTTAATCATAAAAGAAAATGAAATAAAGTTAATTTAAAAGAATTGAGTTGAAAGAAAAAGTTCAGAGCAGAAATATAAAACAGACACGTTTACGCTTGGCCTGCTTTCTGAAAGTCAGAGTGAAGCTGCAGTACAAGCTCTGTTTAGTGACCCCAGGCGTCTCAGGTCATGTGCCTCCCTCGCACCTGCTAGGAGAGGTGTCAGGGTGTCCAGTCCTGTCGAGTGTTTAATATGTTTATATGCATTGACACGCAGCACTGTATGAATTCGAAATGTTAGTGGCTCATTTTTAATTATCTGTTTATTTCAACTTGTGGCTCCAGGTAGCTTTGCCTTAGAATGAAATAACTTTATTCTTAAATGGAAGCATTGAAAACACTGTTTAGGGTCCTGGCTCCCAGCCTCCAATTACCAGAGGAAGGCACAGGTCCCAGCAGGAAAGCAGCCGTTTGTGCGCGCAGTGTAATCACAGGGAGGCCCGTGGTTCCCACACGCTGCTTTCCACTGCAGTTTTCTTGCTTTGTTTTGAGAAAAGTTTGAAATAGCAAATTCATTGTCCCAGGGCTCTAGCTGCTCATCCTCTTACATTTTATTACTCATCAGTGTTCCAGGCCAGGCAGGCTGAGGCATAGCTGTCTCGGGGGTAGGTGGGGGTGGGTAGTGGGACAGTAGGACCATTGCTATCAGATGCGGCCACCCTCTCTTTAGGAACGCCTGCCGTCTGTCTCCCACCTGGACTCCTTTGTGGAGAGGTAGTTTTCCTCGGCTGCAGGCGCAAATCCTGTGCCCACTGTCAGCTCTCAGCCAGCTTCTCTCTCCCACTTTACTTCATGGTGAGGGCTCCTGTCCTCCACAGGAAGGGCATCATTCATCCTCTCAGGGTGTTGCTGTGGACACGTATGGGCGAAGGTGCAGTTTTCTCTGGAGTTAAGGGCGTCTGGCTACATAAGCATACAATATCACATATCTATAATAATAAAAGTGTAATATGCAAATTGACCGAACGGCCGAACAGTGGAATGACCATCCGGACAACCTTCCGGACAAAGCCGGGGCTGTGAGGGCTGAGGCAGCCAGGGCTGCAAGGGCCGAGCCCCTTGCATGATTTCGTGAATCGGGCCTCTAGTATTGCATATAATGTTCATAGGATTTTAGGTTTTATTATGTTGATGAACCCATCCCGTGTTGGTATACTTGGGTGGTGGTGGGTTGGCTACCAGGCATATGAATACTCTGCTATGAGTACTCTGGTCTTCGGTGAGCACACGCATATC
Source organism: Myotis brandtii (assembly GCF_000412655.1). Classification (NCBI taxonomy): domain Eukaryota; kingdom Metazoa; phylum Chordata; class Mammalia; order Chiroptera; family Vespertilionidae; genus Myotis; species Myotis brandtii. Next base: position 599,493 of record NW_005358520.1, on the reverse strand, counting down.
CCTTACACCCCATTAGCTTTTCCTCGATTGCCTGGCTGACTTCCAACCTTGTGACAGCACAGCTGGGTCTAGTGCGCACAGCGATTCAAGAGATCATCTGAATCTGGGGAGAGGGGGAGGGTCTACGGGTTAGGCAATGTAGGCCGGACTGGCTACATGCATGGAATACTGTTGGGACATACAGTTCGTTACACCGAACCTGTGCATGACATGGTTTGGGAGGAAAACACTTTAAATCTGGGTGAGAGAGGTGGTCTTCCAGGATGGCTCCCCTTCACTTAGTAGTTCTTTGGGCAGAGGTTTCTTGTGTGCTGTCATTTGGAGAAATTTATTTTCCAGTAAACACCAGATAGTAAGATATTTTAGTACAAAACTAATTTATAGAGCTGGGCTATATAAAGTCAGCTGGGCTGCCTTGGAGAAAACCCAGATGTTTGAGCTTTTTGACTGAAATGAAGGATCTGTTTACTTAGAGTCCTTGCCTGTTATCCACGAGTTTGCTGACATTCATCCTGGGAATCCGAGTGCTCAGTAAATGAGAATTCCTCAGCCTAGACCAGTGGTCTGCAAACTGCGGCTCGTGAGCCACATGCGGCTCTTTGGCCCCTTGAGTGTGGCTCTTCCACAAAATACTGACTTCTGCGCATGGGCC
>NW_005358520.1:587466-598761 GCF_000412655.1 Myotis brandtii | reverse complement strand
GCTCTTTGGCCCCTTGAGTGTGGCTCTTCCACAAAATACTGACTTCTGCACATGGGCCATGAAGTTTCAGTCACACTGTACGTGCGTGCCCACATGTGGTATTTTGTGGAAGAGCCACACTCAAGGGGCCAAAGAGCTGCATGTGGCTCGCGAGCCGCAGTTTGCCGACCACTGGCCTAGAGCCACCCCCGTGAAGCAGCCTCAGGCCAGGGCTGACTCACTGCGGCCGGGATCTGGTCTCCACATGCTCCGTGCGGCTGGGCCCTGCTCTGTGGCAGAGCTGAGCGTGGGATTCTGGGAGGCTCTCTGCTGGGCATCGGTGATTTCCTTTCTGAAACTACAAACACGACTGCCCCTTCTGAAGAGGAAAGCAGGCGGGTTTGCCTTGGCCAGCGTCCAGTGGCCCAAAGTCAAGACCGTAAGTGGTTTTTCCAGTGCCCAGTCTCGGTTCTCTGAGGACCCGTCTGCCTGGTGGCCTGAGAAGGAAGTGACCCAGTCATTTCTGCTCTGGCATTTGCTCGCGCACAGATGTTTCTCTCGATTCTGGAGAACAAACCTGAGCTGGCACTTTTCCTGGAGAGGAGGCTGCAGCTGGTCTAGGAGATCTGACGTCAATTTTGCTGACCTGGAAGTATTAGAGAGTAAATTATGAAAAAAATCACACTTGGAAATATTTTTATCCATTGAACGTTCCTTATCTGTGTTACATAATAGTGTTTCTAATGCTATTTCTAACATTTAAAAAAGTTTGAAATTCATAGGTGTCTGTTCCAAAGTTTCTTAATATGTGGACCATAGCCCCCGCCTGTTAATTCTGAATCTCTGGGAAAGAGGCTTAAGAACTTCCATTTCATCAGTCATTTTAGATGACTGATGGACACCACCGTTTGTGGTCATTGGGCTTTCACTCTAAAACACACTTAGCTGGATTTACTCTGCTGTTCGAATCTATTTGAGAATAAGAGCAAACAGTAATGCAGCAAAGTGCTAGTGATGTGCCGGATCAGTTGAACTAGGGTGGCGTTATATTAAATGCTTAATTCCAGTAATGCTCTAGAAATTAGAGGCTGCAACTCAGAATGGACTCAGGCTATGGTGTGAATGTCTCATGAACAGGCTCATATTTCAGAAGCTAAATGCCCTTCAGCTTCCGTCTGAATAGATCCGCATTGTAGAATATTCCAGCTGTAGACACTGAAGTGGTAGTGGGGTGCTAGCATTCTTAGTTTGTCAAATTTCAGGGCAACGTTTATACTGTTGCCAGGCACTGTCTACCCTGCTCCCAGGGAGGAGCAGAGGGGAAGGCAGAGGATGAGACCGTGAACGGGTTTCTTGTGGGAGCTGCTCTACTGGAATGGGGAAGCCCCACCTACAAGAGTCCAGAGCTGCTCCCGTTTAAGCTTCATGTGCTGCCCTCCTTTTTCCACCTAAAAATGTCAGCACATCTAATTCCATTTCGTGAATGAATACCTTTTGGTGAAGCAGGTGTCATGTTTGAATATAGGCTTCCTTACCAAACATGTGCCTCCAGTGTTATTGGGAGCATGACTACTTCCCTTCCTGTTGGCATTTCTTCTCACGCTCTCACCCTTGTACCTGAGGATTCGAGTTCCTGGGTCTTAGCGAAGGACAAGGTCTTCATATCCTGATCAGAAAAATAGAAACCAAGTTCTATCACTATCGCACGATACTATTCTCCAGGTCTTTTGCCATTTGAAAAAAAATCCTTATAACTTTTCTAAACTTTTCTCAGCTATTTAAGATAACCTTTAGACTGCAACAAAAACATGACAATAACCGGTTTAATCATCCACAAGCAGGTTGAGCTTTAGGCTAGTGAACGATGTATTTATTTTTCATAATGTGGATTGTTTAGAGTATGACAGGTACGTGGTCATCTCTATTTTAATGTCTGCTGAGCTACAGTGAACAGCACTCGGCCTTTGCTAGTTATGTGCATGTGAACTTAAGGACATTATGTTTTTAGTCATGATTCTAGAAAGGTTACAGACTTAGCCCTTCATTCATTCAGCAACTTACTTTCCAGCACCGATTGGGGGTTAGCCGCTTTTCTTCGTAGCAGGCACGCAACGGAGAACAAAGCTGATGAAACATACAGCTGCTGCTGTAGAGGGAGGCGGCAGGCAATGAAAAGAACAAACGTGAGGAGTAAGTTAGAAAGGAAGAAGTGACGTGTGAGAAGAGCAGGGTCAGAGGGGCGGGGAGCGCTCCCATGCGGTGGTCTTGCTTGCGCACCAGAGAGCATCAGACATGACCCACGGGACGCCAGCCTGTGTGCGCGGAGCCGGTCCCCTTCTCACTGCAGCTGCCGGTGGTGCATTTCCGGTTCATAACCAAGAGGACGGATGTGTTTCCGGAATCCCTGAAATTCAGGATCTTCCTGAAATACTTCCTTCTCTGACACAGTGTAAGTGAAATTCGGTTTCAGAAGACAGAAGCTAAAAATGCTCGTGGTTTTGGCTGATGTGGGAGAGATGGTGCCTTAGCACTCAGAAACTCAGCGCTTGTCTTTTTCCTGTGATGCACTGGGTTGTTGTTAAAGCTGCCAACTTACAATACAATCGAAACAAAGTGGAAGGCATAATTTTCATATAACTTCGAGATTTTTCACTAAGGAATTTTCTCACTAAGAAACGGCATGACTGGAAAATGGCGGAGACTCCCTGGGAACCTGTCCTTACTCGTAATGCAGAAGGAAAACATCGGGCAACTCAAGTTATCTTCCAAGTCTTGCGATGAGATTTCCACATAGCCTGCAGTGCGTGGGCCTGGTGCGTGGGCCTGGGTCCGTGGGCCTGGAGTGTGTGGGCCTGGATCTGTGGGGCCTGCAGTGCGTGGGCCTGCAGTGCGTGGGCCTGGATCCGTGGGGCCTGCAGTGCATGGGCCTGCAGTGCGTGGGCCTGGGTCCGTGGGACGGGGGCGCGGCTGCCTGGGCCTCCTCAGGATGGCCTTGTTGCCCATCTGCCAGCCCTGCAGGGTGGGCCTTGCTGCAGAGCTTCACTCCCGGAGGCCACCCCCGGCTGCAGCTGAAGCCAGGGCAGCCGGCAGGCGTGAAGGCTTGCAGCTCAGCCCACACGGCCTGTAGCGGCCATGTGTGTTTCATAAGAACCAGATCCACCATTTGCAGGATTCAGTGCAAAGTGAAATGTGGACCCCGCCCTTTTAAACTTCTTAAGAATCCTGAGATGCGGCAGAGAACCGAGTGTGGGCCCTTCTGAGGGAGGGCTGTCCGGAGCCCACGCTGGCTCCCAGAGCCCCCGGGCCTGGCCCGTGTTGTCTGTTGCTGTGGCAGGTCAGCCCCATTCCCAGGCCGTTCTCGGGCCTACTCGTTGTGTAGCCATGCAAGTTGCTTACTTTTTAAAACATCTCAAATACTTGATAATCAAAAGGTTAAACTACATACTTCCCAGGTTTACTTATAGCTCGAAATACCACGACATCACCAATTCTGGTACCTTTCATTCTGTTCTTTCTAAGTTACATTTAAATGTGTTATCATTTCCATCTTCCCACCATGACTATGATGATTTTATTCGTCCACTTCATTTTTGCCCTCACATAGGAATGCTTTCAGATTCTGTGGGGCCTGACACTTATTCAAGAGGTTTTATATAAGAAAAAGAGTGAAATTACAAATACAAATTTGCTATGAGAGTTAATATTTACTTAGAATAAAAAAAAAGAAATAATAGATTTGAATATAAGAACCTGACAAATGCCATAACTGAATTTTAGCCAGTCTTTTTTAAGTTAATGTTTTTGGCTTCTACCAGAATCCTTCCTTTCTGTTGTATTTGAATTTTGGTATTGAAAAGCACAACTAATCTAAAAGTGAGGCCTAAAGAAGAGGAATAAGTGTCACTGAAATGGCCGTTCCTTTGTATTAAGCTCTACAATTGTACTAAACATACTGATTTTACATGCACAATAGTTTTGTTACTTTTCCAAGCAATTTTGCTGCATTGGTGAAATTTCACATTTTGTTTGCTTTGAAAGAACCAGACTGGCAAAATGAGATAAAACAGATACACTAAAATATAATCCAATACATTGAAATGTATAAAATTAGCATTTTTATACCCTGAAATACCACACATATCTGTGTGTGTGTGCGCGCACACACACATACACACACATAAATGTATTATTGATTTCAGAGAGGAAGGAAGAGGGGGAGAGAGATAGAAACATCAATGATGAGAGAGAATCACTGATTGGCTGCCTCCTGCATGCCTCACACTGGGAATGAGTCTGTAACCTGGGCATGTGCCCTGACCTGGAATCCAACCGTGACCTCCTGGTTCATAGGTCAACACTTAACCACTGAGCCACACCAGCTGAGCTGCCCTGCCATACTTTTTCTGCAGGTTGCATCCTCTTAACAGAGGTAACTGATAATTCTACTTCTGTGCTTCTCACCAAGAACCAGAAGAATGTGTGTGCAGGTTTGTGATTACACGCACGGAACTATCGGACACGTTGCTGCTTGGAGAGACTTCCCGTTTGCCTTTTCCGGTTGCAGACCTTTCAAATCTTATTTCTTCTCCGTTACCAACATATTTTTATTACAATGACCAGCGGGCCTGTTCATGTCCATGTACTAGTATGCGTTCCAGCCCTGAGCCTTTGCTGCGGGGCCGGTCGGCACAATGGGCAGGAGTATTTCAGAAGCCAGTCCTCCGCGGGCCTGCTAGCGGTGTCTCCGCTCTCTGTGGGGTGGACTGAACCACATGCACACATCCACTGAGTGAAAAGGAAGTGTACCCTCAACTCGCTTTTCAATCGGATCCCCACAATGCCAGGGGCCGCTCCCACACTGCGGGGCTCTGAGGGAAGTGTGACAGGAGGGGTCAGAGTGGAAAGTGTCCCTCATTGTTTATAGTTAAAATATACAATGTGGCCCTAGCCAGTTTGGCTTGGTGGATAGAGCGTTGGCCTGCGGACTGAAGGGTCCCAAGTTTGATTCAGGTCAAGGGCACATGCCTGGGTTGCAGGCTAGATCCCCAGTAGGGGGCGTGCAGGAGGCAGCCAATCAGTGATTCTCTTTCATCATTGATGTTTCTATCTCTCTCCCTCTCCCGTCCTCTCTGAAATCAATAAAAATATATTAAAAAACTAAATAAAATAAATATAAAAAATATACAGTGTGTTCCCATTCACAGATGATCTCTGCATGCTGTGATCTAGGAAACAAACAATACTAAGGTGTATGCATTGTCTTAGAACTTGGAGCCTTCCCGCGCTTATATAATTGAGCCTCGCAATAATTCACACACTGGGGAACATGACTGCCTCACGCCAGCGGCCAGGGATTTCATTTCCAGGGATTCTGCCCGATTATAAATCTCTCTTGTTGTGAAGAGACCTGAAGGTCGGTGTTAGCAACTACAGTAAAAGGAAAACATCACAGACGGACCAGTGAGCGGACCTTCGCCAGGAAGTGGGTTGTTTGCAGGTTACGTGGCGAGGATCCCTGTAAAGAGCAGATCTCCCCCACCCTCACCCCCCTTCCTGCTGCTCTGCTCCCAAGACGTGAATGCTGCGATGCATCTGAGCCATCGACGCTCGCAGCAGCCTTCACCCCTCCGAACAAAATAAGCCACAAAGACCGGGGGCTATTCAATGTCACCCAGTTTTCCTACAAGATCTTTATATTTTTTAAAACATTACAGCAAATTACCCGTACTTAGGGTTTGTCTCTGATGTGAAGTTCAAAGTTGAAGAAAGCCATAAAGCACTCTGATTTGGGGAACTATTTCTTGAATACAAGTTTTTTAAAAAAGAGTCTTTTAAAATCACAGTTATTAGATCTTCTGCTGCTGCAATTCTGGTGAGTCAGAAACAAGCCATATTTGGACTTTCAATTTTCCACTTTCAATGACTTCCTCTGTCTTTCTCCCCCCGCCCCCCCAAGCTCAACAAATGTAATATATTTTAATCAAGTGAAAACAGACGAAAATGTGACTCACTCCACTCGGCTAGGGATTGGTTTGCTGATGTCATCCCATTTTCTGCCGCCAAATCACTGGAAGGCGGATAAGCAGTCCGGGGGATCCTGCATTTCACTGTAGAAACGGAAGCATTTTGCTCGAAACTCTCTATCTTTCTTTTCCCTCTTCTTTGTGTTTCCTTAAAAAACAAACAAACAAACAAACAAAAAAACAACAACCCACCAAAAAACCCCCCACAAAACCTCTTGAATAGTTTCATGCTTTTCTTGTGCGTCATACAGACATTTCCTTTTGTCCCCAGGTCCCCATCCCCCTGCTCACTATATGTTTCTTCTGGGGACTCTGCTGTTCTTTCCATAGGAAAGAGCCCCGAGGCTGATGCTGAGCCTGAACGCTCTGCTCGCAGTGCCCCAGGGCCGCCCTCACGGCACTGCCAGCTGCTCTCGGGCCTTCCCCTGGCATCGACTCGGAGAGCTGGCAACTCCTTATCGTTGTGTCAACCATTTTAAAGGACCGACTCAGCTTCAGCTTCCAGCTGACATCACTCCTCAGATGCCCACAGCGCAAAACTGAGTGATTTCTCCCAGCACCCAAACCTGCCCTTTAACATCACCCCCTGCAGTCAGTCACCTCATCATCTAACCAGGCACCACACCGACGTCTCTGAGGTGGTTCTGGTCTTTTGACTCCTTCCTCTGCACAGTCCTTTCTGTTGAATGACTGTTTAAACACGATGGCTTCTTTCTCAGAAGTAACTCAGGAACCCAGCTCCATTTCAGTTGTTAAAAGGAAGGCCTTGGGAACCAGAGGAATGGGTTTATCTTGTCTTCACCACTGTTTTCCATGTGACCTGCGGTTCGTCAGTGAAAATCTCTCTGGGACTCAATTTTTGTGTCTGTACAGTGGAAATAAATACAAGGACCCATATCATAGGAAATAAACGTAGCACCTCTGTCATAGGACCTAACAGCAGCTCTTGGCATATTGATGTGCTTCATAAATACAGCTATTAATATTTTTATCATTATGATCACTCTTAACAGCTTTACTGACTTTCTCTACTTTTCCCACCCCCCAGCACATGCCCTTCCCCCCCTGCTGTCTGTGTCCATGGGTTATGCTTCTGTGCGTGCATACAAGTCTAAGGTCATGGTCTTCTAGCTCCAGTTCCCACGACTCCATTTTCTGACCCACAGCAACATGTGTGCGCCATCCAGAACCTCAGCCGCCACACGGTGGTTCCACATGGAGAAGGGAGGAGGTGCTGACTAGCAGTGATGTGCGAACTGACCCAACAAGAAGGGTCAGCAGAGGGACCGCTGCAGCCCTGCCCCATCCCAGGGCTGGGGGACGGAGCCTGCAGCCGGGGTTCAGGAACTCGGAGGTTAAAGGAAAGGCTGTGGAGGCCCACACCTGGGGGAAGGCACTGCCTGGGGGGCTGGTTGCGGGAGGGTCGTCAGACGCCTGGGTGCCCCACGTGGCAGGGTGGCCTAGACAGACACCACGCAAGCAGAGAGGAGGAGCTCCTTGCCCTTCTCCGCCTTCCAGTTCCCCTCACCGTCCCCTGTGGACAGACTCCAACAGAACGAGCTGGCAGAGGAGCGGCTTGCAGAGTCCCAGCTCTGACATCGCAGAGCCCAGGGTAGAGGCTGGATCGCAGATGAGAGCCAATCGCTTAATAACCAACAGCATCTGTTCTAAAATATAGTCATCTCGCCTCGATTTGGAAACATTCAGTGGCTCTTTGTTGCCTGTAGGACAAAGTTTAGACTTCTCACACCCTGGTCAGAACCTAATTTTTCAGGTCTTTCTCCAACCCTCCTTCTCCTCCCTTGTTACTCTCCCCACCCCACCTCCCAGCTTCCAGTTTCCAGGTCACCGTGCCCTTTGCTCTGTAGATCTATTATCCTGAAATATTTCATACTCCATTGTGTCTAGTTTGTTTCCTCTTCTGACTCCCTTTATATTAGACAAAATCTTGATCATCCATTAACCTGGGAGTTCCAGACAAACGGAACGGCACGTTCCTCCTGTTTCCATAGATTGTTCATTCTTTCCGATCCAGCATGTACTGACCCCGTTTTATGTTATCGACACTGTGCAAAGGGTTATACACACAGTGATGGACCAAGTGTCCTGCATGGAGTTGTCGGAGGAAGTGACGTTTGGACTGGGATTGGAGGCAGGAACTGGCAAAGGAGGGTGGATGGAGGAGAGCAGTGATGAACTCGGTTTCAGACGAGTGAGTTTGACATTCCTTTGAAACATCCAAGAGGAGAATTTGAGAGGACTGTTGTATGAATGAGAGGGTAACTCCAAAGTCAGGGCTGACTGGAAACATACACACACACACTCTCTAGTGCACACATGCTAATCAAGGGCCTGGGGAGAGAGGAGAGAAAAGAAGACGATGGCTAAGGTTTTAAATTCTTTATTGTTTAAAGTATTACATATGTCGCCTTTCCCCCCATTGACCTCTCCCCAGTCATTCCTCCCCGCCCCCCAGCACATGCCCTCACCCCCTACTCTCTGTGTCCATGAGTTATGCTTATGTGCATGCATACAAGTCCTTTGGTTGATGCTTATATGCATGCATAAAAGTCCTTTGGTTGATCTCTTACCCTCCCTTCCACCCTTTCCTGCCTTCCCTCTGAAGTTGGATGGTCTTTTCGATGCTTCTATGTCTCTGGATCTATTTTAGTTCATCAGCTTATGTTGTCCATTATATTCCACAAATGAGTGAGATCATGTGATATTTATCTTTCTCCAACACTGTATGTTCTTGCTTTCTTTGTCAAATATTAATTGAGCATAATGGCTTAGGTCGATTTCTGGGTTCTTTGTCTGTTCCAAATGTACATATTACCCAAAGCAATCTATAGATTCAATGCAATCCTCATTAAAATACCATCAGGATACTTCGACCTAGAACAACAAACTCTCCAAAAATTCATCTAGAATAAAAAAAGACCCTGAATAGCTGCAGCAATCCTGAGAAAGAAGAACAAAGTTGGAGGGCTCACAAAACCAGATATCAAGCTGTACTACAAAGCCACTGTTCTCAAAACTGCCTGGTACTGGCACAAGAACAGACATATAGACCAATGGAATAAGTTTTTAATGATTGCGGCGATTAAAGGCTAGGTCAGAGGGGATGACCCCAAAAGGAGGGCAGGAATGATCAGGGAGGCAGGGTTAAAACAGAAACAGCGAAAAGGACATTGCCCGGAGAGGAAGTGGCGGCGGTGTTGAGTGCTGCAGGAGTTAGTGAGATAAGCAGGCGGCTTTGCACCGGGCCTAGTCGCCCAGTCCGTGACCGTGGCCCCGCAGCGATGCTCCCCACAGGGAGCAGAGTGAGGAATGGGGAGTGGGTGCTTTCACAGCTGATGTGGAGAACTCGCTGGAGAAGTTCAGCTGGAATGGAAGGTGAGCCAGGGCACTGATTTCCTGGCATCACAGCTACTTAGCAGCACTCCTCGCAGCTGTGGGAGCAGGGCCTGTGGGCAGCCCTGTGGGCAGTCCGTTGACCTTGGTAGCCTCAGCACCTGTCCCAGGACCTGATGCGCTTGAGGCCGGCGTTGTCTGGCTGATGCAGGTTGTGAGGAGGACTGATTGCAGCGCTGGAATAACAGCGTCTCAGCTCGTTGGATCGCGAGCACCAGATGCCGCAGCCTGGGGCCTCATACAGTGGGATTGATTCTCACCGTTTCCGAGGCTGGAAGGCTGAGTGAGCTCAGGGTGCCAGGATGGGCACTTGCTGACGAGGACCCCCTTTTGGGTCACAACTTCTTGTGTCCTCGGCAGGTAGGAGGGGGACGGATCTCTTTGGAGCCTCTTTTATAGGCACTGGTCTCATTCATGAGGTTACTACCCGCATGATACACCACCTTCCCAAACCCTGCCTGCAGACACCATCGCCTTGGTGGTTAGGGTGTCAGCATGTGGGTTTGGGCCGGGGATGCAGACATTCAGCTCAGAGCACAGAGCACACTCCTCGTGGCTCAAGTTGAATAGAATGGAAGCTGAAATGTGTTCTTTTTTTTGTTACTGAGTTATTTTTGGTCAACTTTGAAGATATATCTCAACGATTCACAAATGTTTTGCATATTAAAAGTTAAAAAATAGAGGTCAGAAGAACCAATTAGAAAATATAGTGAATTTTTGAAAATATCACAATGCAATAAATTTCACAACTCGAATCCACATTTTTCTTGTTTAAGTTTGAAAAGTCAAATATGTATATGTTTGGTTCCAATTTAACATATACAAGAAGAAAGCTAACCTTCTGCTTGATCTGCAATGGTATTGCTAGTTTCTTTCAACATACAGGGTGCCCCCAAAAGTTGTATACAAACTTTAACAGCAGATGGCTCAATTTTGAAAATGAAATGTATTTTAATAAACACTGCCTTTATAATTATTCACAGTGTGTATACATTTTTGGGTCTCCCTGTATGTTCTCCAGTCTTCTAGGAGCCAACATCTCAATTTTTGTCTTTAATTTGTATAAAATCGAAGATTATAAAAAGATCACTTTTGTTATTTTAAAAAGTGGTATAAATTTGAATTATGTGTAAAAATTAAGTGCAATATTATAAATCAAAGGATTTTAATTTAGGTTCCAAGTTTAATATTACTTAGATGTTCTTATTGAACAGCTGCTCACATTACACTTGAAAACAAATTATCAGCCCTAGCTGGTTTGACTCAGTGGATAGAGTGTCAGCTTGCAGACTGAAGGGTCCCAGGTTGATTCCAGTCAAGGGCACATGCCCGGGTTGTGGGCTCGATCCCCAGTAGGGGGTGTGTAGGAGGCAGTCAATCAATGATTCTCATCATTGATGTTTCTAGCTCTCTCTCCCTCTCCCTCTCCCTTCCTCTCTAAAATCAATAAAAATATACTTTATATATAAAAAAAGAAAACAAATGATCAGTTGACCTTGAGTTCAGTTCTGCACATAGTTGTCAAGCATATGATGTTATTAAAGCCTTTCAGTGCCGCTTTTCACAGCCCTGCCGTCTCCTTGTGGCTCTTCTTCCATCTCTGCCTCCATATTTTATCAATTCAAACAACTTTCACAAATTGCTGCCAGTTTGACGAGTTTGGGGAAATACTTTTTCAGGTCAGTTGTAATGACAAATAAAGACTTCCTTCCCATGGTTCCTCAGGCTTGGTTCTAACCCTTCATGTTTGCAACAGGGAACCACTCCTTCGCTTGAAGGACTTTAATTCATCAAAGTATATATTTGGGAAAAGAAATTTCTTAAGTCCTTTCAATCACAACATAGGCAGCTGCTATCTCTTCTTCTTCTATTTTTTTTT
>NW_005358520.1:575045-587127 GCF_000412655.1 Myotis brandtii | reverse complement strand
ATGCAATATTTGCACCCATGGAAGCAAAAGCAAAAGAACTATTTATGGAAGGAATATTTTCCATGAAATTTTTACTGTCAGATCTTCGTTTGTCATTAACCTTTTTAAATATGCCGGGTAATCTGGAAAATGTATATCATTTGGACAGACTTTCCCTTTGCTACAGCATCGAGTAAATTTTGCATGGAAGGTTTTTCATCCGAGATATTAAGTGATAGGCAAAATTCACATCGAACAGTCATTCTACCACAACTTTGTTCAAGGATTGCATCCTCATGTACTCCATTTTCGCTGAGGAGGCAGTTCCTACTGGCATTGGTAGTACTTGTTGATGACTCTTCTCTCGACATTCTGTCATCGCCACCGCCTTCTTTCAACTTCAAAGGCACACTGGTCTTTAGACATTTTCTGTCGATAACGCCGGTGTTCTTCGGCATCAGAGCGGCGTTTTTCCAGTAGCTGGTGTTCAGTTACATCCTGTCGCAGGCACCGCCTTCTTTCAAGATCAGATGTACGCTGCTCTGCAGACACTTTCTGTCTATAACGCCGGCATCTTTCGGCTGCAGAGCTACCTTGTATCAACAGTTGTTCTTTAGACATAGTCCTACCTCTCTACTGTCAGGGTCTGAGATGCAGGTGAATGAGAGTCCTGTCTATCAGGCCGCTGAGAGATCTCTGACCAATGGCTGATTCTGGCTGATTCTGTGGGGGTGGGACTTCCTCCTCCCTGCTGTCAGTTTCCATAGATATGATGAGGAAGCTGGGGTGAGAGAGGGAGCCGCACCCTCCAAGCCACCCTCTCTCTCTCGCTCTGCTCTATGTCCAGCAGTCTCCTGCTCTGCCAAGTCCTCCAAACCTCCCGCTCTCTGCCCGCTCCTCTCCCACTCTGCTCTCCACCAGCAAGGTCCCAGGAGCCCGCGGGCGTGGTTAGGCACGGGTGGCCGTGCCTCCCCAAACGGCAAAAGTCCCGGGAGCCTGCTGCAGCGGCTGCCTTCACCACCGGGGGCCCTTGACACCTGCGTATGCAAATTAACCACCATCTTTGTTGGATAATCTGCATAGTCACTTGGATTGGCTGGTGGGCATGGCTTAGTGTAGTGGAGGGATGGCTAATTTGCATGTTTGTCTATTATTATATAGGATACATTTTTATTGATTTCAGAGAGGAAGAGAGAGGGAGAGAGGGGTAGAAACATCAATGATGAGAATCATTGATCAGCTGCCTCCTGCACGCCCCATACTGGGGATCGAGTCCACAACCCAGACATGTGCCCTTGTTGGGAATCAAACCCAGGACCCTTCAGTCCACAGGCTGACGCTCTATCCACTGAGCCAAACCAGCTGGGGTGGGAACAGGCCCTCTTGAGAGCAGCTGGTCGGCTGTGCTGCTGGGAGTCGGTGAGGTGCTTGCCCCAGAGCGGGTGCCCCAAATGCCAGCCAGAGGGGTGGCGCCTTCACCACAGCGACCCCAGAGCACCTCTCCCTCCTGACCCACCAGAGCGGCCTGCCTCTCCTCTTGGGGATGAGAGAGCAGGAGGAAAGGAGGCAGGCTCGTCAGTCTGCAAAGAGCCCACCCATTCGGGGCGGGGTGAGGCTTCCAAGATGCTCCGTCCTGAATGAGGGCAGGCATCTCTTCTTCTTCTTTTAGAATTTTTTTTTATTGATTTCAGAGAGAAAGGGAGAGGGGGAGAGAGAGAAACATCAATGATGAGAGAGTATCACTGATCAGCTGCCTCCTGCATGCCCCACACTGGGGATCAAGCCCACAACCAGGGCATGTGCCCTGACTGGGAATGGAACCCTGACCTCCCGGTTCATAGGTTGACACTCAACACTGAGCCATGCCTGCTAGGTGGCAGCTGCTATTTCACATATAGGAAGCAATCAGGGCCCTATCCAGGTGTGGTGCCTCAGGCGTCTAAGCGGGGGTGACAGGCAAGGCCGGCGGGGTTTGGTCTGGGCCCTGTACTTGTTCTCCTTTGTGGAACTTACCCCCCAAAGCACCTCTCAGCATTTGGCTCGAGGTTGGATGCTCTTGCTCTTGCCACCTGTGTTTGGTTTTATAAGAACCTCTGGACTCGGGCATATTTCCAACCACGTGCCCTTTCTCTGGAGTCTCCGGATGGGCCTGCCACGCTGACCCAGCGCTGCTCTGTAGTTGCATGTCCCTGCTCAGCCGCTCAGGCACCAGCATCTTCACACACTCCCGTCTGTCCCCTCCTCACTCCCTTCCAGACTGACTGGTAGACCAATTGCTCTGCTCCTTTCAGAGGTTCATCTTAGGAAAGAGGGGTTCGGTGGGGGGTATGAAACTGGTATTATAATTACTTAACATCTCCGCCACTTCTTCTAATTAGTATGATATCCTGATCCTAGTGTGTTACACAAACTTATAATCAAACAAAAATTGTTCCTTCCTTTTGCTTCGTAATGACTAATAGATCTTTGTCTTAAACCCTAAACACCTTCCTTAGAGGAATCATAAGAAATTAAAGTATGAGTATAGGCGACCAACAATGTCTGACACCCACTGTTGGCCACATGCAGTCATTTGACTAATCTTCAGAGTTATTCCACCATGTAGGGGGCATCACTCCCATTTTACAGTCCAGGGAGGAGGCTCACAGAGACACACTGAGGTGACAGGGGTGGCGTGGACGTCAGAGTCTGTCCAAGGCCGAATGCACACTTGCTCCTGAGCATTGACATTCAGTGCAGTTACTTCACTAGGAACTGAAGGTGGCCTGTTGCCTCCTGTAGAGAAGTAGCCCCGTTGTAATTAAGGACATGGGTTAGATTCCCCGGGTTCATCTTTTTTTCTACTCACCAGCACGAAGGCTCTAAGCACATCGCTTCATGTCTGCAAGACTCGATTTTGTCATCTCCAAATTAGGGGTGATGCTGGTGAAGACGATAATACCTCCTTTCTCTCAGAACTGTCTGTGCTAAAAGAGATAATCCATGTAAAGTAGTTAGCATGGCGAGTGGTACAAAGTAAACCCAAAAATCACAGTTCTTTCCTCAGTCCAGACATTTTAGCTTTAAAAAAATCTGTCTTCTCTTTGGGCTAACAAAATAAGAAACAGCAAGTTATGTGTTTTAAGGCAGGGGTCTCCATATTCCTGTGAGAAGGAATTGTGTTTCTTTCCTTCTTTATAGATGCAGTATGAAGGTGGGAGTAGAAGTGACTATTGATAAAATGAAGGTGGGAGTAGAAGTGACTATTGATAAAATGAAGCAAAGGTGAAGTGTTACTGTTGTTAGGACAACAGGGTTAGGATTCTCTTTCCCTTTTCAAGGTATGGAAAACTGCAGAGAATGGAGAATTCTGCAGAGTGATGTGTGGTGACACGTTAAGATCTACCAGTAGATTCTGAGGCCTGGGGTCGGTTGCAGATAAGTACCAAGTATTCTACAGCTTTATGCCCTACAATACAGTTAACCCAACACAACATTCTCTCCCGTTCAGTGCGGAGATTTATCCTCACGCTCTTCCCAGTAAAATGCTCTCGGCATTCACTGCAAACCAACCAAAAGTCAGCCACACAATGAAGCCTATTGATGTTCTTCTTAGAACGCTCATTTTTCATAGTATTGGGACAAGAAATCTAAAGGAAAATGAATTAAAGTAGCGAAGTATCCTAGTGTGCTGAGATTTAAGTTTCATGATGAAGTGGATTTGATAATGTGAAAGTAAGTCTAAGTCAATTCAACAATTACTAAAACACAAATAGGTCTAAAACTCTGAGTCAGTAGGGAAGTTAGATGCACATGAACACACAACTTAGAAAACAGATAGGCTGTGGTTCCTTGTGAGGAACTAGTCCAGAAAGAAGTCAGAAAATTTCTGAGAGTGAGACAATCAAGGCACCAAGGGAGCATTCAGGCATTACCCACTCAGCAAACATCTTTGGGTAAAGCCCTGTTTGGTAAATAAAAGGTGCTTCGTTTTTATTTTGAGTTTTGAAATGCTAAAGAGACATAACTTCTCTAAGAAATAGCATAATTTACTAAACTGGAGAAGTAAGCTGCTTTATGTGAAAATGCCCCCTTTTTAGACAGGGAGAGTCAAGGACCAAGTTCTTCAATTTTATTGTCAGTAATTTTCCAGCTTTGCTTTTCCAGAATTTCAATATAAAATATTTCACTTTTATTGGCATCTTCACACACACACAGCTCATTAGTTATTCAACTGCGTCTCTTTTAGGCTAAAGAATCACTAGCTCCCATGGAGTTTGCTTGGGCTGCTTTTGTGAAGATAATAAAATATCTAAATTGGAACAATAATTGTGACCATGGTAAGATGCGGCCCTCAGTATAGAAGATGGAAGTGTTCTGTTACAACTGACATGGTGACAGAAATGCTTAATAAGGTCACTTATTCTATAAAAATGTCAAAAATACTCAGAACGGCACTCTGTTCTGTAAACTTGCTGATACCTTGCAACTTGGGATATTATTTTATGTCCGAATCAGCAGTTTTAGAAACACTAAAATACTCAGCACACAGCTGTGTTCCTATTTGCACAGACTCCACATTTGCCAAAGCAAATACGGGTCCGCTCCCTGTAATTGGACCACGCCACCGGAGTCGTCCTGTACTTATGGGATGGGTGTGTTGGTGGTAAGTTAGAGTTCTGGTGTTTGGTTCTTGACTACATTGTACTTAAGTCCACTCTGTGTTGTTTTGGTTAGAACTTGAAAGCAGGGCCACTTTTAGATTGGGAGGGCGCACAGGATACATCCTCACTACATTTCCTTGACTTGTACGCATGTTTGAAGGGCCCGTCCTCTCTCTTGTCTCCAAAAAACACTTTAAGAGCCGCCATTTCAAATGTCTGCTTGATCTGCACCAGTGGGAGGGTCCTGAGCTTGAACCTCACTGGCAGCATTTACTGTCTCTTCATGCTCCTGGGGAAATACCGTTAGCAGGAGAGAGGCCTGGAGAGCTGCAGCTCTAATGTTGTTCTGGAAACATTGCGCTGTTCAGCAAAACTCTTTTGAAAGATTAATACTTTCATTGAAATATTCCTATATTTAAGGGTAACAAGCAGTGAAATATGAATGATTGAAATTGATCTGGAGAAAATGAACTTCATTCACATCTCTGAGCCCTCTTCCCCTTCCCCTCCTCTTCATTTCTACTTTCTGGCTGAACCTTCCAACAGGTAATGATTCTAATGGTGAGGCTCAGGCTCATCATGCCCACAGCGAGTGCACATCCTCCTCAAGTGAGTACTGGAGTCCTTCCTGTCCCCCTGCACTTCTAATGATGCAGGATGAGTTTGGGCTGGTTTCTCATTCTTCAAAGCTAAGCACGAGGTTGTGCTAACCATCCACTCCCTTTCTTCTGGACTTGGAGTTGTGTTTATCTTTCTGACTACTCTAAAGGGCCGTTCCACTCGCAGAGTTAGAGCAGAGGGGCGTACAGAGGTGGGTCCCTTCCTCTGCTGCGTGGCCTCGGGCTGCGGAGCTGCTCTGGGAGGCGCTGGGATGTGAGATGGGTGCTGGGGGGAAGCAGACGCAGCTCTGTGCTTGGTCACTGATGCAGCACATTTTTTCTGGAGCGATGTCTTCTTTTGGAAACAAGGAGATGGGTGTGGTTCTACAAGAAACAGAACCCAGCCGAGTATTAGAAAGGACTTTTTTTTGCTCCATGAGTAAAGATGTGGAGATATTTTTTATTGATGCCTTTCCGTGCTTCTCTAATGGCAGAGCATTCTGGAGAATCTCATTTAGTAGTTTATTAGTTTGGTGAACTCATAAAAATATTATGATACTCTGAAATATAGTGATTAACATAGATGTTATCTGGAAATCCTGAGTAGACCATTAAAAGATCAAGGTATTGTTAAGGTTGGAATTTCTTGCAACTTGTATTTAAATATTTTCTGGCCCCTCTTCCCATCTACTTTACTGTAAATACTTAATGCTTTTAAAAATGTTGTCTCCCTTCTTCCCCCCCGCCCCCCGAATTTGTAGTGTTGAATGGCCTATGATTTTACTCTGCTGAGGCTGCTAACAATTTCTTTGTCACTTGAATGTTCCCTCTGTGACTTCCCTGACCTCCTGTCAGCCCCTCTGTTGGAATGTTATCCATTCTTTGGGGCTCTGCTTAAATTCCACCACGTCCACACAGTCCTTGCAGATTCTTGTTCTTCCTGCCTCGTTCTCCCATTGTCCATAGAACTCATCCCAGTGCTGTGTGGGGTCTAGGGGTCAGTGCTGGTGTCTGTGGCCACCACGCCAGGGAAGCCCTCCAGGCCAGGATTCCGTGCTGTATAGGGTTGAAGTTTCAGAGTTATTTCTAACAAATGTGCATTCTATTAAATTGCTTATAACTTTTGAAACCAGAACCCCTCTTCCTTAAGGAGGGAGGGAGGACACATGAAGATGTGTAAGGCACGTTTGGAATGAGGGTGTGTGGCTGATGCTCATGCCTTCAGAGTACAGTGCCCTAATTTTTCCTGTTACTGATGATTTCCATGGTCCAGTAATTGAAGTAATTTGGAGAGTTTTTAACATATTCATAAACATTGAGCAGAATCTAGAATACATTTATTAAGTTAAGTATGTTGTGGCTTCTGGAGCCCATTGATGGGCCTTAGCGATTCACTACAAGACACGAATGATAAATAAATTTAATTTTAGTTAGATGAGCAGGGAGAAAAATTGCCAAATGTCCCAAGTGCCTCTTGACTGTTTTAGCTACATATTATACTTATGGAAAAATCTTTCAGATGTTCCAGGAACAATTTCCCAGGTTCCTCTCATTCCAAAACCATAGACGTGGAGATGAGGCTGAAAGGGAAGACAAGGCACATTTGTCAAATCTCACTCATCCAGTAACATCCTATGATTGCAGTTATTCCAGAGAAAACAAAAGTAAGTCTCAGTAAAACAAGAAAATAAGATCCATGTGTTCCTCCAAATCTCATGAGATGACATCACTCACACGCTTAAAAAAGTTAAAATAATGCACTTTCCGAAGGGAAAACCTGCCTTGCATTGTATATATAGTAGGACTAGCAGCCTGGGTTTTGGTAGGAGGTGGTCTCAGGAGGATTGGACTTTCTTATCCTTGGTTCCTAAGGAGGACTCAGACATATGGATGCACTTACTTAAGAACATGCTCAAAATTCAGTTGATGAATGGCTCTCTCACCAGCTCCTTTTGTATGTATGTGTTTCTGTGTATGGATATCCACATGTCATAAGTAATATTGATAGCAAAGTGAACTCACTGATTACCTGAAGATATTTAAATAAAAGTTAAAATCCAAATGCATCATATATTTTTCAGTCAATAATGTCATGTTAGCTTCTTTATGATTCTGCAAGAACTCGCATAGACTTGTGAGAGTAGGGGTTGTAAGCAGCAGTGTCTGCTTTTAGCGTTAAGACTTGACCCCAACTGGCCACTTCCCGTATGAGATGCCTGACATCAGGGAGTGGGAGATAGGGATGAACCTTTTGTTACTAATAGATTATCTAAAAATTTGTTTTAAAAACTTGGTGTTGAATGCTTCTGACAAATTGATACCTGTTACAATTTTACATTCCCAATGTGAAAGGTAAAGCAAAACTACAACATAAATAGCACTTAAAATGGCGGGTTTATATAAAATGCTGCCCTTTTTCAAGAGCCAGTTTACAAAAAGCTCTTGCATTTCCTTGGAAAGGCAGAGAATTCCACGCTCTGCCAAACAACTGAGTGACCGAGGGAGCTGAAGGAGTGGTTTGCCCGATGCACAGGAAAACTTAAAATATTCAACAAAGCACTGATGGCCTGGGGACATGTGATACAATGTGTCACATGGATTTCCTTGCCCTCTCCTGCCCTCTCCATACCACGGACACTTCCCAGACCTCTGGCCGCCACATAATTGTCCACTGAACAATGTAAGGGCTCAGAGCCTGATGGGCTGAATGGCTTCTTATTTGGTTGAGAAACAACTGGAGACTCTTAGGCCTCTAATTTCCGAAGTGGTGTATGGAGCACAGCAAGCTCCCTTGGAGGAATGGCCTTTGATGTCCTTGACTGTGTGGACAGTCCCCCTTTGTAGCGTGTACCCCATCCTGCCACCTGAAAGGCGCCCCCCCCTCCCCCCCCGGGAAGCCCTGACTCGTGGACTTTATTTTAGCTGCAGAGAACTGTCTACCAATACAGACGGTCGCCTGCATTCAGGATTTGTTAGGCTTAATAAATAAATAATGGACTCATGGCTGAGAATGAAGGAATACAAAAACCACAAACATAGACGTTTAAAGAAAAGGAATGAACTGCTGATACATGCAGCAGCATGGATGAACCTCAGAACCAGACAAAGGGCTACATACTCTGCGATTCCATTGTGGAACATTCTGGAAACGCAGAGCTACTGGGCGGGGAATCGGATCAATGTGCCAGTGGTGGGACGAGAGGGGAAGAGTGACTGCAGACGGAGAACATTGTGAGGGAAGAGGATATTCTCTGGATTGTGATTGTGGTCATGTGATCATACACACTTGCTAAAACTTAAAGGAATTGTCTGCTGGAAATGGTGGGTTTTGTTCTATTTAAAGCATGACTTTATATGTGTAACATAAAAGAAAAAAGTCAGTGAGGGAACAAGTGGAGTGGACAGTGGTAGACAATTAAACTTCCTAATAGTTTCCCTGGATTTTGATTTTTAAGTAAATTTTAATAGTTACATTTTAAACTGATGAAAAAGTACGTTTTCTAAATAAGCACTAACACAGTTACTTATTTTTATTTAATCAGCACTTTATGCCACACAGTCTTAAGAACTGTTATAAATATTAACTCATTTAATCCTCATGACAAACCACCCAGGAGTTAGATGCTGTTTATATTCTCATTTTGCAACAACGCACTGAGCTGCAGAGAAGACCTGCACTGATTCTAAAAATATTTTAGAAGTTGTCTTAAAAATGTGTGAAGGTTTTATAGTTTTCCAAAGTCTGACTGTCATTAAAATAATTCACTGAGTCTACAAACATGAACACCCTTTGGTGACAGTGGAAAATTCCTGTCATTGTATGTTTATGTTCAATCCTCTAACCATTCTTTAAATGTGCACCTTCTACAGACGGAGGAAAGGATCAGCCCTTGAAATTCATGCAACTTCTCAAATGGTTTCCCTTAAATTTGAACCAGAATGAAGCAAGACAGAAAAAATATAGTGTGACGTTAGAGGGGTCTATTCAGGACGTACGGTCAGTTCCGTGGAGGAGCAGGTGGTGTCAGGGGCCACACCAGTGCTTTTGGCAGCTCTGCTGTCCACCAGTTGGCAGAATCCCTCCTCAATTCGTCCCTTTACCCACTTCTCATACTTCATGAGCAGTTTTATCTTCAGAACCTATCCTGAATCCCTCTGCTTCTTTCTGTTTTCACTGCACTTCCCTAGTCCATGCCGCCATCATTTCCTTAAAAAAAAAATAATCCTTTATTGTTGCCCTAGCTGGTTTGGCTCAGTGGATAGAACATTGTCCTGCGGACTGAAGGATCCTGGGTTCGATTCCAGTCAAGGGCACATGTCAGGGTTGCAGGCTCGATCCCCAGTAGTGGGCCTGCAGGAGGCAGCCGATCAGTGATTTTCTCTCATTGATGTTTCTATCTCTCTCCCTCTTCCTTCCTCTCTGAAATCAGTAAAAATAAATTAAAAAAAAAACTTGGAAAGTTAAAAAATACATAGTAATTTGCTGTTTCAAAGGGTAAGAGATCCTTCTTTTTTTTTTTTTTTACTGCTGCCACCATCATTTCTTATTCAAAATATAAGTGCTTCTTAGTTGGAAATACATAGTAATTTGCTGTTTCAAAGGGTAAGAGATTCTTCTTTTTTTTTTTTACCCTCACTCCCAGCATTGCCTTGCTGTGATTTGTCACAAGCCATTCATATTAAAAAAAAAATTTAGTAAATCAGCACACGTCACTCCTCTGTTAAAAACTCTTCAACAGTTAGAAAAGCTAAAAAACTAAACTTGTCCCTGTGACCTAGAAGACTGTAACGACAGACCTGCTCTCCAACCTTCTGTCCTTCAAAGGCCGCCGTAATGGACTTCCTCCTTCTCCTGCGCACTCAACATCTATTCCTGTCTTGGTCGGAGGAATGGTGGCCTCTCAAAGATGTCTCTGTCCTAACCCTCCGAACCTGTGACATGTTCCTTTTCGTGTCAAAGAGGACTCTGCAGAGGTGGCCAAGGGTCTCGAGATGGGGAATTGCCCCGGATTATCCAGCGGGCCCCAGGGCAGCCACCTGGTCTTTGGGAGCAGAGAGCCCTTCCTGGCTGTGGTCAGAGAAGGAGATGCGACTGCACAGGTGGTTTCCGGTGGCGCTGTGCCGCTGACCTGGAAGGTGGAGGGAGCGGAGAATGAGGGCGGCCTCTAGAAGCCCCAGAAGGCAAGGCAGTGGGTTCTGCCCTAGAACTTCCACAAAGCAATGCAGCCTGGGTGGCATCTCGACTTTAGCCCCATTGAGACCCAGGCTTCTGACCTACAGACCGTGAGATGGTAATACTTTTATATTGTTTTCAGCCTCTAAGTTTGTGATCATTCTTATGACCGACATAGTTACTATACGATTCCAGGCTGCTCGCCCGTGATGTTCCCTCTGTTTGGAATGCCTTTTTGAGCCAGTTCTCAGGGATAGATCCCATTAAAACATTAGGTCCTAGATGCTCGGTTCCCTCCTGAAATGGGTCTGGGCTCAGCTTCCCTGCGACCATCAACCCCTGAGCAACCCTGAAAGCGCCTGGGTGTCACCCCCTGGCTGGCACTGTCAGGGGTGGATGACCTTGTCTGCTCACTTATTGCAGCTTTTCCACTCAAGGTTGCAAGCTCCGTAGCCTCGGGGCCTTGTCTGTGTTGTGCACAACTAATCCTTAGTTTTTTTGCGTAGAACCTGGCAAGTAATAGATACTTAACCGATAATTTTTGAATGAGGGAATGCGTTGGACAAAGGAGGCGGAGCGGAGTTCTGAGTGTGGAGCTGCAGATGGGCCCGGGAGATTCTGTGTCCAGTGGCTGAAGGGGGAGCAGGAGATGGGAATCAGGAGGAATTTTCTTCCACTCTTCCTCCTCCTCCTCCTCCTCATTAACACCATCTAATACTATCATGTTACGGTATCTTCTAAGTACTTGGGAGTTCATGTAGTTCTTTAGAAAGGGAAGTAGTTGAGTGAAGAATGCATAGCAGAATCAACAAGGCTCTGTGGCCAGTGGTTGGGGCTGAGGAAGAAGGAAGAGTGTGCTTGGTTTCTGATGTTTGGGAGGAGAATAAAGGTGGTGTGAAGAGCAATGGGACTCTTTTGGACTCTGTTTCAGGGGCTTGTCCAGAGACAGATGCTCAGTGTGGGCACTTAGAAATGCAGGTCTCTAGCTCAGGAGAGCCTTGAGGGAGTCACTAGCATGTGAGTAGGAAACAAGTCAGGGGCCTAGTCATTAATACCGCCGGAGACAAGGGGGGGCGGGGAGCTGATCATGCAGCACCCAGCACAGTGGCTTTCTGAGAGGATTAGCAGGGAGTTTGAGGAAGGGGGTGTGAGAGGACTGTGGGGGCAGGAAGCCCGGAGGGGAGAGTTTTGGTGAGAAGGGAGCAGAGAGCAGGCATCACTATAGCGCGGAGGAAGGGAGAGCTGTGGGTTCACCAGCAAAGAGGCATCATGTCTCTGGCGTGGTGGCGAGGAGATCCTGAGGCCCAGGGTGCAGTGGAACTGGGGGGAGGGGGGGAGGAGCGGAAGGAAAGAGGAGAGGAGAGTGGAGGGGAGGGAAACCATTCTTGTTTCCTTTTTGAGGAAAGAGAGGAGGCTGGCCGAGGCGGTGAAAGGGGGTGGTCGGGTGCGGGGTCTAATCCTGTCGCCAGCTGCGCGTTGATTCAGAGCAGCGCAGAGGGTGGCCCAGTAGGAGAGGCTCCGAGCGGGATGCGCGGGTCTGCCACTTGCCGGTGGAGCAGCGCGAGCAGGTGAACCCCTCGCATTTGCCCGGAGAAAAGGGAGAAGCGCCTCCGGGGTTACTGTGAGCACTGAGCCCGCAGCCCCGGGGCATCACGCGCGGGAGGGGCTGCGTGGGAGCGGCGGCGGGG